>NC_090444.1:517156089-517458480 GCF_031143425.1 Pleurodeles waltl | reverse complement strand
CAAACACACGCAGTGAAGACACCACAAAACGACTCCACACCAGTTTAGAAATATAGCCAATATTTATCCAAGTCAAAAAAGACCAAAATGACAAAAATGCAACACACACAAGTAAAGAAATGAATTTTTAAAGATTAAATTCCAATAAAAACACTTAAAAACACAATAGCTCCAACTGGGGCTACCAAAACGTCATTGACGGAGTCGGTCCCAACAGTCTGACGCCACTCACGGGAGGGCAGCACCAGTCACGGAGTCACACTGGCCCCCAGGTACAGTACCTTTGGTAGCGAGGAAAACAATCTGGTGCACAAAGTGGGGGATGTGAGACGTCACTGGATCCGGTGCAGCATCGGTTCCTTACTGCAGAGCAGGGTGGGTGATGTGGCATCGGTGTGAGGCGTCCGTTTCTGATGATCTGGCAGGGTCAATGAATCTAGCAGTTCAAGGCGCGATGGGCGACCTCACTGGGTCGCGGTCACGCCACAGGGCTGCAGGCGCTGCGGCTGAGTTGGGTGTCACGGATGTCGGTGACACAGCACTTTGGGACTCACAGAGTCGCGAAACTTCAGCGAGGCTGCAGCTGCATTGGGCTTGCAGTGTTGGTCGGGGTCGTCGCACTCCAGTGAGGACCACAGCTTCGTGTTGCAGGCAGTGGCGCAGAGTCTTTCTGGAGTCGTCTGGAGTCGGTGTCCCTGGATCTTCTTGTTTCTCATGAGAACTCACTTCCAAGGGTCCAGGAACTGGATTGGCCCCACTTGGCAAGTCAGGGTCCTCAGCAGGAGTACCCAGTTGCTGGCAGGTGAAGTCTTTGATGTCACTGAGACTTAACAGGAGGCATGCTCAGTTCAAGCCCTTGGAGAAACTTCACAAGCAGGAACTCTGAAAGCAAAGTCCAGCCCTTTCCCCCTTAAGGCAGAACAGTGGCAGCAGGCCAGCACAACAAAGCAACAAAGCAACAGGCAGAGTGGCAGGTTCCTCTTGATCCAGAAGTAATCTGAAAGTCTGGGGTTTTGGGTCCACTACTTATGCTAATTTCTGCCTTTGCAGTAGGCAAACTTCAAAGGGAAGTCTATGTTGTTCACAAGATACTGCCTTGCCCAGGCCTGGCCCCCTAGACACACTACAGGGGGTTGGAGACTGCATTGTGTAAGGAAAGACACAGCCCTTTCAGGTGCAGGTATCAGCTCCTCCCTCTCCACTCTAGCCCAAGAGACTCATCAGAATATGCAGGACACACCTCAGCTCCCTTTGTGTCACTGTCTAGAGGGAATTCACAAACAGCCCAACTGTCAGTCTAACCCAGACAAGGATTCCACAGACAGGCAGAGGCACAGAATGGTTAGGCAGGAAAACGTCCACTTTCTAAAAGTGCCATTTTCAAACAGACAATCTAAAAACCAACTCTACGACAGGATGTATTTTTAAATTGTGAGTTCAGAGACCCCCAAACTCCACATCTGTGGGGGTCATTCTGACCCCGGCCGGCGGCGGAAGCCGCCGGCCTGGCTGGGACCGCCAGAATACCGCTGCGCGGTCAAAAGACCGCCGCGGGTATTCTGGGTTTCCCGCTGGGCTGGCAGACACTGAAAATCTTTGTGGGGCCCTGTTACGGGGGCCCCTGCAGTGCCCATGCCATTGGCATGGGCACTGCAGGGGCCCCCAGGGGCCCCATGACACCCCATACCGCCATTCTGTTCCCGGCGGCCAAAACCGCCAGGAACAGGATGGCGGTATGGGGGTCGGAATCCCCATGGCGGCGCAGCTGGATTCCCCAGGGCAGCGGGAAACCGGCGGTACACCGCCGGTTTTCCGTTTCTGACCGCGGCTGTACCGCCGCGGTCAGAATGCCCATGGGAGCACCGCCAGCCTGTTGGCGGTGCTCCCGCGGTCGTTGGCCCTGCCGGATTTTACCGCCAGGGTCAGAATGACCCCCTGTATCTGCTCCCAATGGGAAACTACACTTAAAAGACATTTAAAGGCAGCCCCCACGTTAACCTATCGGAGAGATAGGCCTTGCAATACTGAAAAACAAATTTGGCAGTATTTTACTATCAGGACGTGTAAAACACACCAGTACATGTCCTACCTTTTAAATACACTGCACCCTGCCCTTAGGGATACCTAGGGCCTACCCTAGAGGTGACTTACATGTAGTAAAAGGGAAGGAATTGCCAGGCTGAATTGCCAGTGCAAAACTACACACACAGACACTGCAGCGGCAGGTCTCAGACATGTTTACAGGGCTACTCATGTGGGTAGCACAATCAGTGCTGCAGGCCCACTAGTAGCTTTACAGGCCCTGGGCACCCATAGTGCACTTTACTAGGGACTTACCAATAAATCAAATGTGCCAATCATGGAAAACCAGTTACCATTATCTTTTAGACAGAGAGCACTTGCACTTTAGCACTGGTTAGCAGTGGTAAAGTGCCCAGAGTATCAACACCAGGAAAAACAAATTACAGCACATGATCCAAATACAGGAGGTCAGAAGCAAAAAGTACAGGGAAACCACGACAAGAGCTGCCAGGTCTAACATGCCCTGATCAATTCTAATAGGCAAAACTGAAATTAACATTTTGTCCATTTTCGTTTGATATTACTTAGTAAATGTAATGCATTGATCCTCTCAGTACTTCCTCATCCACCTTTGCCACCTTTAGGTCTTTCTAAAGCACTGCCATTTTATGATATGTCCTTTATTGACAACATCATTATTTATTGTCCCTCCAGCAGTTTTATGGGTCTGCTCCCTTTACTGTGTTCATATTATGTCTTCTGCCATCACTGGCCTTATTACCTGTCCCCCAGAACTCACTGTGTATTGTTCCACCGGATTTCGTTTAGAGTGTTCACTGCATGAGCTTGATTGTTGTTTTTGGTGCTGCCGCACATCTGCCAGAAACAAAGCTCTATCTTTTACCATCTGCTCTTTGGATGGTCTGGGAGTGTTTCGTCCAATGTAGTGTCCCTTATTGCTCCTTGCAGTTTGCACTGGCTTCAAGCCACAGGTCACCCCCATTCTCTAGCCTGTTCCATACATCCTTGGCGTCAAAGAAGAAATGAATATTGTCTTCTGCATTCACTCTCAGCTTTGCCAATACAAGAATCCTCATTCAGAGGCAAGAGGTATAATCTTATTTGTTAGAGCAAACTCAGAGGTGAGGATACAAATATAGTGGGGCACCTCATATTTAAACTATTAACCACAACTAGAGGTAATACTGTAGAGTCCAATGGCACTGATACCAGCCAGTTAACCAAGTCCAAATAGGGAGACTAGAAGAGGGATAGCATGCAACCAGTGCAGACTGCCTATACCCCTATGCCTCATGAAAGATGCAGGATGATACAACCCAAACCAGAGCTAAGGGGCATTGAACCATAAGTGTGCTCCCATAGAAACAGCTGCTATAATAACAAGGTGGTGGATAAAATGATTGAATTATTCTCAGCCATTGACAATCGATTGGGGCCAAGTTTGGTCAGTAAGATTGTGGTGGGGGGGTGAACTTCAGATTTCCCAACAATCACACTGGCGCATATAAAAATACATTATACAACAAGCAGTGTGCATGAGAGGGTCTTAAGGGGCAGTAGAAAGGGAGAGGAATGCAATTGACAGGAGTACTAAGTGAGAGAAGACACATTATTTTGTAAAATAACCTGTATTTTCGAAGCCTTTCCAAACAGAGAGAAGGAAAGAGTGTGTGTGTGTTTTTGTATGTGTGTAAATTCCCTGTTGAAATCCAACAGACACCTCACCATACTGGATTGAAAGCACCTGTACCCAGCTGTTTATCACAAAATACATTGATACCCCCTCCCCGATTGGGCCCACATCCCAGACCATATTTTTTTCATATGGTTGAGGTGGCATGGTGGGCAGAAAATAATGATTGGGATCTGGCCAGAGAGGTTTCCAGTGGCTGAGATTAATTCAAGCATTCATTTCATCACCTGCTGTTGTTGTATTTGACTCCCTATGTGTGACGGGTATGCCAAGACATAGGTCCCGTGCTCACTGTGCCACTGGAGCCAAGGTATACCAAACTGCTGATTCCTAATCAGGGCAAAACTGGTTTTGGGTTGCTTATGTCCAGATTCAGGGAGGACCTGGATGCGGCCCAAGCGATTGGCAGTAGGTGAGAATATTTGAAGCATTCCATCCATCACCTAGTTGTTTTTGCAGTTGGCACCCATAAAAACAACAGCACAGAGCAATAGCACCAGGTTCAAGGCAACTCTAAGCCATTGTCTAGAGCATTATTCTTGCAGAAGCCCTCCAAAAAGGCTCAAGTTGCCTCCGTTCCATGGAAAATTAGTTTCTTGTGTCCAAACTACATTAGCTGGGTCAGCACACCAGGCTGGAGCATAGGCCCACAGTGCCACTAAGTCATGCCTAACCTACTGGAGCGATTGTTGTCTTTACAGTGGGCCTCTGCTACAGTCTGGGAGGAGCAAGATTCTGCTCCCTCAAAAAAAAGACTTGCCCCTACTGGAACACAGCCATACAAACTGCACCCTTCTCCATAGCCGGACACCATCTTGAATAGGTGTTCTTCTGAAACACAGGGAAATAGAAGATACAAAGATCTAAGGCTCTTGCTGCTCCGTTCAACCTCTTCACATTCATCTTCAGCTGGAAAATGGGTGAAAGAGCACAGCCCTTCATTTCCTAAAGGTGCGTTTACCCCTTACTACCATCTAGCAGTTATGAAACTGCCTTGCCCACCTTTTTGTGAGAACTCCCAAATCTGACTCACATTGGTATGGCATTTGCAAAGCCCAGTCTTGCCTCCATCAACTGTATGCCCAGCATGATAAGGTTTATCCAAGTAAAATATATGTCCCAATGGCTCAACCGTCACCTTTCACTCTGTCATTCCTCAATGAGGCCTTGCACCTGAAGAGCTCATTTTTATTTTTCCTGGGTTTACTCTTGTCATCTTTCCCCTTCCTCATCATCTCAAGACCTTCAACATCCAGTGAAAACAGCCGGCAAATAGATCTAACGTGCATGTGAATTCCCTTTGTTACAGACGCAAGCCCTGTGGCAGAGATCCCTCAAAAGGTGGAAAAGCCAGAGCTGTCCTATGAAACACTAACATCCCATGGAGCAGTACTTTTGCTACGGCTCTAACATAGAATCTTCATTTGCCACAGCGGACTCTGATGAAGTGCCATCTCTTTTCTCTCTCAAGAACTCTCCTGTCCCACTCTGGACCAGGCATCAGCACACCTGAGCCTCCAATGTACTTGTGTCAAGGGTGCAATGGTACAAGGTTCACCCTAAGACAGTGACAATTATTCTTTAGGTACACCTGTGAAGGATCATCACCTCTCATCTTCAGCAGAATCTAGTTGGCAGCATCATTTTGAATATTATGTATAGTGGGGGCCAGTGGGCGGGGCTGCATGGGAACCCAAGATAACTGCACATCTCTTGAACTCTCAACTGGCCCTCTGGACTTCAACCGGTCCACGTGGCACAGGGCACTATGAGGCCTCCACACATATCAAAGAGCTAGGTATGGAGTGTCTGTGAGGAGCCTGAACTGCAAAGGAATTATGTTGGCATTACCCTTCAGGCAGCTCTTGATGTTCTACTGGCCTATCTTTTGAGATGCACATTGATTGTCAAGGGGTAGGCCCTCTGGTGAGAGAGTTGACGACTCAGTTATAGTTTTTTGAGCAGAGTATCTATTTTCATTGTTGTTAGAAATGGGGTCTCTAGCTGACAGTGGTTTGCATCCAGTCCAAGTAAGGGCTCTCACTCTAGTCAGGGTATGAGAGTCATACAGCTTAGATAACCTCTGCTCACCCCCTTAGTAGCTTGGCACAAGTAGTCAGGCTTATCTCAGAGGCAATGTGTGAAGTATTTGTACAACCCCACCCCCACACCCCCACACAGTAACACAGTGAAAACACCACAAAAGTACTCCACACCAGTTTAGAAAAATAGCCAATATTTATCTGAGTAAAGCAAGACCAAAATGACAAAAATCCAACACATACAAGTAAAGGTGTGCATTTTCAGAGACTAAGGCCCTCATTAAAACTGTGGCGGTTGGTGTTAAAGTGGTGGTAATACCACCAACAGGCCAGCGGGAAACAAAATGGGATCACGACCACGGCGGAAACCACCAACACAGACGGTAGCAACAAACACTGCGGAAGTCACCGCCAACAGACAGGCGGAAGACAATGTACCACCCAACCCATTACAACCCACCAATCCACCAGCTTTTCCGGGAGGTACCAACACCATCAAAAGCACAGCGGAAACAGTGTTTGGAAGGGAAGCCACTCACCTCTCGACACTCAATGAAGAACCAGGACACCATGGAGCCCGAGTTACAGGTCCTGCCCATACTGGTTTACCTCCTCATCTACCAGGAATACCAAAGGCGGCGGCGATGACCATGGTGAGTACTGCACCTAGTACACAGGGGAGGGGGGGAGGAAGAAGAGAGTGACACACCCATGCAACACGCAACACCCCCACCCCCACCCTCACCCACAACACCATACACACAAACATATGCAGCAACATTACATTAAAACCCCTTAACCCCATGGAAGAACGCAAGGACAAAAGGAATAGAGTTAAATCATTGATATTTTAGAAATAGGCAGATATACGTAACGATTATAAAAACAGTATTTACAAAAATATACAGTATGTACATAAGGCCGTACATTGTCCTTTCCAAATGTCCGTGGGTCACTGGGCCAAAAATCAAGGGCCAAGCCCACACTTGACTCCTGCCTCAATATGGAAAGAACACTGCAGGGGCATCAGGTCAAAAACACACAGGCACCTCAGGGGGACGGGGAATGTGGGGGCACCTCAGCCGGAAGATGGAATAACGCCACTGCTCCTCGAGGGGGCTCCATGCCCACAGCGATGTCCTGGGGAATGCAAGGCCACAGTCTCTCAAGTGGGTGGTTTGCCCAATGCTTGGTCCTGGGGAATGCAAGGCCACAATCTCTCAAGTGGGTGGTCTGCCCACTGCTTGGTCCTGGGGAGTGCAAGGCTACAGTCTCTCAAGTGGATGGCTTCTTCCACTGGTTCTGGAGGGGGCTTGGTGCCCAGTGTGCTTCATCCTGCCAAGGATAGGGTGAGTGGATGCCTTTCTCCACTGGTTCTGGAGGGGGGTTGGTGCCCAGTGTGCTTCATCGTGCCAAGGATAGGGTGAGTGGATGTCTTTCTCCACTGGTTCTGGAGGGGGCTTGGTGCTCAGTGTGCTTCATCCTGCCAAGGATAGGGTGAGTGGATGCCTTTCTCCATTGGTTCTGGAGGGGGCTTGGTGCCCAGTGTGCTTCATCCTGCAAGGAGGGGCTGAGTGGATGCATATCTCCACTGGATCTGGAGGGGGCCTTGTGCCGAGTGATGCAGCACTTGGGGTGTGGCAGTTCACATTCCCTCACCTGGGTGTCTGAGGCACGAGATTTTCAGGGACCAGGTTGCGTGATAGTCCATGGAGGCAGGGCTGGACTCCATCCTGCAGAGCCTAAGGCTGCAAACTGGTGGTAGTGCCAGTGCTGTTGGGGGTGTTGCCAGTGGTGGTGGGAGGCTCCAGCCCATCACCTGCAGCCTCGGACGGCCGCCAACTGGGGCTGCTAGTGCTGGTAGTAGTCGTACTGTCAGCGGTGAAGGTGGCGGTGCTTGCGGCGAAGCTGGTGGTGGTGCTGGCTGTGGTGCAGGTGCCGGTGCTGCCAGTGGTGGAGGTAGGCCCCAGCCCTTCTCCTGCAGCCTCGGACGGCTGGCCACTGTGGATGCTGCTGCTGACAGTAGTGGTGGCAGCGGTGGTGCAGGTGGCTGTGCAGGTGGCGATGCTTGAGGCGGTGCCTGCGGCAGGGCTGCTGGTGGTGTTGTCCGCGGTGCAGGTGGCGGGGCTGGTGGTTCTGCTGGTGGGCACCAGGCCTTCACCTGCAGCCTCCAACTGCTGAAGTGCCTTGCCTTGGGTGTTCTGCCCCTTCCTCACCTTGGCAGATGCTGTTGTTACCTAGGCTCTGCCAGCTGGAGTTTTGGAGGAGGCCTTGCTGGGTGGGTCGTGCTCCTTGCCCTTGCTGCATGTTGTCCCCTTTTTCACCTTGGCAGGTGGCGGAATGGTTTGGTCCTTTGCAGGGGTTGGTGGCACACTGGCTGGCCTGACGGGTGCCCACTTTGAGCCTCTGGGAGTTGCTGGTATCACAGTGGATGCTGACTTGGTGGCTGAGGTGCTGGCCTGGGTTCTGGACACCCTGGCCCGAGGGATAGGACGAGGGGGGTAGGGGTAGGGAACAGGTCAATGTTTGCCAGGAAAAGCTTTTTAGACACACTGGGGCGGGAAGAGGAAGAGGGTTTGCGAGTGGAGGAAGAGGGAGTGGTGGTAGGAGGTGTCTGTCTGCTGAGTTTGGGTGAATGTGCATGTGCTGGATGCTGTTGTGAGGTGGATGGCTGTTGGGTGGGTGGGTGCTTGCGTTTGTGTACTTTGGGAGGAGGGGTCACAGACACACTTGGAGAGGACACAGGGGACGTGTGCATGGATGTGGGGGTGGTGACTGCCAGTGAGGGGTGAGTAGTGATGGGCGTGCTGGTGATGGAGGTAGTGGATGAGGATGTAGTGCATGCAGGTGTGAGTGGAGATGATACTGGGAGGGAGGTGGGCGACGAGGAGGAGGGGGACACAGTGGAGGCAGTGGATGTTGGTGTGTCTGCATGGGGATGGTGCTTGTGTGACTGCCGTGGGATGATGTGTGGTGCTTGTGTTTGCCTGAACCACTTCTGGGTGTTGATTTGGGTGAATGCTGTTCAAAAGGTGTGCTTGGGATAGGCTGGGGTTGAGGGGATTGGGACTAGGTAGAGGAAGTTGGAGGGGGGAGGCTAGACACAGGGACAAGGGCTGCCATCAGGGAGTTGGCCAGAGCCTGAAATGCTCTCTGTTGGGCCGCCACGCCAGAGTGAATGCCCTCTAGGTATGCATTTGTTTTTTGCAAATGCCCAGCTACACCCTGGATGGCATTCAGTATGGTTGACTGCCCAACAGAGAGAGATCTCAGGAGGTCAATAGCCTCCTCACTGAGGGCAGCGGGACTGACTGGGGCAGGCCCTGAGGTACCTGGGGCGAAGGAGATGCCCACCCTCCTGGGTGAGCGGGCACGGGAAACACGATGAGGGGCTGCTGGGAGGGCAGTGCTGGTAGGGGGGGGTGGCGGCTGTACCTGTTGTTGGGGTGGTCACAGAGGTGTCCGCCACCGCCAGGGAGCTTCCATCAGAGGAGGTGTCGCTGTCTGTGGTCTCCCCTCCTGTCCCTGTCGTGGTGCTCCCCTCGCCCTCCGTCCCACTGGTGCCCTCACCATCGGTGGATTCGGCCTCCAGGCCCATGTGGGATGCAGCTCCCTCTGCCGCCGGTGCCTCTGCTCCTCCGCCAGATGATGCTAATGCACATAAGGACAGGGTGAAAAAACAAAAAGTGGGGGAAGAGACAGAGGATACACTTGGTCAATGCCAGCAACACCACTACCGTTGGTGTACACAACACACAGGGAGCAGCCCTATGCACTAGGCCATGCCTAACCAGTTACTAAGATAGTCAGCAGCCCATGGGGTAGAATGCCCAACGCCATCAGCTGCACACCAGAAACCCACAGGACCCTGCCCAGTAGCCCACTAACACTATTGGGGTAGGAGTACTTCGGAACCTGCCCAACAAGGGACCTACCCTGCCATGTTCGCCCTGGCCTAGGGGCACCCATTGCCCACATCCCCCACCCAGGTAACTCTTAACACGCGCAAAGTCAGGAGTCAGATTCTGTACTCACTCCCTTGTGGCTGCTGTGATGCCTTTAAGCGCCCATCAAACTCCGGATAGGCCACCGCCAGGATGCAGAACATCAGGGGGGTCATGGTGCGACAGGCACCCTTTCCTCGTTGGGAGGCCAGCCCCAGCTGGGCTTCCACCATCTTCTTTGCCCAGTGGCGCAGGTCCTCCCACCTCTTGTGGCAGTGGGTGCTCCGCCTGTCAAAGACCCCCAGGGTCCGCATCTCCTTGGCGATGGCACACCAAATACCCTTTTTCTGGTGGGCACTGACCTGCAGGGAAAAGACAGCAGAAAAGGGAATTAGTCAACCGTCCGGACCGTCAGACTCATGGCCTACCAGATCCCTCCCATCCCCTGACGCACATACATTGTCCACCTTACATGCTGCACTCTGGCGAGGACGCCTCTGACCCCCCCACGTGTGGCTTACATACACAGCACTCCATACATTCATGGCCCACGCATCATGCTCACAGTGTACTCACCTGTTTGTCTGAAGGACCGTAGAGTAACGTGTACTGGGGTAGGACCCCATCCACCATTTCTCCAACTCCTCCGCAGTGAAGGCATGGGGCCCTTTCCCCAGACACATGAGCCATTGTCGCTTCCGGACACAGGTCACAGCAGCACTTGCAGTGTAGGTCCTCTCCTGTTGAAGGTCAGGTAGCAAGTGAGTGGATAGATAGAAAATGGCAGTGATGTTCGCGGCGGTGCTTACCGTCACTGCCGGCGTACGTCGCCATTGGCTCCTGGAACCCATAGGGCCCAATGATAACCAATGCGAAGTTGCGTGGTGGTCATCGACCGCCTACCGTGACGGCGCACAACGCCAGCACAATTACCTCATTTCCACTTGTCCCTCCTCACAGGTCAGGCATCCGCCATTTCAGGGGGGCACAGGGCATGGCACCTAACTGCATCACAACAGACATTGGCACGGCAACTGATTGTCGGGTTCACATTTTGTTTCTGTAAAGTAAAAAAATCATCATTAGTGCAATAGATGTGGGAATATGACCCTCTGCTCACAGTTCTCTTCCATAGGCTTCAACCGCTGAGGCTGAATATGAGATGGCGGCATCCTCCGGTGTACAGACCCCTGGTGGACCTTGCGACAGACACATTATCATTACATACAGACTTGATCGGGCCACAATCCAAGAACTGTGTGCCCAATTGGAGCCAGACCTGATGTCAGCTATCCGCCAGCCCACAGGTATCCCCCCTCCAGTACAGGTCCTGTCAGTGCTCCATTTCCTGGCAAGTGGTTCCTTTGAAACAACAGTGGCCATGGCATCAGGGATGTCTCAGCCAATGTTCTCCAACGTGTTGACCAGAGTGTTGTCTGCCCTGCTGAAACACATGCGCAGCTACATCATGTTCCCCCAGGTGGAGGATTTGGCCACAGAGAAAGCTGACTTTTATGCCCTGGGTCATATCCCCAACATCATTGGTGCCATTGATGGTACACAAGTGGCATTTGTCACCCCCCGGAGAAATTAACAAGTTTTCAGGAATATAAAAAGCTATCGCTCTATGAATGTGCAGATGGTGTGTTTGGTGGACCAGTACATCTCCTATGTGAATGCCAAATATCCTGGCTCTGTGCATGACGCCTTTATCTTGAGGAATAGCAGCATCCCATATGTGATGGGCCAACTCCAGAGGCACCAGGTGTGGCTAATAGGTGAGCCAAAGGTCCCCACACACTATGAGTAAGTGTCTGGGTATGGGGTTGTCCCAAAGGGTTAGTGTGTGACTAACAGTTGTCCCTCGATATTTGCAGGTGACTCTGGTTACACCAACCTCTCATTGCTATTGACCCCAGTGCGGAATGCCAGGACAAGGGGGGCAGAGGAACGTTACAATGAGGCACATGGGCGTACAAGGAGGAGTATTGAAAGGACCTTCGGCCTCCTGAAGGCCAGGTTCCAGTGCCTCCATCTGACTGGTGGCTCCCTGTACTACTCACCCAAGAAGGTGTGCCAGATCACCATTGCATGTTGCACAACCTAGCCTTGAGACGCCAGGCGCCTTTTCTGCAGGAGGATGTGCCTGGAGATGGTCCTGTGGCAGCGGTGGAGCCTGTGGACAGTGAGGAAGAGGAGGCAGAGGAAGAAGATGTTGACAATAGAAGCAGCATAATTCAGCAGTACTTCCAGTGACACACAGGTAAGACACTGTAAGTTCACTTTACATTTCAGTTATCTGTTGGACATTGTACAAGGCAGCCTCTCACCCCATGTCTATGGTCACTGACTGTACCCTTTGGCATCTCTATTTTAAGATCTCTGTGCCCCACTGCTATGTGTACTGCTGCCCACCAAAGATCATTCCAAAGTATATTTCACTGTACATTTGAGTTTCGATGCTTTGATAATGTTGCACTAATACATTGGTGAATCATTTGACAGACTCCAGATTAGTATTTGTTCCAAGGGTGTTTATTTAGGTGCTCATAAGTAGAGGGGGATGTGCAATGGGTTGGGCTGATGGTGGAGGAAATTCCAGGGTAAAGTCCAGTCTCTTGGTATCGCAGGTGCATTGTCCAATGGGGCATAGGAAGGGGAGTAATGGCAGTTCAAGGTGGACAGGATGACAGAGTGGGACAGAAGGGTGACAATCAGGAGAGTCTTATTTCCTGGCGGGGTCTTGGCAATGCTCTCTGGCTTCTGCCTGGATCGCAGGGACCATTTGCGTGGTGGTTCTCCTTCTGCAGGGGCTGGGGTGCTGGTGGCCTGCTGTTCCTGTGGCGGGGCCTCCTGTCCATTAGCGCCGGCGGAGGTGGAAGGCTGTTCATCTGTTTGGCTAGTGTCAGGCGCCCGTTGTTGTGCCACTGCCTCCCTTATGGTCTTGGCCATGTCAGCCAGCACCCCTGCAATGGTGACCAGGATGGTGTAGATGATTTTTAGGTCATTCCTGATCCCCAGGTACTGTCCCTCCTGCAGCCGCTGGGTCTCCTGCAACTTTGCCAGTATCTGGCCCATCGTCTCCTGGGAATGGTGGTATGCTCCCAGGATGTTGGAGAGTGCCTTGTTGAGAGTGGGTTCCCTGGGCCTGTCCTCCCCCTGTCGCACAGCAGTCCTCCCAGCTTCCCTGTTGTCCTGTGCCTCTGTCCCCTGAACCGTGTGCCCACTGCCACTGACCCCAGTTCCCTGATCGTCCTGTGTTTGTGGGGTTGCCTGGGGTCCCTGTAGTGTTGGACACACTGCTGATTGACGTGTCCTGAGGACAGTGGCATGGGCCCGCTGGGTGGGTGCTGTGCTGGTGTTTCCTGAGGGGGGAGGCTCTGTGGTGGGTTGGGACTATGGCACGGTACCCGACTGTCCAGAGGACCCTGATGGGCCAGGTTGGTCATCCTGATCCAGGCGTGCAGAGCTGCTGTCGTCACTGTGGGCCTCTTCAGGGGGGGACTGGATGTAGCTGGCACCTCCTCTCTGGTGACGTTAAGTATGGGTCCTGTGGGGATGCAAATGCAGTGTTAATGTATCTGCGTGTGCCATCTTGTGCATGGGTGTGTTTCCCTGAATGGTTGTGATTTCCCTGTCAGCTTTGCCTTGTGTGAGTGGTGATTTTGTGGGCTGGGTGAGTCTCTCTACTGGGCATGCTGTGGTGATGGGTGTCCATGCAGGTCTGTGTTGGGGGTCCATGCATTGGTGTTGCATGCAGGGCTTGGTATTGGGATGGGTGGGTTGTGATAGTGGGGTATATGTGAGGTGTTGGAGTGATGGGGGTGAGGGTAGGGGTAGGAGTTTGTGATGGCATGCATGTAGGGTTGGGGGATAAAGTAGTAAAGATTTAACTTACCAGAGTCCAGTCCTCCTGCTACTCCTGCGAGGCCCTCAGGATACATAATTGCCAAGACTTGCTCCTCCCATGTTGTTAGTTGTGGGGGAGGAGGTGATGGTCCACCGCCAGTCCTCTGTACTGCTACCTGGTGTCTTGCAACCACGGAACGCACCTTCCCCCGTAGGCCGTTCCACCTCTTCCTGATGTCATCCCTGGTTCTTGGGTGCTGTCCCACGGCATTGACCCTGTCCACAATTCTCCGCCATAGCTCAATCTTCCTTGCAATGGACGTCTACTGTACCTGTGACCCGAACAGCTGTGGCTCTACCCGGATGATTTCCTCCACTATGACCCTTAGTTCCTCCTCAGAAAACTGGGGTGTCTTTGGGGTGCCATGGATGGGGTGTGAATGATATGTGTGAGGATGTGTGGGGTGATGTGTGGGGTGATGTGTTGGGGTGTATGCTGTTATGTACATGGATGGTGTATGGGTGGTGGTGTCCTGTGCCTCTGATTGAGTGGGTGCTCCTGGCTTGTGTCTCTCTGTTTTGGCAATCTTTTTTTTCGTTGAAAGGGTTGTGGGTAATGTGGGTGTGTGTTTTATAGTGGTGTGAGTGTGTGGGTGTGGTGTGTGTATGTGTGTCAGGTGTGTGTAGTTTGAATTATCCAATGTTGTGGTGTTTTGTAAATGTGTGTGTATTTTGAGCGCGGCAGTATGTACCGCCAATGGTTTACCGCGATTGAAAGACCGCTGCGTTGATTCGTGGGTCATGATACTGTGGGCGTATTCCTGTTGGCGTAACGGTGTGGGTTTGGCTATCGCCAGTTTATCACTGACCTTTGGGCTGGTGGACTTGTGTGGGTGTCTGTATTGTGGCAGAATTCTCCGTGTGGGTCATAATACTCGTAGCGGAATACCGCCCCGGGCACGGTATGTTGGTGGCCGTCAGCACAGCGGTAGGCGGCATTTACCGCCACGGATGTAATGAGGGCCTCAATCTTAGTAAAGTGCTTAGAAACACAATAGCTCCAACTGGGGCTATCATGGCATCTTGACACAGTTGTTCTCCAACAGTTCAATGCGAGGGAGTACGGGCCGGTCACAGAGTCACGCAAACCCCAGGTACAGTACCTTGGAAAACAATGAGGAAATAAAGACATTTCCACGGAGTTGGGGAGGTGAGGCGTCGCTGGAGCTGGGAATGTGTTGGTTCCTTACTGCTACCGGAGAAGTAAGGGGTTGGCTCCTTACTGCTAGGCAGGGGAGGTGAGGCATCAGTTCCTTACAGTTGCAGGTGAGGTGATGCGGCGTCGGTGGCGAGGTGTTGGTTCCTTATGACCCAGCGGGGTTGATGAGTCCAGCAGGTCAAGATGCGAGGCGTCGACTTCCTGATGTCACGATCACACAGATCCTGTGGCAAAAATGGAGTCAGGTGTCTCGGGTGTCATGGGTGTCAGTGACATTGCACTTGAGGCTCACGCTGTGGCAGGACTTCAGCGGCATTGCGGCGGCGTTGGACCTGCGGCATTGGTCGTTGCGCTCAGCAGGGACCATGGCTCCGGTGCAGACAGCACCGTGGAGTCGGACAGCTGCACCGGCTCTGAAGTCGCTCTTGAGTCGATGTGCTTGGTTTCTTCTTGGTTGCATCAGAACTCACTCACAAGGGCCCACAAACTGTATTTGGCACCACTTGGCAAGTCAGGACTCTCAACAAGAGAGCCCAGGTGCTGGCAGATGAAGTGTTTGATGTCTCTGAGACTTCTTAACAGGAGGCAAGCTTGGTCCAAGCCCTTGGAGAACCTTTGGAAGCAGGATGTAGAAAGCAAAGTCCAGTCCTTTCATTCCGAGGACAGAAGCCGCAAGCCGAAGGCCAGCACAGCCAGGCAACAGGCAGAGTGGCAGTCCCTTCTACAACATCTGCTGTTCTTCCTGGCAGAATGTCCTCATTCCAGAAAGATTCTAACTTCCTGGGGTCAGAGGCCCAGTACTTATACCCATTTCTGCCTTTGACGTAGGCAATCTTCAAAGAAAAGTCTTTGTAGCGCACAAGACCCTACCTTTCCTGCCCTGGCCCCAGACACACTCCAGGGGGTTGGGAAGTGCTTTGTATAAGGACAGGCACAGCCCTATTCAGGTGCAAGTGTCAGCTCCTCCCACAACTCTAGCTCAGGAAGACCCATCAGGATATGTAGGGTACAACTTAGCTCCCTTTGTGTGACTGTCTAGAGCATGGGTACTCGCAAACATTTTCCAGGGGGCCAATAACTTTGGTCTGTGATGTGACCGAGGGCCGCACTTATGCTAGCAGGGTGATGGGCGGGGGGCCTTATGGGGTGGTGGGGTAATCTGTAAAGTCGGTCCAGGGGGAGCGAAGCATATACACATCTAGTGGCACTGCTGCACAATATGAAACCAGAAGACCTGGGATTAATCCCAGCTTCCTACTTTACTAAATTATGTGATCCTGGGCAATTGTTTTTCCCTTTCCATCCTCTTCCTTTATTATCACATTTGGACCTCGAAAAACAAAGCTTTAGGATGTGCACTGTGTAAAAACTCTTGTTTTTGATTTAATAAACTAGAATGTTGTTCATGTATAATAATGTTAATGACATAAACTTTTTGAATTTTGAAGAGGCTTTGCATATTTTACACTTTTGCTGCAAGATGCCTTTAAAAATGAAGGCTTTCTTAAAAATAAGCGGTGTAAGATACCCTAGTTACTTCCCTTTTTAACTTCAATTAACCTTAAAATAACTGTTTGCTTATTATTTAACATATTTTAATGTTGGTGCTGAGTGGAGTAAGGAGCAGCCCGTGCTGCTGTTGACCAGGGGGCCGCATGAAGAGGTCAGGAGGGCCGCATGTGGCCCCTGGGCCGTACTTTGAGTATCACTGGTCTAGAGTGACTTCACAAACAGCCCAACTATCAACCTGACCCAGACGTGTATTTCACAGACAGGCATATGCACAGAATGGTTAATCAAGAAAATGCCCAGTTTCTAAAAGTGGAATTTTCTAGCTTACAATTTAAGAGCCAACTTCACCAAAAGATTTTTTTTTTTTTTAAATTGTGAGTTCAGAGATCCCATATCTCTATCTGCGCCAAATGGGAAATTACACTTAAAAGATATTTCAAGGCAATCCAGCAGTTTTTCACTACCAGGACAAGTTAAACACACCAGTACATGTCATACCTTTTAAATACACTGCACCCCACCCACGGGGCTGCGTTGGGCCTACCTTAGGGGTGACTTACATGTAGTAAATGGGAAGGTGTGGGCCTGGCAAGTGGGTGCACTTGCCAGGTCGAAATGGCAGTTTGAAACTGCACACAGGCCTGAGACAGATTTATCGAGCTACTCATGTGGGTGGCACAACCAGTGCTGCAGGCCCACTAGTAGCATTTGATTTACAGGCCCAGGGCACACATAGGCCCTCATTCTGACCCTGGCGGTCGGTGATAAAGCGGCGGCCAAGCCGCCAACAGGCCGGCGGTCTAAAATATGCAATTCTGACCCTGGCGGGAACCGCCAACACAGCCCGCCAACTTAACACTCCGACCGCCACAGCGGTACAAACAAACAGCGCGGCGGTTCCCGCCAACAGCCCGGCGGCAGACAAAGTACCGCCCACCCTATTACGACCCACCAATCTGCCACCTTTTCCGGGGCGGGAGCACCGCCGATAAGAACACGGCGGAAACAGACTACGAACGGGAAAACGCTCACCTCTACGCACTCCACGCGAGATTCCGGCAGTATGGAGCCAGAGTTACAGGTCATCCCCGCACTCCTATTCCTCCTCATATACCAGGAGCACGCCCGGCGGCGCGGAAGACATCGGTGAGTACTGCACCTACGACACAGGGGAGGGAAAAGATTACCGGCACACACCCACCCACCCACACCCACTACAACACACACATCAATGCATTCCCACAGATCACTGTCACAACCCACAAACCACCCCCCTCCGAAATAATGCAAAGACCAAAAGAAGAGATCATAAACGGGCAGATATATTTAAATATGTACGCCATTAATCCCAAAAAATAAATAAACTATGTACAAAATATATACAGCTACTAAATGTAGTCCAACCACTGTCCGTGGATCACAGGGGTCCTGTGCAAAGGGGCAAGGCCCAGTCCCACGACAAGAACTCCACGGAGAGAACACTGCAGGGGCATCAGAAAGAAAATAGGACAGGCACCTCAGGGGGAAGGGAAGGGGGGGCACCTCAGCCACTTGAGTACACGACGCCAGATCCACGAGGGGACTCCATGACCACTGGGCCATCCTGGGGAGAGCAAAGCCACAGTCCAAACAGTCCATACAGTGGGTGGCCTGCCCACTGGGCCATCCTGGGGAGAGCAAAGCCACAGTCCATACAGTCCATACAGTGGGTGTCCTGCCCACTGGGCCATCCTGGGGAGAGCAAAGCCACAGTCCAAACAGTCCATACAGTGGGTGTCCTGCCCACTGGGCCATCCTGGGGAGAGCAAAGCCACAGTCCATACAGTCCATACAGTGGGTGGCCTGCCCACTGGGCCATCCTGGGGAGAGCAAAGCCACAGTCCAAACAGTCCATACAGTGGGTGGCCTGCCCACTGGGCCATCCTGGGGAGAGCAAAGCCACAGTCCATACAGTCCATACAGTGGGTGGCCTGCCCACTGGGCCATCCTGGGGAGAGCAAAGCCACAGTCCATACAGTCCATACAGTGGGTGGCCTGCCCACTGGGCCATCCTGGGGAGAGCAAAGCCACAGTCCATACAGTCCATACAGTGGGTGGCCTGCCCACTGGGCCATCCTGGGGAGAGCAAAGCCACAGTCCATACAGTCCATACAGTGGGTGGCCTGCCCACTGGGCCATCCTGGGGAGAGCAAAGCCACAGTCCAAACAGTCCATACAGTGGGTGGCCTGCCCACTGGGCCATCCTGGGGAGAGCAAAGCCACAGTCCATACAGTCCATACAGTGGGTGGCCTGCCCACTGGGCCATCCTGGGGAGAGCAAAGCCACAGTCCATACAGTCCATACAGTGGGTGGCCTGCCCACTGGGCCATCCTGGGGAGAGCAAAGCCACAGTCCAAACAGTCCATACAGTGGGTGGCCTGCCCACTGGGCCATCCTGGGGAGAGCAAAGCCACAGTCCATACAGTCCATACAGTGGGTGGCCTGCCCACTGGGCCATCCTGGGGAGAGCAAAGCCACAGTCCAAACAGTCCATACAGTGGGTGGCCTGCCCACTGGGCCATCCTGGGGAGAGCAAAGCCACAGTCCATACAGTCCATAACAGACCCCACTGCCACTGGAGGAGGCAAGTTGGCCAGAGGACATCCTGCAGCCCTGCCCGAGATAGATCCTGCCCTGCCACGTCTGCCAAAGGGCCAGCGGTTCTTGCCCTGAAGGGCCCAGTTCAGCGGTTCTTGAGACGGCGGGGCCCAGTTCAGCGGTTCTTGCCTTGAAGGGCCCAGTTCAGCGGTTCTTGCCTTGAAGGGCCCAGTTCAGCGGTTCTTGAGACGGCGGGGCCCAGTTCAGCGGTTCTTGAGACGGCGGGGCCCAGTTCAGCGGTTCTTGCCTTGAAGGGCCCAGTTCAGCGGTTCTTGAGACGGCGGGGCCCAGTTCAGCGGTTCTTGCCTTGAAGGGCCCAGTTCAGCGGTTCTTGCCTTGAAGGGCCCAGTTCAGCGGTTCTTGAGACGGCGGGGCCCAGTTCAGCGGTTCTTGAGACGGCGGGGCCCAGTTCAGCGGTTCTTGCCTTGAAGGGCCCAGTTCAGCGGTTCTTGAGACGGCGGGGCCCAGTTCAGCGGTTCTTGCCTTGAAGGGCCCAGTTCAGCGGTTCTTGCCTTGAAGGGCCCAGTTCAGCGGTTCTTGAGACGGCGGGGCCCAGTTCAGCGGTTCTTGAGACGGCGGGGCCCAGTTCAGCGGTTCTTGAGACGGCGGGGCCCAGTTCAGCGGTTCTTGCCTTGAAGGGCCCAGTTCAGCGGTTCTTGAGACG
The DNA here is from genome assembly GCF_031143425.1 of Pleurodeles waltl. NCBI lineage: Eukaryota > Metazoa > Chordata > Amphibia > Caudata > Salamandridae > Pleurodeles > Pleurodeles waltl. The sequence goes on along the minus strand of NC_090444.1, from coordinate 517,438,876 downwards.
GCGGGGCCCAGTTCAGCGGTTCTTGAGACGGCGGGGCCCAGTTCAGCGGTTCTTGAGACGGCGGGGCCCAGTTCAGCGGTTCTTGCCTTGAAGGGCCCAGTTCAGCGGTTCTTGAGACGGCGGACGGTCTATGGCCAACTGCTAAATGCCTGGTGGTGCCCTCCTGGGCAGCGGGGATGGTGCTCCTTCACTGCCCACCTGGGCTGTGGGTGGTGGGGCCCTCCTGGCCAGCTGGGCTGGGTCCTCCCTGGGCAGCGGCTATGGGGCTGGTGGGCTCTCCCGGGGCAGCTGTGCCGGTTCCTCCCGGGGCAGCGGCTATGGGGGTTGTGGGCTCCTCCTGGGCAGCAGGCCTGCTGCCTGACCTCTCCAACTTGCTGCCCTTGCCCTCCTTAGTGGTCGGCCTGTGGCCCTTTCCTCCCTTTGGAGCTGTGGCTGGTGACTGTCTCTGGGTGGTGTCCGGGGGGGATGTAGAAGGCGGGCTCCTGCGGCGCCCCTTCCGCCTTCTGCTCCTCTTCCCAGGGGGTGGGCTGGCTGTCCCCTTGCTGCTGGGCGAAGATCCAGACATGCGGGCTGGCGGGCTCCAATACCCCTGCACCCTTGTCAAGGGGGCTGCAGGGCTGGTGGTGGCTGAGGTGCTCTTCTTACCCCGACGAGAAGGAGGGGGGGGCTCAGGGTCAGGAAAGAAGTTAGTAGTGGCGAGGAAGAGCTTCTTGGGACAATGGAGAGTGGTAGGTACAGTGGGAATGGGAGTGGAGGGAGAGGATGTGGTTGTAGGTGAGTCACGTTTGCTGTCTTTGGGTGCAGGTGCAGGAGGGATAGGCTGTCGTGAGGTGGATGGCTGTTGGGTGGGTGGGTGGCTGCGTTTGTGTGGTGTGGAAGAGGGGGTGACAGACACAGTGGGAGAGGACACAGGGGACGTGTAAATGGCAGTGGGGGTGGTGACTGCACGTGTGCGGACTGGAGTGGAGGGTGTGCTGGTGATGGAAACACTGGCTGATGGTGAGGTGAATGGAGGTGTGAGTGTAGACGTCACAGGGAGGGAGGAGGGAGACGAGGAGGTGGGGGCCACAGAGGTGGTAGTGACTGTTGGCATGTCTGCATCGGAATGTTGCGTGTGTGAATGTCTGCGTGATCTGTGGTGCTTATGTTTGGATGAGCTTCTCTTGGGTGTTGAGGTGTGTGCAGGCTGGTCTGATGGTGTGGGTGGGACAGGCAGAGGAACAGGAGACTGGGAGGAGGGAGTTAGTAGAGGCAGGCAGGAGACAGGGACAATGGCTGCCGTCAGTGCTGAGGCCAGAGCCTGGAACGATCGCTGATGGGCAGCCTGACCCGAATGAATGCCCTCCAGGTACGCATTGCTGCGATGAACCTCCCTCTCCACCCCCTGGATGGCATTCAAAAGGGTAGTCTGCCCAACAATGAGCGTTCGGAGGAGGTAAATGACCTCCTCACTGAGGGCAGCGGGGGTAACAGGGGCAGGGCCTGAGGTGCCTGGGGCGAAGGAGATGCCCGGCTTCCTGGCAGAGCGGGCACGGGGCGAACGCGGAGGGGCTGCTGGGAGGGCGGAGATGGTGCGCTGGGTGGCGGCTGTACCTGTAATGGCGGGGGGCACGGATGGTGCCACCCCCGCAAGGGAGCCCCCTTCCGAGGACGTGTCCGTGTCGCTGCAGGCTCCAGTCGTCCCCGTCGTGGAGCTCCCCTCGCCCTCCGTCTCACTGGTCCAGTCTGACTCTGTGGCATGGCCCTCCTGGGCCATGTGAGATGCAGCTCCCTCCTGCCCCGATGCCACTTCTCCTCCGCCTGATGATGCTGATGCACACAAGCACAGAAAGACAAACAAAAAGGGGGGGGGAGAGAGAAATAAAGGGATATTGAGTACATGGATCTCCGGTACAGTTAGCGGACATGACAGACACAGATGCCCCCTGCACTAAGTTGCACACTTGGGGTACGCTACGCATTCCGTGGAACATGCCCTACACGCCTAGAGTTGACAACTGCACCCATGGATGACACGGCCCAGGGATGGCTGTACTGACAAACTACTGAGGGTGGTGGCTGGGGACACAGGGGCTTACGGGGGTGCCCAGCCTACAGATATCGCCCTGGCCTAGGGGGACCCCCAGCCCTCCTCCCCCACCCAGACACCTCCACTGCGCGACAACAGAGTAGATAATGCTTGTACTCACCCCCTTGTGTCTGCTGTGCTGCCCTCACGCGCCCATCCAATTCAGGGTAGGCCACCGCCAGGATCCGGAACATCAGGGGGCTCAGTTGACGGCAGGCACCCCGCCTACGTTGGGAGGCCATCCCCAGCAGAGACTCGGCGGTCTTCTTGGTCCCGCGGCGGATGTCCTCCCACCTCTTGCGGCAGTGGGTGCCCCGTCGATGGTGGACCCCCAGGGCCCGGACTTCCTTGGCGATGGCACGCCAAATCCCGATCTTCTCATGGGCGCGGACCTATGTGACACGTACAGGGAGGGAGAAATACCACGTTCAAGTTACTCAGCATTTTCCTTTCCAGTGGCCCAACGCCCCCCATCCCCGCCAGGCCCCCCGCCAGGCCCCCCGCCATGCCCAACATGCCCCCCATCCCCGCCAGGCCCCCCGCCAGGCCCAACATGCCCCCCATCCCCGCCAGGCCCCCCGCCATGCCCAACATGCCCCCCATCCCCGCCAGGCCCCCCGCCAGGCCCCCCGCCATGCCCAACATGCCCCCCATCCCCGCCAGGCCCCCCGCCAGGCCCCCCGCCATGCCCAACATGCCCCCCATCCCCGCCAGGCCCCCCGCCAGGCCCCCCGCCATGCCCAACATGCCCCCCATCCCCGCCAGGCCCCCCGCCAGGCCCAACATGCCCCCCATCCCCGCCAGGCCCCCAAGCCAGCCAGTGGCCCCAAATCCAGATTGAATTAAACTCACTTGTTGGTCTGGAGGACCGTAGAGTAGCGCATACTGGGGGAGGACCCCATCCACAAGTTTCTCCAACTCCTCTCCAGTGAAGGCAGGGGCCCTTTCCCCAGTCGCAGCAGCCATTGTCCCTTCCAGACCGAGGTCACAGCAACACTTGCAGTATAGGTCCTCTCCTGGGAAAGTTCAAGTCGCAAGTGGATAAGTAGATAGAAAATGGCGGTCACGTCCGCGGCGGTGCGTACCGCGGCGGTGCGTCCCGCCACCGCCGGCGCCCTTCGCCATTGGCTCCTGAAACCCATAGGCTTCAATGTTAACCACTGCGGCTTCGCGCCGCGGTCTTCGCCCGCCGCCCGCCGCGGTGTGCCACGCCAGCGCATTGACCTCACATCCCATTGTCACACTTCACAGGTCAGGCAGCCGCCATTTCCAGGGCCCACATGGCTCAATTTAAACTGCGTCACACAGGCCTAGGCCTTGCATAGCCACTCAGACACGCCATTCACTGCATAGAGAATCGTATACTGTGCTAGCTGTGAGTACGTACCTGTGGGTTGCCTGACTGTGTGCTCCATGTTGTCCTTCCTAGGCACCGTCCGCTGGGTTGGGCGAGGAGACGGATGAATCCTCCCGTGTACCGACCGCTGGTGGACCTGTCGACAATGGAAGAACGCCACATTATCCTGACCTACCGTCTTAACCGTGCCACTATCCATGAACTGTGTGCCCAGCTGGAGCCCGACCTGATGTCCCCCATCCGCCAACCCACAGGGATTCCCCCTCTGGTGCAGGTCATGTTAGTACTACATTTCTTGGCAAGTGGGTCATTTCAGACAACCGTGGGAATTGCTTCCGGGATGTCTCAGCCCATGTTTTCAAAGGTGTTATCCAGAGTGTTGTCTGCCCTGATGAAATCCGTGAGGAACTACATCATTTTCCCTGAGGTGGGCGAATTGGCTACAGTGAAGGGTGATTTCTACGCCCTTGGACATATTCCCAACGTAATTGGTGCCATTGATGGGACCCATGTGGCTTTGGTTCCCCCAAGAGACAGGGAGCAGGTGTACAGGAACAGAAAAAGTTACCATTCAATGAACATCCAGGTGGTGTGTTTGGCTGACCAGTACATCTCGCATGTAAATGCCAAATTCCCAGGGTCAGTGCATGACGCCTACATCCTCAGGAATAGCAGCATCCCTTACGTGATGGAACAGCTACAGAGACACCGTGTATGGCTAGTGGGGGACTCTGGGTACCCCAACCTGTCGTGGCTACTGACCCCAGTAAGGAATCCCCGGACCAGGGCAGAGGAACGGTACAATGAGGCCCATGGGCGTACTAGGAGGGTGATCGAACGCACCTTTGGCCTCCTAAAGGCCAGGTTTCGCTGCCTGCATATGACAGGTGGATCCCTAATGTACTCACCTAAGAAGGTGTGTCATATCATCGTGGCCTGCTGCATGCTTCACAACCTGGCTTTGCGCCGCCAGGTGCCTTTCCTGCAGGAGGATGGTCGAGACGGTGGTGTTGTGGCAGCGGTGGAACCTGAGGAGAGTGACGAGGAGGAAGACGACGGGGCTGAAACAGACAACAGGGACAGAATCATTGAACAGTACTTCCAATAGGACACAGGTAACATTTCAAAGATAATTTAGTAAATGTTAACTACTCTGCAGCATCTCTGCTGCCTGTCTATTTGCCCCAGTGTATGATGACTGAGTTTTGGCTTTTCCCTCCCTATTTCAGATCTGGGGTCCCCACTACGAGTCCTGTGCTTCGTTTCCCCATGGACTACAGCTTTGTGGCAGCTGTTTGTTGACTTCACCATGTACAAGGACATATTTGCACTGTCATGTCAATTACAATCTATTGAAATCACAGCCAGACTCCTGATATTTTGGTGCAAAATAGGTGTTTATTGAAGTGCTCAAAATGGGATGGGTGGTTTCAAGTGGGTGGGGGCTATGGTGAAGGAATGTCCATGGCAGAGTCCAGAGTAACAGTCACACAGGTGCATTGTCCAGAGGCCTGTGGAGAGATGGAGCATGGGCAGTTCGAGGATGGACAGGGTGACAATGTGGGACAGTGGGATGACATCAGGTGGTATCCATTGCTGGCGGGGGTCTTGACATCCTACTCTGTCTTGCGAGATCTCAGGGCCCTCTTGCGGGGTGGTTCTTCTCCTGCAGGAGGTGGGGGTCTGGTGGGCTGCTGCTGTGCGGGGGCCTCCTGTCCACTAGCGCCGGCGGAGGTGGATGGCTGTTCTTGGTCCAGGCTAGTGGCAGGGGCCCTTGGGTGTTGTTCAGTGTCCGCCCTGCTGTTTACGAGGTCCTGCAGCAGCCCTACCATGGTAACCAGGGTGGTGTTGATGGCTCTGATGTCCTCCCTGTACCCCCGATAGTGTTCCTCCTGCAGCACCTGGATCTCCTGGAACCGGGCCAGTACCGTTGCCATCGTCTCCTGGGAGCGGTTGTATGCTCCCATGATGGTGGTGAGGACCTCGTGGAGAGTGGGTTCCCTGGGCCTCTCCTCCCCCCCCTGTCGCACAGCTGCCCGCCGAGTTGCCCTGTTTCCCTGGGCCTCTGCCCCCTGGCCGGTGTGCCCACTACCACTGCCCCCAGGTCCCTGTTGTTGTTGGGGTGGTGGGTTATCCTGGGTGCCCTGTAGTGGTAGACACACCGCAGATTGACGCGCCCTGGAGACAGAGGCATGGGCCCGCTGGGTGGGAGCTGTGCTGGTGTTCCCAGAGGGGTTAGGGTCTATAGTGGCCTGTGCCTGTGTGAGGGGAACCGACTGTCCAGAGGTCCCCGATGGTCCGGGCTGGTCATCGGTGTCCAGATCGACAGAGCTGCTGTCATCGCTGACGGCCTCTTGGGTGGGGGGTGTGGATAATTCTGGCCCCTCCGCCGCGGTGTGTTGACGGTCGGGTCCTGCAGGGGTATAGAGGTATGGTTATAGTTTCAATGTGTGGCATATGGGTGTATCTGTGGGTTCCCGTGTCCCCAAGTGCTGGCATTCGTGTGTGGGTGCTTTTGTGAGGGTGGCTTGTGGGGGGGATGTGTATATGCATTGGGCATGCTTTGGTGATGGGTGTCCATGCTTAGTGGACGCATGCAGGCCTAGGTTTTGGGATGTGTGGGTTGTGATGGTGAGACATTGGCGGGGAATAGGTGTGCTGGGGGTGGGGGTGAGGATGGTGGTGGGGGTGAGGATGGTGGTGGGGGTGAGGGTGGGGTTCGAGGATGGGGGTGAGGGTTGGGGTCTGATTTGGCATGCAGGTGGGGGGGAAGCAGTATTGAAGCTTCAACTTACCAGTATCCATTCCTCCGCCGACTCCTGCGAGGCCGTCAGGATGCAGGATGTTCAAGACTTCCTCCTCCCATGATGTGAATTGTGGGGGTTGAGGTGGGGGTCCTCCGCCAGTCTTCTGCACGGCGATGTTGTGCCTGGATACCATGGAACGCACCTTCCCCCGTAGGTCGTTCCATCGCTTCCTGATGTCTTCCCGATTTCTGGGGTGCTGTCCCACTGCGTTCACCCTGTCGACAATCCTCTGCCATAGCTCCGTCCTCCGGGCAATGCTGGTGTATTTTATCTGTGTGCCGAACAGCTGGGGCTCTACACGAACGATTTCCTCCACCATAACCCTGAGTTCTTCGTCTGTGAAGCGGGGTTGTCTTTGGGGTGCCATGGGGTGGTGTGTATGATGTGTGGGGTGGAGTATGTGTATTTAAGTGAGTTGAGTGTGGTGGTGTGTGTTGTTTTGTGTGTGGATAGTGTGTGGGTGATGGTGTTGAGTGGCTGTGGCTGTTATGTTTTGGATGCTGGTGTCTCGCTCTTGTCTTCTTTACGAATTTTTAAGCGTAGGGGTTTGTGGGTGATGTGGGTGGGTGTTTTATATTGTATTGTGTGTGTGGGAGTGGTGTGTGTATGTGTATCAGGTGTGTGGGATTCAAATCGTCCAATGTGGGTGAGTTTTGTTCGTTTGTGTGTATTCTGACCGCGCCGGTGTGTCCCGCCAATGGAATACCGCGTTTGAATGACCGCCGCGTGGATTCGTGGGTCGTAATGGCATGGGCGTATTTCTGTTGGCGTGGCGGTGGAGGTTTGGTCACCTCCACCTTTCCGCCGACCGCTGGTCTGGCGGTCTGTTGTGGCGGTCGGATTTTCGGAGGTTTGCCTTCTGCGGGTCAGAATGACCGTGGCGGGTTTCCGCGACCGCGGCGGGATTATGGAGGATTTCTGACCGGCGGTAGGCGCCTTTTACCGCCGAGGTCAGAATGACCACCATAGTGTACTTTATTAGGGACATAATAGTAAATCAAATATGCCACTCATGGATAAACCAATCACCAATACAATTTGGACAGAGAGCACTTGCACTTTATCACTGGTCAGCAGTGGTAAAGAACCCAGAGTCCTAAAGTCAACAAAAATGAAATTTAGCACAGGATCAAAAACACGAGGTCAGAAGCAAATGTTTGGGGATAACCCTGCAAAAAGGTCCATTTCCAACAATTGTCATAGCTCTTTCTTCCTCTATTCAACACAGATAGGCACAATAATATTTATAGTGATCTTTATAGCAGACTTGCTTATTCTAAATTTGGGGTACTGCTTATTTTGTTTACAGTTATGAATTACACCAACAGCTATTTTGGAATGTTAGTGTGTTGTTAGTGGGTTGTATGTTCTTGGCATTGTAGTAGTGGGGGCAAAATAGGATATAAAAGGAGGGAAAGAAACAATATTCCCAGATGGCAGTTCGCGCTCAGAATGATGTGGGGCCCAAGAAAGCTACGGGCCTAGATATCAACAGGGTCTAGGATGCTGCAGGTGCCCAGATGTTAGTGCGGTAGTGGGATATTGGCAGTGGGTCATGATGCTGGGTGTGTGCTCGTGCCATGGGGATACAACCACATGCTGGGGTGGGGGGTTGTTGAATAAAACAACTACAAATATATTTATATTAGCCCACAAAGGGCATTATGGGACGCTTCTTCCCAGAGCAGTGAATAATGAATGAGCAGCTCTGGACGCTCATATATTATTCTTTCACCTTTTTATAATTGTTTTATTAGTAGTTTTATGGGTGTCCCGGTCCCACCCAGGACACCCACAGTTCTTTCCTTTGTTGGGAGTTGATGGGGGGAGATGATGCTTGGTGAAATGAAGGCCAAGGGCTTGCGTGGCTCCTGATGGCTGTGGGAGCAATGTAGATGCTGGTGGGAGCCGGCCAGTTTTTGTGGGTGCCACGATGTGCATCCGGGGCACCCACTTCTTTAAAATACATTGCACGTTTCTAGGGGAGCCCCAAGGCCCCCACGGCCCCTGCTGGCTTCTTGGCCAGCACACATTCTGGGAAGCCGACAACAACTATATTCCCACTTTGTGGGAGCATACCTGCTACTGCAGTAGGAGCTAAAATTCTTCCCTGATCGCACTTACGGGCAAGCAACAGAAGGAAATGTTTGCTCCCGCCTGGCTGGAGCATTACTGCTCCCACCAGTGTTGGAAGGCATAGAGCACCGGGATGGGGACCCCCAAGGCAGACCTATGGCTCAGGGAGGGGGCCTTACACCCCTTCTCCAACAAAAAGGAAATGTCCCCAACAGATGTGGTCCCCAGGGCCGTACTATGCCCCGGAAAGGGGTGCCCTACTCCTTCTCACCTCAAAAAAAGGAATTATCCCTAGGGGATGGGGTCCACGTGGCTATGACTTGTGGATAGGGCCCCTGATTTAAAAAAAATGAGATCAGGTCTGGGTGCTGGGGTCCCCAGGGCCTTACAGGGGCTCGTGAAGGGGAGCTGCACACTCACCTTCCCACTTTAGTTAAGGTCCACCCCAGGGTATGGATTTCCCGGAGCCTCCAGAAAGCTTGGCGATAGGGGCTTCATGCATGACCACCCTCCCCAAAAACATGAAAAAAGCAAACCGGCGACCAACAAGACCCTGGCGCACTCCTGGGCCTTAAAAATAAAAGGATGGCAGCCCATCTTTTTGTACGATGGCACCGCAGGCGTGCTCAAGGGACGTAAATCCTAAGTGTTGCCTCCACATGGGGAATTCGCTTGCCAAACAGACCGGCACCCAGAGCCATTGACTCCCAGTACCTGACAAACAAATGAATCAGGCACTCAGAGTTCCCAGATCATCTCCGCTTTTTTATACCCACAAAATCTGGGGATTTAGCCACTTGCATAAAATAGATGGCAATTAATTGGATCACCTGGAAAGACAGATACAGGCTTCCCATGATTCCACTCAGTCTAGACCAAATCTGAACTCCCTCCCTCTTCACTAAGCTGAATAGAAGAATGAGGGGTGACTAAATGATGGTATGTAGGACCAAGTGCGTTCCTTTGCAGTACCATGTGATACATTTGAGCTATTTATTGCCCCAGGTGCTTTTCGACTCACAGGAATATCATTAATATTGGAAGTTCGGAGCTTTTTGACCTTTGCAGACTTTCTTATTGACTTCATCATAGACTTTTCACGCATTGTAGCTTGGCTTTCATTACTATGCTTCTGAAGAGAAAGACAATCCACCAAATGCGAGACAGCTTGGAGCCTGCCTTGATGTAGGTGTCAAATGAGTTCCCAACAGGGAATTAGGGCGGATTAGGCCCTACAGACCCCCAGGGCTGGAGTGTGCCACAGTGCCTCTTGAGCACACAGTGACTTTTGCTTCTTTGAGATCACTGCTGAGACCTGTGTAATAGTGGCTCTGCAACCTTTTGTCTTAATTCGAACTACACAAAGGCCTCCCACTTAAAGACATATAGGCCCATATTTATATGTAATTGTATTTTGTAAGTTTACGCCTCTTTTGCCTCAAACAGTGATGCAAATGCAGCGCAAAAAAAGTATAAATATGGGCCATAGTGACTCCGAAACCTGTGTAATGTAACATGTTTGGGAGCTTAACTTTGGCGCTTCTATGCATCTAACCATTCACATAATGGATGTGTGATAGGTGAAACCATGAAACCAACACCAGTGTGCATCTTGCCTCTGTGGTGCATCCATTTAATGAACAGTCTGAATTGATTCTCTTACTTTCCCCTGTCATATAGATGGGCTAAAAGGGGACTGAAGGAAGTGGCCACTGCTAGAAGGCCCTTGTCACTGATGTGCTTCTCCCAGGCAGGGATTTACAGATATGGCAACCAAGTGAGCAAAAAGCAAGGCAAGATATCGTCTTGTTGATAGTCTAGCAACTGGTGTTAAACCACCCTTGACAGACACCTATTGGTGCGTTCCACAAGTGGTGTGGGTGACATCCAGCTTAAGTACATTTTATACATCTGGATTGCTTCTGCTGTTGAAACAATTTGTATTGTTTTAGGATTATAACTGGACATTACATTTGTTACAAGCAGTTGCTTTGATGTTTTTCAGGATGTCCCTCTTCATACAATTGACTGCACTATTACGCCGGCAGGTATTATAACATCGCATCTTTTTAAAAAGACGACACAACTCACTTAGTCCTGCAGTGAGACAATTGCAGCATAATTCAGATAGTGATTATACCATAGGTTCCTCTATCCCACGCCCAGGCAGGCCAGACCTTCTCACCCCTCTTTTGGCTTCCACGAGCAGAAGTATGCTTTCACATTCAGACCATCGTGCCGCTTCTCGCCCAGGTCAGGCTTGCCTACCTCCTTCCAACTTACTGCAATTTGCAACTTCGCCAGTACCAAAACCAGATCTACAAACTTGTTGGGTACTTTTACTCTAGGGTGTGGGAAAGAGACCAACAAGCAGGCCTCCGGCGCTCGATCTATTTGTCTAACAATTGTTTCATTATCTAAGCCTGTGTTTTTCTCCCAGTATCTTACAATCCATGTGTAGCTCCATACCGGAGGTATATTGTCTGCATCTTCTTCCTTCCATCTAGGGCATTGTGCCTCAGCCCTGAGGAGAACTTGTTAATTATCACTGGGTTTTCTAGGTTCTGTGTGGATAACTAAAGTGTATTCAGTAAATTATGAATTTCAAGACGAGCAGCACTTAGTATATGACCCCAGTCACCGTCCTCTGTAGGTTTATTACTGTCTGTCACCTTAATCTTCTTGTAGGCTGTCCAACAAGCATTTAAGTTCGTCACTGAGGGTACAGTATGACAATGGCACCTCCCTAGATCTCCCATTAGATGTACTGATGGTACTGGAGCAGTACGTACACTGTTTGTAGTCCATATTTAATAGTTTGGAATTGATTTAAAAGTATCAGGAGACACACATATCAGAAATTAAATATTGTGCCACACAAATATCATGATGTACAAGTATTGTTGGCAAGAATATCGTTTTTTGAGTTAAGTAATATCATTGTAAATAATACTAATGTTTTTAATATCGTTTTTAATAATATAATGGTTAAAACTATCGTTTCTAAATTATTTTAATGTTTGTATTCGAAATAGTAATTTTATGTGTTACTTTTATTTATATAAATGTTATCAATTGTTTTTAAAAATACACCTTATAATTTGAAGTGATTTAGAGATTTTTAAAAAATTCAGTAGGAACTTATAGTGTCGTAGCGCGTTGTTGGGTTCGTAGGAGGATAGGGTGGGAAGTTAATTATGTAGTTATTTATTAAAAATTACTTAATACATTTTATTTAGTTATATGATTTATATTCATTATGTAACTTATTTAATACTGATTTATTTTCATTTTATGTTATTTGTGGGCTGTTGGGTTTGTAGGGGTATAGGATGGAAAGTTAAGTCATAATTAATTATTAATTAATTATTTAATTCATTTTTCATTATGTAGTTTATGGAATACTTATTTATTTGACTTATATTTTAGTTGCAGGCTGCTAGGTTTGTAGGAGTGTATGGTGGGAAGTTACTTAAGTAATATTATTATGCATTCAAGTGTAGTTCCTCCATGAGCAGTCTACCCTTAAGAGGGGCGTATATGCGGAGGTATAATTCCCCTAGTCCCTCTGCCTGCCACGAGTGGCGCAGTTGGGCATACTTGAGGTACTCATTGAGGCTCATGTGATAATCCCTTCAAAGGGAGGAGCACGGATCAGACTGCTCTCCTCCAGTAGGTCACCCACCCAGGAAATTCCCAGTAGGTCTCAGGGTCTGAATCCCTTGAGTTTTCTAGGTTCACTCAGCCATGCCTCCTCTTCCTAGCCCAGCCCAGCCCAGCCAGTGTGCCTAGTGGCCTTCTTCCAGGCTTCCAACGCTATCCGAGTTGCCTGTAGCAAACTCTGGACGTCTTTACTGCTGTACAGATAGTTGGAGTAGGGACGAACAGTAACTTGAGCCCGTTCAAGCCTACAGGTCGAATTGTCTTTAGGTGCAAAACGCCAATCATTGAAGGCCACCAGGTTGGGAGCCCAGTAGTAGGCGTGTACATCTAGGAGAGCAATCCCACCATTATTTGGGTTGCGTTGAAGGGTCTTAGTGCCACTCTAGGATGGTCACCATCCCATAGTAAGGTCCGTAGGTCTCCCTCGATCCTAGTAAATGTGGCTGTGGGAACTGGGCAGTACGTATTTTGCAAGGTGTAGAGCATTTTGGGGATTGTTATCATTTTAAAGAAAGTCGCCCTCCCCATCAGAGTGATGGGAAGCCCACGCCACCTTGTCGTCCCCTCCCGAAACCTGGAGAACAGTCTACCCATGTTCCTGGACAGGAACATCTCTTTACGAGGGGTCACAAATATGCCCAGATATTGAAATCCAGCCATTTCCAGCTAGAGCGACTGGGGGAGAGTGGTAGGGTTCAGTGACCCAAAGGGGTATCAGAGCACCGACTTGCTCCAGTTATTGTGGTACCCAGAATGAGCGCCGTAGGAGTCAAACTCGTGAAGAACAGCCGGGATTGTGGTGGAAGGGTCAGTGACATAAAGCAATATGTCATCTGCATATGGTGAGATTTTATTCTTCGCTATTTGCCTTGGACATGTGGAAACTAGGTATATCAGGACAGGAGAGAATCTTGGCCTCCAAGGGCTCGATAATCAGAGCAAAGAGCGAAGGGAACAAGGGACAACCCCGATGGGTGCCCCAGCTAATCGGAAAGGTCAAGGTGAGTACCCTGTTCACTCTCACTGCTGTGGTGGGGGTCTGGTAGAACAACCTAACTCACCGCTGGTAGCCTGGGCCAAAGCAAAATAACGTAATAATTAATTAAAGTTTATTGTAAATTGTGAGATAATTATTTAATTGATTTTTAATTATGTAAAATATGGAACACCAATGTATTTTTTACTCATATTTTTGTTGCAGCATGCTAGGTTTGTAGGGGTAAAGTTAACTATGAATTATTATTTGTAAATTGATTAAGTTAATTTTAAATATGTAAATTGTAGAATACTTATTTATTTTCATTTTATTGTAGTTGCAGGATACTAAGGCCATGATTACGAGTTTGACGAATGGGAACCCTGACCGCCAAACTTCCGAAAGGGTTGCAGTCACTGTAATGGCAACCTCCCCGCTGGCCCCATTATGACGTTCCTGCTGGGCTGACGGGTGGAAAACAAGGTTTCCGCTGGTCAGCCCAGTGGGTATGTGGTGGCAGCATTGTTGTCCACATGTAATCTGCTGGGGGCAATGCTGGCAGCCGCAGGGGGCACCAGCACCGTCGTACTGCGCACTTTCATACCTTTTGGTTGCTCCATTTACAGTAGTTGCCTGAGGCTTAAGGTTATCCCGAGCACTGGGAAATCCTACATTGTGCATGAGATAATCTGGTGTCGATCAATCAGTCCTATCTCATCTGCTGAATTATTCATTGAGATCCTTTTGACCAGCTGAGATCAGGATGATTGCTTCTGACAGAGTGCTGTTTTTTAAAGTTTTTTATTTGCAGAACGAAAAAAGGAACAGTGCCATTACAATTCAATTAAAACATACAGTATAGGCCAGTGGCGGCCCGTCCTTTAGGGCGGAGGGGCCACGCCCCCCCACCCCATGAAGAGTGTCCGTCAGGCTGAACAAAGGTCAGCCTGACAGACACTCTTCATGTTCAGGTCAGGCAGCCAGGAGCAGACATGCGCGATTTGCGCAGACTCCTGGCTGCCTGAGCTGAACTTTGCTGGGCTGAGGAGATCACGACCCTTATGGGCGTGACCTCCTCGGCCCAGCAAAGGTGCCTCGAGGCCCTCCCCTGGGTGACGAGGAAAGCGTCACCCATTGACACTCTCCCTGGGCGCTTCAGGTTTAAGCCCTGAAGTGCCCAGGGCGAGTGTCAATCAGTGACACTTCGTCACAGAGTGGGGTGGGGTCAGCAGTCTCACTGACCCCATCCCACTCTGTGACAAGGCTGGGACTGCTGCCTTCCCTCATTGGCTGACCTCAGGTCAGCCAGTGAGGGAAGGCAGCAGTCCCATCCCTCCTGGGACCCGGAGGCTAAAGGTAAGTGTGTGTGTGTGTGTATGTATGTGTGTAATGTTTTACATTGAATGTTTGGTGCGCGCGTGCATGTTTGAGTGTTATGAGTGTTGTTAATGGATGGGAGTGCGTGCGTGCGTGAGTGAAAGAATGAATGTGTGTGATCTTGTAAAATGAATGTTTGGTGCGTGCGTGTATGTTTGAATGGAATGAGTGTTGTTAATGGATGAGCGTGCGTGCGTGTCTGTGTGTGAAAGAATTAGCCTGTGTGTGTGTGTTTGTGTGTGTGCCCCGCCCGCCCCCCTCCCAAAGCTGCCGGCCGCCACTGGTATAGGCAAAGTGAAAAAACACCATGGGTGATACGAGCGAGCAATACATAGTAATAAGCGAACATAGCAACATGTCTGTAGACCTATATATAGACATAGTTGAAAAGTAAAGGCAGCCGTGTCTAAACATACCAATAGTGGCACATTAGGTAGGGGTGCTATCCATAGTCTGTAAGTAAGTACGCAAAGGGGCCCCAATGTCTTTGAGTCTAGAAGTGAAGGGTTGAAGGGAAGCATAAACCTCACTAGTCATGTCACAGTATTGCATGCCAGTTAGCCAATCAGCTGTTGTGAGTGGGGAGCTGTTGCCTCAATGCAGGGCAGTGCGATGTTTAGCAAGGAGTAGGGCCTTTGCAGCGTATCTGTGAGCACCAGGGGTCAGGGTCTTAACCTATCCCAATAAGATCATAAGGGGATCAGGAGCTACTGTCAGATCGAGCATGGCAGACAGAATGGTAAAGATAGCCGCCCAGTAAGCATGAACCACACTACAGGTCCAGGTGAGATGAGCAAAGCCTGCCTGCAGGGCCTGACACCAAGGGCGATAATGGGACCTAGAGGGGTCATAGCGGGCCAGGTTCTTAGACGTAATATAAGCCCTCTGTAGAAATTTTAAACGCAGGAACTTGTGTCAACTATTAGGGGAGACTCGTGTTTGTGTGCTGCAGTATGTCCAAGTCTTGTCAGGAATGGGATGATCAAGGTCCTGCCCCCAGGCTGCTCATGCTGGGGAGGTGCACATGTGTTTCAACGCCAGGCTTGCGTGATAAAGATGACATATCAATCTGGAGTTGTCCGCCAAAGCGATTACCTTGGAGAGAGGCAAGTAGTCAGTCGGCGTGTCATGGTAGGAGCGGAGTTTCTCATGTAGGGTACTACACAATTGTATGCAAACGAACTTGTCAATCAGGGAGGGAGCTTCAGCGGAGTCGAATGCAGGCCCAAGGTTGATGCGCCCATCTACAACCATATCTGCAATGGTGTGAAGGTGGCGAGACGTTAGTCTGCGCTGCACTACTGGTTCCTGAGTGAGCGGGAGCCAAGGGTTGTTCCTAAGAGAAATGTGAGGAGAGTCTAAGAGAGGGGCACCAAGCACCTCACGGAGTTTGGTCCAAGCCCAGCAAGTCGTGGAAAGTGTGTGTATATCCGTGGACTCACAGGGTAGACCCAGAGGGAGAAGTGATGACAACGGTGTTGGGAGTGCCTGTTGAGATTCCGGCTCGAGGTAAGGGAGTCAAGCATCTGGGTTGTACCAGTAGTATGAGAAATAGCATTGGGCCACTAATTAGTATAGCGGGAAGTCAGGTACTGCAAAGCTGCCCCACTCATATGGGAGAGTTAAAGTATCCCAGCCAATTCTGGGGCAACGATTGGCCCATATTAGTCAGAGAAAAAGGCCACGCAGTGTCAAAAGGGAGTTCGGGCTATAGGAATATTCAAAAAAAGATAGAGGAAATGAGGTAGCACCATCATTTTAATGATAGCCATCCGCCCAGGGATAGATAGTGGGAGCCGGGCCCATCTATTGATTTGAGAAGAGTTTGTCAATGGCAGATAACTTCTTCTCTATTTCCATGTAGAAGGATACCAAGATATTTAGGTGCATCTGAACACCACAGTAGAGGAAATTCGAGGGGGCACAGGATGGTGGCTTTGATAAAGGGAAAACGTTCTGATTTGTGCCAGTTTATGGAGAGGCCGGAAAAATCACCCTAGAGTATGATTTCTCTGATGAGTGGGGGAAGGTGAGTCTGGGGTTTACATACAAAAAGTAAAATATTATCTGCAAGAAAGGCCTTTTGACTCCGAAGATAGTCTTCATGGTTGGAGGGTCACGTGGAGCTCCCGTCATGCTCCGTGACTAAGAGCCCACACGAAGCAGCATAATGGTGGACGGGGCGCGCTGGTGATCGCGCTGCTTGGATGCGTAGCAGCTTAGATTTTTCCTCATTCCTTCCCCCCCTTCCATTTAAGGAGCCGCCTGGATGTTGGGGTGTCGCTCAGATTTAATTCCCAAGTCAAGGTGAAACATTTGTACGCCGATAACGCAGATAACGTGGGCTGTTGAACATGGACCAAGCAGAAGGAGGAGGAGCATAGAGTATTTTGGGGAAGCCGGGCCACAAGTGGAGTGGCTCCCTGCAGAGACTTCAGGGTCGTGGGCTCCAGCCCCCCCCTTTTTTTTCTTCTCTCCCCCCTTTCTTTTTTTTGGATGGCAGCAACCCCTCCACCCTGCTCGCATAATAGCTACACTTGTACTTGGTACGGGACACTCAAGGTGGAAAGGAGATGAGGAGAAACACAGAGAACCACAGACAAGCACAGATATGTAACAGATCAGTAGCTGTGACAGCGTGACAATGTGTGTTTGAGAGGCTGGGGGTGGCAGAGGGGGAGCATTTCCTAATGTGGGGGCATTGAGGATGCGAGTGCGAGGGGGCGACATCGAGTAGATAACTTTTGCCTTACACTTGTTTAAGGAAAAAGATTGAAGGGAAGAAGAAGAAAAGCGGGGGGGAAAAAGGAAGACTAGCAATGCTTGTCATGTACCGGGGGGAAGATATCACGCAGACAGCTACTAATGCCCTTTGACTTCAGGACTGCTCTAATTAAGCTGTATATTTAGCTGTGTACTCAGCCTGCCCGCAGAAGAGGGAACAAAATTGCTGAAGTGGAGATGTTTGTCCGAGACTTTTGCTGAACCAAAAATTCCTGTTTTCATTTGGGATCCATAAGGGCCTAACAGTTTGGTATCCATCTAGGCTCACCTATGGCTCACCTGTGGGGCTAGGGGTGCGACGGAAGCGGTTTGCGCGCATGTGGATGCAGCTTGTTGCCCCCCCTTTCACCCTCTGTTCTTCGTTTTTTGTTTCTGTCCTGCAAGCTTAGGATATATACGTTAATTGTACTGGCTGCCACACCCTCTAGTCTTGTCTGGATTCCTCCTGGCCCCACCTCCGCTACAGGGGGCTGTCTTTTTACTTTAGTCCACAATGAAACGCATGGCATGAGATGCAGGGTATAAAGCACAGACAATGGAAAAAATCCAGAAAGGATCTAAATCAAAGACTCTGACCCCTGCTACAGGAAGGCTTTAACATAGCGCTGACTAACGAGACTTAGCGGGATCTTCAAGAGAATCTGCCGGGATTCAGGATCTTTCATCTACTTCTTCAGGCCTCTCTACTATGCTGGAACCTAGTACGGTGGAGAGTTTGGAGCAGCCAACATTGCGGCCATCACAATCTGCTGAGCCACGCCCTCAATTATGCTCTCAACCGTCCTCCTCCCTTTTGATCTGCTTGGCCAGCGAGTCTACTTCCCTATCACCAACTCTAGTGTCACTAGACAACCTCCCTCTCGTCTGCTCTATAATATCCCCTCAACATAAGGATAAACACATGGAAAAACCAGCCTATCCCTTGTTTTCAAATATTAGTAGCAACGTTAAAGGATCACTCAAAGCGATCGAAAGGGGCTCATTGAAAGAGGGAGGGCCCGAAAGAAAAAAAAATTCAAGTAAAGAAATTGCAACAGACAAGGGAGTATCTCCTACTACAGCTCCAAATTTTGTGTCGGTGGGTCTTGTTCAGGGGTATCTGACTCAATTTCAGTCAATTCTAAAATTAATAGTATGTCTCAAACCCCTGGCTCTTCTCCTAACCCCCTCATTCTGGATAGCACAACATGCGGGATAAATGGCACATAAGCAATGGAGGAAATCATGAGGCAGATTTTAGCTGAGCTTTGAGCTATAAAATTATCTCAGGAGGAGACTAAGGACCAGGTTAGCCAATTGAATACCCATCTAACTCTTCTCTCTACTCAAGTTACCCAAGTGGAGCAGCGGGTCTCTGACCTAGAGGATGTGGAAAACCAAGTGGAATCAACAACGTCTCGGATCCAATCTGAACTTGAGGACCTCCAATTCAAACTGGACGAGATAGAAAATAGGTCTCGGCGTTCAAACCTCAGATTCACAGGGGTCCCTGAGGAGATCGAAAAATTTGGAACTTCAAATCTGACGATAGCTTCAGCTTTTGTGTGTTTTCAGATATGTCAGTGGCAGCAGCCCACCGACGCCGTGAGTATGTTGGACTAATAGACTATTTTAAAAGATTGGGGGCTCCAGCTGGTATCGTACAACTAGTCAAGCTCAAAGTACTTCATAAAGGACAAGTGAAAGTTTTCCAGAGCGTTCAGGATGCAAGGAACTTTTTGGAGCTCTTAAAAAAACAAGGAGGTGGTTCTGGTGAGGGAAGGGGGATAAAAACAGGATGGAGGGAAGAGAGGAAGGAAAAAAGAATGGGAAAGAAGAGAGGGAAAAAATTGGGGGAAAAACAAGATGAGGAAAAGTATATATGTGCAGCACGGCTTTTCGCTTTTTGGGAACTTTTACGCGTATTACATATTACATATTGATGTACTGCTGTTCTGTTACATTGTATGTTTTAGTATCTCTGTTTATGTTCTCACAGTTTTCTGTCTTTGCTGCCTGCTTGGAAAGCTAGGCTTCAGATAATAATAAGCCTTGGCAGGAGGAACAGGGGATGAGGGAGGTGGGGGGAGGGGAAGTGAGGGGAAAAGGAAAGAGAAACGCCGTTTAGGGTATTTCGTTAGCAGGGTTTGTTTTATGTAGGTGCAGTATTTGGCCTTTTTTCGTTTTGCTTTAGTCTCTGTTCCGCTGCCTTGCTGCTCTCTCTTGAGATCTGGCTCTAGGGGTGCCATGTCAATGCACTCTTGTGTTGGGTATGTGGGTGAGGGTTTGGGGGTGAGGGGTGGTTCACTGTTTGGTGGGGTCATGACGGGTTGGACCATCAGGGGAAGGGGGAAGGGTGAGCCTGCCTCTGGTAGGGGAGGTCTTCACTAGGGTGGGGGAAAAGAGCTGAGGACAAAGCAGATGACAAAGCAGATTATAATTGGAAAAAATTATCTGTACTAAGAGTCCACACGGGAGGTACCCATGATTGTGATACAGGATGACTGCGTTTGGTAAAGGGGGGTTAAGGGATGAATTAAGAGTCATTTCTTGTAATTTTAATGGCGCTAATAACCAAGTTAAGTTTGCTGCTTTACTAAATTGGCTTAGGACTTCACAATCACTGATTTATTTTCTGCAGGAAACACATTTTAAACGTCAGAATAAGCTCCCAAAGCGCCCCAAATTTATCACTCAGGCTTATTACGCCTCTGCTAACGCCGTCATCCGAAGTGTCACTATTTTAGTGTCTAGAGAATTCCCCGGGAAGGTATATCAGATCCATCGCAGGCACGTTGGGTTGTAATCAGTACTCTCATTTTGAACAACCATATCCATTTCACAAGCTTTTATGGTTCACTAGAGGACAATCCAACCCTGCTTCTGAGTCTTTATAAAGTGTTGAGTCCACTCCCTGGCTTCTTTATCATTGGCGGAGATTTTAATGTTATTCTAGATGTACAGATGGACTCCACTCGCAAAAATAAGAAATAGAATAAAACTAGAGTCTCTCAGTGGTTGGGTAAAATCATCTCAGATCTTGCTTTAGTTGACGCTTGGAGGGCCGATCATCCACAAGATTATGATTATACGTATTTTTCAAAAAAATATAATACGGCTTCTAGAATAGATTTCATTCTAACTTTGTTTCATCTCCCACTTAACAATTCTTATATAAATGCTAATCCTTTTTAGGACCACGCAGTACCACAGGTCAACATTAATGTATATTGTGAGATGGGCGCCCGTCCACGTTGGAGCTTTGATAAATCTCTGTTAGGGGATGAAGGATAGGTACTTCTATCACTACTAATGCTTCTGTCACCAGCTTCTTGGAGATAAATGAAGATTCAGCATCTCCATTCTATATCTGTCCTTAAGAGGTGAAACTATATCCTATAAGGCTTTCACAATAAAATCTAACAAACAAAAGGTCAAGAAGCTCCAACTGGTGCTTAATCAAGCGCAAAGTGCCCTTCTGACTTCACAAAGCCCAGAGGGGATTTTTAAGATTGAGCAGATCCTGGGCCAAGTTAAGCAACTCGAAAGATAGTCAACCAACAGACAAGTCTGAAGAGCTGGTATGAAGAAAGTGAACATGTAGGTAGATTCTTGGCCAGGTAGGTAATTAAAAAATCTCAAAATGACACCATTAAATTTATTTTTGATAAAGGGTCGTATACGCTGGTAAGAATATCGAAAAAGTCTTTCTCTCTCACTATTCAAAAATGTATTCTTATTCTATTCCAACTAATGTCCAGCTGATGAACCAATATCTGGATTCAGTAACTTTGCCCAGTCTAGATGCATCTTCAAGGGTAAAACTCACATCTCCTATCTCACTTCTAGAGGTAAAGGAGACAATTCCGACCTCTTCAAATGGGAAGGCTTGTGGGGAGGATGGTATTCCGGCAGAAGTATATAAAACCCTCGTAGATCAAATTGCTGGGCATCTAGTCATTTTCTTCAATAGTATTCTTCAGGGGGTGGATAGACCGGCTTCCTTTACAAGAGAAAGTTTGACCAGTTTTCTGAAAAAAGATAGGCCACTCAAATGATTATAAGCTCTTTACAAAGATATTGGCACAGAGATTGACTTCAGTGGCACAAGATCTAATTCATGAGGATCAGTGCGGCTTTCTTCCAGGTAGACTGCTAGCAACAAATACCAATTTCTTAATTCAAGCAATAGATTATTATTCCCATAATAACAAACCGGCAGCTATTATAATGTTGGACACTGAGAAGGCTTTTGATTTTGTTCAATGGGAGGTGCTTTTTCAGATCTTAGCAAAATTTAAGTTTCCTAGTCAATTTATTCAGATTTTGCAAAATCTCTATTCTAATGCTCAAGCAAAAATTCTTATTAATTCACGTATAGCAGGATCACTTCAAGATCAGCGAGGCACGCGCCAAAGATGCCAACTCTCCCCTGTGCTTTTTGCGTTGTTTATCAAACCTCTAGCGGTGGCACTGCGTCAAGACACTTCTATTATTCCTCCTATGAAACAGGCCCCAAAATTGAAATTGTTTGCCGACGACATGATTCTTTAACTTGCAGGAGAATCTTCAAATATTGCTAGGGCTTTTCTCAAGATAACAGTTTTTTTTTAGAATTAGGGTATATAGGATCAATCACTCTAAATCAGAAGCCCTTTTGTTTAATACCACTGATAATGTTCTTCCATTGGAGATGCAAGTCCAATATCGTCTTTCTCGTCCCATTAGATATCTGGGTATCTATGTTTCACATGATGTCTCGGATCTCTTTGGCCCAAACTATGTCCCCACTTTCAAGAAGGTGCAACACCTACTTCAGAAATGGCAAGCTTCTCTGTTATCTATTATTGGACGTGTGGCTTTGGTCACAATGATGATTCTTCCTCTTCTTTTGTTCTTCTTCTCTAGCGGGATTATCAAAATTCATAAAAAATTCTTTAAAGAACTCAATGCGGTATTACATCAATTTATATGGGCCAATAAAAAAACCAAGGACCCAGTTGGAGATCCTATATCTTTCAGTTGAAGATGTAGGACTAGCTTTTCAAAATTTTAGGAAATATTACGATTCAGCGTTTATGGATTGGATTTCTATAGTAATCACATCCCCCAACTCTTGCTTCTATCTTAAATCCATGTTAGCTGAGAATGGATGCCAGCTAGCACCATTTCTCAAGTTTCCGCGCAGCCCAAACGTACTAGATATGAAGTCCCTACCTTAATCTATACTAGACTTCTTTAATTTCGGGAGAAATATCAAATTCCCAGGTTTCATCCCGAAATGTAATTGATCCACTCAACAATAATGGGTCTAAAGCTGATGCCTGTGCATCTAAATCAATGGTTCAATTTGGGATTTACAAGATTTTCTTACTTTTTAGTAGGAGACCAAGTCAAGACTTGGGATCAATGTCAGGCTGGGGCGCCTATTCCAGGGTCTCTAAAATTTTCCTATCTTCAGATTAGGCATTTTTTGCTTCCTTATGCCTCCTTAGTCGAACTACCCTTCTCTTCTATCGTCCAGGCATTCTTTGGGAATAAGAAGGGGGTGGGTAATTGGTACCAACACAATCCTCAACCTCCAGAAAACATGGCAGATTCTGCCTTGTTTTTTTATCGAAGATCAAGAGCGCCACCGGGTGTAAATCTGAGCTGAAAATGTGGAGGACTCTCAATAGTATGTCTCATAAGGCTCTCAGGGGGGCTAATTTTAAGAGAATGGCTTTCTTCACTAAATGGATGCTATATCTTACTCCAGCGCATATTAAAAATACATTCCTGACTACCTCAGGTTCTTGTCCATGATGTAATGGTAAGCCAGGGGACTGGCTACATATGTGTTTTACCTGCCCCAAGTTTATGTCCTTTTGGGATAAAGTTTTTCAGTGGGTTAGTTTCAAGTTAAAGTGTGACTTGTTCCAGATACCCTGGGGGTTTTGTTTGGAATTTCAGAGCACCCTGTCTTAGGGATAAGGGCAAAGCAGCTGTTATTTATAGCTTCATTGATTGCAAAATCTCTTATCTTAAAAGCTTGGAAATCACCCCTTCCTCCTATATTTAAAGCTTGGGAGGCAAAAATGAATCTGGTACGCTCAAAGGAAAAGTTATATGCTCAAAGAATAGGCCGCAAGTTTAAGGCTATTTGCAGACCAACTTTTGAAAGTGAGGATGTATCTATGACTTTATGAGATAGGTAAAAAGTTACCACAGCCGTCATTCGTAGTGAATTAATTAAGTGTCAATTAAGGTGTTTGAAGACAAGGTGTAATTTTATGTTTTGCTTTGCTTCCTGTAAATGTTTCAAGTTTTGCATCTGCTCAATAAAAAAAAGAAAAAAAAAGAAAGCCCTTTTGGTAAATTGAAGGCCCTTGTGAAGGTGCCGGTCCTGAAAATGGTGGATAAGAGGGTCAAGGGCAATTATAAAGAGAAGAGGAGATAGGGGGCAGCCTTGTATAGTGCCCGTGGATATGGTAAAGGCCTCAGTCAAGTGGTCATTGATTCGAAGACAGCCTGTCGGGGAGACTTAGAGAAGCATAATAAGATCGCATAAATTGCGTGGTAATACTAGTTTGACCAAGGTTGCCTTCAGAAAGGGCCATTTGAGCTTTCTTGGTGTCCAAAAGGGCTGTAGCCACAAGAAGAGTGGGGGAGATTTGGTTAAGGACCAAGAAGACGGTACACAGGTTTATGGTGGTCGAGCGATGTGGTACAAAGCCTGTCTACAGAGGAGAGATAATCTGAACTAGCAGTAGTGACAAGCAGGTGGCAATCACCTTAGCTAGGATTTTATTATCATGATTTAGAAGTGATAACGGGCGGTACAACGTGCAACGTTCTAGGGATTTGCCTGGTTTAGGCAACAGGGTCATTACTGCTTTACGCAGAGAGGGAGGAAGAATGTCATCTTCGAGGGCCTTGGAATATAAATGTAGTAGACAATGGGGAATCAGCACCTGCTTGAAAAATTGCCGGTGAGGCCGTCAAGCCCAGGAGACTTGGTCCCTCTAAGGTTGTCAATGACTTGTGCAATCAAATTCAGCTGTAATCAGGGTCGCTAAGAACTGTCGTTGCCCATCTGTGATCCTTACCATGGCCACCTCAGGGAGGTAGGAGTGGAGGGCGCCCAGCGAGCCCGTGAAGCAAGAGGAGTAGAGGTGCCAATAAAAGGAGAGGAACTCCTCAATGATGGAGGCGTTGTCAGTAGTGGTGGTACTAGAGTCTGGAACTATACTAGTGATGTAAGAGGCTTGGAATTAGGGTGAAGGAGCCAGGTGGGTGTCCGGCCAGGCCGTGCACCCTCTCTGTAGCTCCGGGCCTGGGTGTATTTGCCAAGATAGGCCAACTCGCGCTCCGCCAGCTCCCCAAAGTCTTTTGAGAGGGTAGCACACCTATGGGAGTGTAGGGCCATTGATGCATCAAGAGCGCAGAGTTCACGCTCCACCCAAGCCAGCTCAGTGTAAATGTCACGCAGGATGCCCGCATGCTTAGAGATACAGATGTCACAGATGTAAGCCTTAAAGGCGTCCCATAGTGTAGCACACTTAGGGATGGAAACCATATTGAGTTGAAAATATTCACTAATTGGAGTTAGGAGCTCAGATTTGAAAGCAGTGTCAAGTAGTGCATTATCGGGGAGACGCCAGGTGCGTGTTTAAGGCGAGGGAGATGGGAAAACAAGAGTAAGCAGCACTGGGGGTGGTCTGAGAGCATTCAGAGTAGATGATCTATAGCTGAAAGCGTCAACATGGCAGACCGAGAAAGGAACCAGTAATCAATGTGCAACCATGATTCGTGTGGAGGAGAATAGAAGGTGTAATCCCGTGCGCCTGGGGTGAAAGGGGCGCCATAAGTCTGACAAATGATTTGTCTGTAAAAAATGTCACGCAGAGCTTGGAGGGAGCAGGGCTTGGTGGTGGTGGTGGTGGATCCAGAAGTGTCAAGAAGCGAGTTGAGAGGGATGTTAAAGTCACCATCTAGGACGGTGTAGGCGGCAGAGGGTTGAGTTAACAGATCAGCAATAATGGCAACAAATTCAGAGGAGTCAAAGTTGGGAGTGTAGACATTAAGTAACAGGACAGCATGGCCAGCAAGGGAGCCAGATATCAGGAGATATGTGGATCAGTGACTTGTGGGGAAGGATGAAAGGAAAGTATCTATGGATCAGAATACAGACTCCCCTAGCATAATAGCTGTAATGTGAGATATAGCGGTGTGGCTCCCAAGAGGAGGCAAAGGTGCAGTCTGCACGGGGTGCCAGTTGGGTTTCTTGAAGAAAGGCTAGTTTGACCTTGTGACTGTTCATATACAAAAGGACAAGACATCCCTTCCGGGGATTATTGAGTCCATCGACTTTCCAGGAAATGGAGGTAAAGGAAAGGTCAGTATACACTTGAGGATGCACTGCAGGTCAAAGGTACAAAAGCAAGGGGCAGATAACACCAACCCATAGCAAACATAGAAACAATATAACACAACAAACAATGTAGGACAATGAATCCCCATCCCAACACCCCCCTACCCAAATCCCCAAATCTGGCATGGCCAGAATAAAGGCAGAACAGAACATCGTAGAGGCAGTGTACACAGTGGGAGGCCTTCTGCTGTATCAATGAGGTCAAACAAAAATGGTTCCCATGGAAGATTTCCAGAGAAGTAAAGTAGTCTCCAGTAGGGATGCACTTCCTGGAGTGGCACAGTACTTGCAGGAGAGCATACATGGGAAGCAAGTCTCATCAGGGAGAGTATGGAGAGTGAGGAGGCTTGTGCAGCGGATCTCAGTCTGGTGGACCATGAGAGGGCAAGCAAGTTGTCACATCCTCAGTTGGGGAGATGGAGTAACTTTTGGATGACTTACAAGAATCCAGATATTGTTTACAGAACTGTGTCACTTCAGAGGGGCTGTTGAAGATCTGGGGTGATTCTCAAGATCTAGGTGAAGACGTGCAGGGTAGAGCATGCTCTATTTCAGACCTTGTTTGCGAAGAGCGTTCTTAACATCAGCATATTTCTTCCTAGCATCTTGCACAGCCGGTGTAAAGTCCAGGAAGAAGGATAGTACGGCACCTCATTCACGGGCCAGTCTCACGTCATCGGCCCACCCGCCGGGCCCAGGAACCAAGGCAAATCGGGGCAAATGGCACGCAGCCGCCACACCGCGCCCGTGGCCTGGATGAGGTCGAGCCAGGCAGTGGGGGAGAGACTGCACGCGAGTGGGAATCTGGTGTTGTCCCTGTACGCAGTGACATCAGGCCGTGCAGCCAGACACACGCACTGTGGCCCTGCCATCAGGCTCACTCGCGACCCCTGTCGTCACAGGGCCTCCGAAGGCAGCGGCAGGCCTCAGAGAGGGGGCAGCGACAGCATGGATCCAGGGCGGGGATCTGGGCCAGAGAGGCAGCGGCTGGGAGGCCGTCCATTGAGGGGAATCGGACCCCCCCGAAGAATTCACATTGCAAAGTGGGGGGAATCTGGAAATCAGGAAGGACAGCTACCGCTCCCCAGAGCTTCAGCACCGAGCGGCCATTTTAGGTGCCGGTGTCACCGCGCCTCCTAATTCTTTTTTATTGAATAGTAAGGATATGAATTTAGTTCTGTTAATATAAATATATATATATTTTATGGTAATTTCTTTTTTTATTAAGAGTATAATATTTTTTCTACATTTATGGGGGTTACTCATATATGTAATGTGTTTGAAGTGAAGTATATCTCTTCATCTAGGTTACACTGCAGTAGGAATAGTAAAATTAACCTCTTTGCAGTTCAACACTTTCCATATTGTTGCTGTGTTTAGAGTGGGAATAGTAAATTTCACCCCACCTAAGTCCAACGCTTTCCCTACTGTTACTGAGACTGGAGTGGTAATGGTAAATGCCCCTCAGCGGTCCAATGCTTTCTCTACTGTTGCACTGGCTGGAGTAGGAATAGTAAATCAAACTCCTCTGAAGTTCAACACTTTCCCTACTTTTCTTTTCAACCAATTTTAATGAATTTCAACAGTCGTACATATACATAGCAATAGTATCAGGATTAATGTAACATTAATAGAATCAGCACTTCCATCATGTATCTTATACATGCATTTATGTGCACTATGGCCGGCAGGAGTTGGTGGTTCTTCTTTTTAAAGAACAGTATCACAGTAAAAGTAAGAAACAAGAATTCACACAGTGGCATTATTACATCTTTGGGTACAGTAACGTGATCACTATCTACTGAAATGTCAATTGTCCCACTTTGCAGGACTACATACTATTGAATGACAGCATACATCATATTGCTAATACTTCACAGGAATGGCATGCATGCTTAGAATGTTGGAGGGAGGAGGGGCCCAGGTAGAAAGAGTGGGAGAAGGAGACCAGGGGGATGGAGAGGGCTGGGGAGGGGGCACGCCTTATTATGTCAGACACCTGTGGAGAAAGTTCTATGGGGAATGTAACTGTAATCTTAGTTGTGTAGTTCTTCCTGATAAGTGTGTAGTTCAAGGAGTACTGCCCCCAATCAGCAGCATTGGGGATTTTGTGCAATCCACGAGCATCTTCATGACTTAGCTCCACACCTTCTGCCTTTCCCCACTTGTGTCACTGCACAACAATGCGCTACACCTGGTAGTGTGTTGGGATTCCAGTGCATGGCAATGACCCTTTGGACCATAAACACTGCTAAAACGATTTGCACCTTTTGCAGCTTTCAAACACTTAAACAATCCTAGCAGTGAGCCCTCCATGGTACATACATTTGTGCTGCCTGTTGCAGCCGTTATAACATTTGAGACTTCTCCCCATAACTGCACAGCCATCGGGCATGTCCAGAACATATGCGCCTTGCCTGTCCCTGATTGTTGGCATCAAGGACAATACGAGGGTGTCTCAAACATCTGGTGGAGGTTCGCTGTCTTGAGGGAAGTTCTGTGCAGGATATTATGTTATATGTACTGGAACTTGCCACTCTTTTACAGTTTTCTTGGGTATATAAGTGCCCTCTCCCACTCCTTCCTCGCTAGTTCTTGACCTATGTCCTCCTCTGAGCTCCTGCAAATTGCAGGCATTGGGTCATGTGTAGTATATGCTATGCCAGAGAACGGACAAACCAAGTGACTGCTGCCTATGATATGGAGTGTGTGGATCAGTGGGTGCTGGGGTGGTTCTGTGTCAGTGATGGTCCGCAACCATCCCAGCTCAGCTAGTAGGTGGCTATGAGCCAGAAAGTGACCAGCTGGGAGCTCCCTCTCCTCTTGCAATCTATTAGAGGGGAGAAGCATGCCATCTTGGAAAAGGTCCCCCAGGGTGCCTGCACCTGCGGTGTCCCATGTCAATAGGTCCTCCCTTCCCATCATGTCCCAAAAAGACTTGATGGAGAACCAGATAACTGAATGTGTGTGGCTCCCATTGCAGAGGGTGTGAGTGTACCAGTAGTTGTTGTGGAGGGCATGCAGGGTGTAGCGGGAGCCACATTCAGCCAGGAATCCATCAGGATGTCCCTAATGCTGGATATTCCTTCATGGATGTTCCCTCATGCAAATTAAGACATCATCTGCATATAAAGAGGCAATGTGTGTCTCGTCATTTAGCAGAATGCCCCATGTATGCCCTTACTCCTCGAATCTTTGTGCTAGAAGCTCCATCACCAGGGTGAGAAGCAATGGAGACAAGGGGCAGCTTTGTCGTGTTCCTCTTCCCTCTGCAAATGGAGGAGAAATCCATTGGCCAATTTTTACACTGGCGCTGGGGTCTACATATAACAAACAGATGAGTCTTTGCAGCCTGGCCCTAAGGCCCAAGGACGTCATGGTCAAGAACAGATAACCACAAGTAATTGCCAGTGATAATGTTGCTCAATAATTTATAGTCTGAGCAGAGCATAGACAATGGCTGATATGAAGATAGTTCCAGGGGGCCTCTCCCTTGGCTATAAAAGGAATACAAATAGGGGCTTGCGAAGTAATGGTGGGAGTCGTCCCTCTGCAATGCCTCTTGACCCAGCTCTAACAGCTTAGGAACCAGTGAGTGTTCATACACTTTCTAGAATTCAATTAGGAACCCATCCAGTCCCGGGTCTTATTAGTGGCCATGCTTCTTATGACTACTCGGATTTCCTGAATTGTGAAGGGTGAGTGGAGTTTGTTTCTATCTAGAAGCTCAATAGAAGGTAGCATAACTGTGTTGAGGAAGTGCCGAGTGGCAGCTTGACAATCTATGAAGGGAAGGTCATATGAAGTTTGGTAATGAGTGACAAATGCCCTATGTATTTCTACCTGGTTAGTAGCTACATGCGTGGATGGTGTCCTAATCATAGTGACAGGTGACAGTGGAGTGGTGCAGAAGTCATGCCAACAGTTGGACTGGTTTGTCCCCCTCCATGTGCATCTTTTCTTGGTATGCTCTAAAGTCTAAGCATCGTAGCTGCTCTATTAGCTGAGCGTGTCACTCCAGCGCCTCAGTCAATTCGCCCTGTTGTTTATGAGCAGCCTGAGTCGCAACCTCCAGAGCACCCAGTGTTGATTCAATGCACATCAGTTCTCTCTGTAGGTCAGCCTTGCTTCCCACAACCACACAGATACAATGGCCCCTAAGCACTACCTTCAGTGCCTCCCATTCTATTAGCTTGGAGGAGGCTGTGTCCCAGTTATCTGTTGAATGATGGGATAGCTCTTTGCTTGTTGCATCGCAGAAGACCTGGTCTTCTTGCGAGGCCTGCTGCAGTCGCCACATGGGGGCTGGTGGTCGGGACGCTCCCCACTCCAGTTGCAATATCAGTGGGTTATGGTTCGAAAAGATCTTCCTCAGGTACTCCGCCCCCACGACCTGCATCCTGGTTGCCGAGTCACAGATTATTCGATCTATTTGCCTGTGCAGATTGTTTGGGGGCACATAAAGGAGTACTCTCTAGTGTCTGAATGAAGCTAATGCCAGCTATAAGCAGGGACCAGTGACCAAGTCATTGGGATAGATGGGCTACAGCAGTCACAAGTGGGGAAGTCTGCAATGGTGGGTGGGAGCAGTCTAGTTGTAGATTTAGTACACAGTTAAAGTCCCCCCAGTAACCCATGGAATATGTGCCCATCTAGTGAGTTGATTGGAGAGGCGGGTCAGGAAGGTGAGTTGTTCTACATTTGGGGCATAGATGCTCCCCAATAGGACAGGTCTGCCATCTAACTGCCTTTCAACCAGGGCATAATGGCCTTCTGGGTCTATCTCCGTCATTGTATAGCTGCAGGGGACCCCTGGTTGAAACCCAAACATGGACTCATCAGGCGAAGCTTGAGTACGTGGTTCAATAGAACTGACCAGCTAGTGATTTTGCAAGCAGCCATTTTCATCCCCTATTACGTGAGTGCCCCTCCTCTTAATCTATTGTTGCACCGCACGCCTTTTATGGGCTGTACCCATTCTGCGGACATTCCATGTTAATATGCTTGTTCTAGTCATTCTTTTGTCGCTGCGTTAGAGTGGGTGTGGGGATAGCAGTGCGTGATGTGAATGTTCCTATGTGCCTACCCTCTTGAGATATATACTATTCAGAGGAAATAAAGGCTTAGTGTATGACTCTATAAACTATAAAAACCAGAACGCTCAACTCCCCACTCATGGTGGCCCCGGAACCAGTGGTGGTTGCCCAGACTGTCAACAAACATTCCCATAGATGAGGTTCTCCTAGATGTGCACTATTGAGCACAATTATCACACAGGAGTTGGGCATGGGGTGTAGTCATAATGTCAAGACTTGAAAATAGCGTGACTATGTGGGTAACCCATTTCTTTGTGATATGTGTAAAGATTTCATAATGTTCAGGGACAAGCCTTGTGCTGTTAGGTGCCAGGCGCTTCTATTTATAGGCGTCTGCTGGAGTGAGACATACCCACGTTATCTGTGACTCTTCACGCCATGTCATCCGCCGTCTGTGGAGTCACATCTGGGAGTATCACTGACAACATTCTGATTGTGAATGGGCTAGATGCAGTGTCTGAAGGTGCATTCCTCAAGGCTAGAGGCAGTGGGGAGCATCGATCAGCCCAAAGCGTGGTTGCAGTTGATAACGCCTGGATCTGCTCCCCCCTAGACTGCACCATGGTTGTGGCCCCCTGAACCTTGGTGCCCCCAGTGTTTTGAGCCCTGCATCAGCCACAGCGGTGAGCCCTGACCTCTTGTGGTTGCGCTGTTGGTGAAGGCAGGCGTAGGACTTGTAGCAATGCTGTTTCACCCAGCCCCAGGCATTTGACAGCTCAGAGAAGAAGTAACTTGTGTTCTTGACCATAACTTTAAGATTCACTGGGAAAAGTAGTTAGTAATTCAGTCCAATCTGCCATAATCACTGTTTTACTCCTAGGAATGAGGCCCTGTGGCACTACACAGAGAACATGTAATACAGGGGAGATGAATATTCAGCGTTTTCATAATGAATTGGTACTGCTGACCGGGCTGCTTGCAATAGAGCTTTCTTGTGCCTGTAATTCTTTATTCTGGCTACAAGAGGCTTGAGAGGCATCCCCACCATCATCTGTCTCGCTGGAACACTGTGGGCACGTTTCACTAAAAAATGCAGGGATAACTTGTCGCTTAGCGTCACTTGCTTCAAACCAGGTTTTGAAGAATTGCACTGGGTCTGTCCCTTCAGCACCCTTTGGGAAGCCCAATATGCTGATGTTGTTCCAGCGGGAGCATCCTTCAGAATCCTCCGCTCTGGTCTCCAGTTCTTGCACCTTGGCAGTGAGGGAGAGAACCTGCCCTCCCAGATCTTTTAATGTTCGTCAGAACTTGTTTATTACACTGTCACTGTGTGTAACACAGTCTGTCAGCTTCTTCTGGTTATTGCACAGCAGGCCCAGCTGAACGGCCACTGGGTCAACCCTGTTACGTAGATCTTGCCTAGTATTGGCAACAGCTTGAAGTATTTTGTCTAGATTTCAGTCAGTGAGCGCTGTAGATGAGGAATCCGGCATGGGTTCCTGGTCCAGAGGGTCCGTGGTTTTGGTGTGCTGTCGTCCCACTGATTGAGGGCCTGCTCCTCCCTTATATCCCATGATCAGCCACAATTAGGGGTGGGTGTCGTGCGGGTAGCTGCCAGGCCAGTGGGCAAACTTGCCAATAGTGACTATAGGAACGAGCTGGGGTAGAAGTTCTTGCGGACCCATCGGTCTCCCAGCTTGCCCTTTGAAGTGTCCATGGGGGCGCAGGAGCAGTCCCAGTGCTGAAAGATGTGACATACAATATGTTCCTCCATGGGCTTTCCACGTGTACCAAGTGTCTCAGCATGGTGGTCTGCTAGGGAAGCAGATTACTTAACTTGCTGATCATTGTTTTTTTTCCCACGGAGTTGACTACATCGCAATTCTGTTTGTGTAGTGTACTAGGACAGCCTCACCCAGGGGCCTTGTTGGACACCTTTACAGGGGGCACGAGCATTCTCAGTTTCTTTCCAGGCCTCCACTGTCACAGTCCACAGGGAAGCAGAACTAGACTATCACAAGGCTCTTCTTTTTATGCTCTGGGTCTTACAGGCAGGCATACAGTGATACCTTTTCATCCAGTGGCATATAAGCTTGCTCCAGCTCACTGGGCCTCATCTGCCTGCTCATTAGTAACTGCTTGGTGTTTTGTGTGGTAATACTGGTGGGGGGGCGGGTCTCCATCTCATG
Organism: Pleurodeles waltl; assembly: GCF_031143425.1. NCBI lineage: Eukaryota > Metazoa > Chordata > Amphibia > Caudata > Salamandridae > Pleurodeles > Pleurodeles waltl. Next base: position 517,406,151 of record NC_090444.1, on the reverse strand, counting down.
TTTAACATTTTACTGAAGTCCCTCTGTACTCGTCCCTGTCCTAATGGTCAACTCTGCAGCTACTTCATAGGGGAGGGGGCCCCCTCCATTAAAGGGTTAACTCAGACAAGCTCAGGCTCACAGAGGTATATGTCACCATCACCTTGTCAATTATGATGCCCAATGCGTGTGAGTGTAGATGGGCTCAGGGCTCCTGTTTTTTCCTTGCGCTGTTGTTTCTAATGCCTGTTGCTCTGCACAATACACTGCTCAAGCGCTTTGTCTCTCGTGCTAATGGCCTGCAGGGTGGATGCACTTGGGTAGGTTCTACCCTCTCTCTGAGGTGTCAGCTGCACCCACTGATGTTGCAGATGGCAATAATCTCTCCTGGCCGCTGTTGCATGGTGTTTCTGAACGAACCTGAGTGGGAGGAGTATATTTAATATTCTTAGACTTCAATAGTTTTCATAATATTGGTTAAATACATTCTATAGCATTAATTGTTTTATTTTTCATGTTTAATATTATTTGTTTTTATTTTTAAGTGTATTTCAATGATTATAGTATTTTTTCTAAATGTGTTTTGGGGATTTTTCCATTTTTTTTATTTTTTATTTTTTGTCTACATTAAAACATTGTTTCTTATTCATTGTTTATATATTTATCGGTTTATTGTGTATGTACGTTATATATATATATATATATATATATATATATATATATATGTGTATATATATATATATATATATACAGAGAGAGAAACATACATAATTAATAAAATTATTTATTTTACATTATATTCATTTTATTATTAATATAAATGTATCACTACGCATATGTAACCATATATATTTTCATAGTTATAAATTTAAAATATAAACTGTATTATAATTTAAAGTACATATTTTATGGTAGTCTACGTATATGTATATATATTTATATGAATACAAACACATATATGTGTTTGTGTGTTTATATAAGTATATATTTACATATAGTATTAAATATTAATGGATTATATTTAATTTCAATTATATTACTTTTATATATTAACATATTTAACATTTACTACTTTAGACTATTTATATAAAATAAATATTTTGTCTACTTTAGGCCGATATTAGTGTCAACAATATGTTTTCTGATATTTTTGTACTTACCATTATAGGTGTAGGAACATGCTATTGTGGTAAACAATATTTTTGACGCCATATTTTTGTCAACTGTATTGTTTACCATGATATTGTGTCAGTGATCCAGTGAATAAAGCCTGAATATGACCATAGTAATTGGTTGTCTGTGCATTCACTTAATTTCATTTTTAAGCAAAAAAGCAGTGACTGGTCAATAATTCATTGAGTGTTATTTGATGCGTTGCTGTGCTCTGCGTTCATAGCCCAGAGCACCTCCCTCAGTCAGTCAACCTTGAACTGCTTGTCTTTCTTCCTTGCTACCCAGAGAGCCATGTGCTAAAAGGGTTACTTGTTCCCAGTTTGAGGGGCTGCAATACAGGGGCCACAGGAGGACAGAACCAAGAGACCCCAGGTGACGCAATTGGGGCCCATTAACGTCCGAGTGACTTGAGACCTCCTGAACTGTATTTACCAAGCACATAAATGCAATTGAGTACGCCAGACATATCAATGTTTTCCTTCTTTGTCATGTAACCCTCAAAACAGCTGGAAACAAAAGCTAAAACTACAGGTTTCCACCCGTAGTACTCCCTGGGAGAAAGGTTCACACATAGTTATGTGTCTGTTTGACCTTTTATTACTAGTGCTCTAATGCAGGCATTTTTGCAATTTCTTTGAGTCTTACATTTTACAAATGACAGACTTCACATTCTCTTTCAACCCCCACACTCTGTGAGATATAAATGCATGTTGTTTTCAGGTGCTGTTCAGTCATAGGTGGGAAATGGTTCTGTGAGGTGTGTACATAAATCAGTAACACCTGTATATTGCTTGCACTGGCCTTTAAAGAATATAGAGCACCATTTAAAGCACTGGATGTGGGCATTGACGGTTCTCTGGTAAAGCCAGGAAGACTGTGCTTATAAATGTCAATGTAATGAATCTGAGCATTACTTGTCAAATTAAGGAGTAGCCAGAAAATTAAAATACACTTTGAACCAATGCTCTGATGGCACCAAGTAAGCAAAGCAAGTGAGTCCAAACCTCAGTAGAAGAGCTCCCTTGGCTCTTCCATTCAAACATGAACCCATTCATGCTTTCACCCTACCATCCACAAGCTGATGTCCACTATTACATGTTTACGTTCTGTCATCCATTCATTCTTCTATCCATCATTTAGTATCTTACCATTCCATTCATCCATTGGCCATTCCATCCATCTCTTTGCACATCCCTCATCCATGCATGCATCAATCCATACATTCTTCGACATCAGTTGATCCTTTTGTCCATCCTATCATCCACCCATCATCCATTCATTCGCTCAGATTTCTATTTAATTTGCAATCCATCCTCTCAGGTTTCCACATACTATGCCATCCACCTATCCAACCTCTCTGATTTCCAATTATTCTGCCATCCTTTCACCCACCCATCCATCCTCTCAGATTTCCATTTATCCTGCTATCCTTTCACCTACTGATCCAGCAATCCATTCTGCCAGATTTCCATCTACTCTGTTGTCCCTTTGCCCACCCAAATCCATCCATCCATCCGCCCGTCCATCCGTCTGTCTGTCCATCAGTCCATCCATCCATCCATCCTCTCAGATTTTCATTTACTCTGCCACCCTTTCATCCACCTATCCATGCATTCATACTCTCAAATTTACTGTCACTCCTCCATCCACTCATCTACTCATCCCATCCTTTTATCCACTTATTCACTGTATTTTCACCCTCCCATCCATCAATCCTTTCACCTATCCATGCTTTTACCAACCAACTCATCCTTTCACCCACCTATCATTTCACCCACTCATCCATCCATCTTTCACCCACCAATCCGTTTCACCCACTCACCCATCCATTCATGCAGCCATCCTTTCTCTCACTCATCTATCTATCCTTTCACCCAACCTTCTTTTCAGTTTCTATCAACCCATCTTTCTTACTTTTAGTGTTAATTATATGATTTTATATCTGCAGATAAAAGAGGCACATGAAGAACCTGACGCTGCAGCTGAAAAAGCGACCGATGTTTCATTGCGCCCTGTGATACAAACAATTTGGTCTCTATTTTTTTAGCAATTGTACTCCTGGCTCCACCAGGTGGCAGTATAACATTTCATTTATTAAAGAAATTTGGATAATTTCGCGAGTTATAAAATATACTGCAGTACCTCACACCGATAACCAAATGTTGTTTACTGTTTTTTAGCCATGATTCACTTATTGCAGCAAGTTCTTTCAATTATTTTTCAATTAAAAATAAATTATCAGTTAGACAAATAGTTCATAAGGGAGAAGGAATGCAAAAATATTTTGTGTACCTTGAAGGAGAAGACTATTATGGGCCTGACTTAGAGTTTGGAGGGCGGATTACTCAATCACAAACATGATAGATATCTCGTCCACATAATTACAAGTACATTAGGAAATAAGAGGAAGTCTTCACCAAAAACTAAATAGGGTCTTATGTCATCTATGTGCATTGGAACAGGAGCAGCTCCTCCCCAATGGTGGAGGGGCATCAGCCCCCTGGCTAAGAGCCAGCAGGCCATCGCCCTCGCAGGCCAGCCAAACACACATGCGCATGTAGGTTTCTCCAACCAGGCTGTGTACACAGCCAGGCTAGAGAAACTGCACAAACCCTAGGGTTGAGTCCGAGTGGCAGTCGAAGCTCTTCAGACCAGTCCTGATGCTGCTTTCATGATAGGTTTAGCATGAAAGCAGCGACAGGATTGACAGGGAGCTTGTGCTGGTGTCCCAGTGAATTGCTGGGACACCACATCGAGGGAAGAGGAGGAGGCGGCAAGAGACATAGGGGGTCATTCCAACCCTGGCGGTCGGTGTTAAAGCGGCGGCCAAGCCGCCAACAGGCAGGCGGTAATAAAAATGGAATTCTGACCCTGGCGGGAACCGCCAACACAGCCCGCCACTTTAACACTCCGACCGCCACGGCGGGACAAACAAATAGCGCGGCGGTCACCGCCAACAGACAGGCGGCAGACAATGTACCGCCCACACTATCACGACCCACCAATCCGCCACCTTTTCCGGGGCGGGCGCCCCGCCGATAAAAACACGGCGGAAACAGACTACGAACGGGAAAACGCTCACCTATACACACTCCACGAGGAATCTGGACAGCATGGAACCCGAATTAAACATCCTACCAGCCATTGTCTTCCTGCTCCTCTACCAGGAGCACGAACCCCGGCGCAGAAGACAACGGTGAGTACTGCACCTACGACACAGGGGAGGGGGGAGGAGAAAAGGTTACGGGCACCCCCCCCCTCCCCAAATCCCTACACACCAATGCAGAGCAACATGTCAGAGTGACACCCCCTAAACCCCCTGGAATAATGCAAAGACAAAATAAAATGTTCATTAAAATTGAAGTATATGAAAGCATATTTGAACTTAAGTGAAATATGAAATTTATCAAATAAATATATTACAACATGAACAATATATACATAGTCCAAAAGTCCGGCACATATTGGCTACATTCCATTGTTCGTGGGCCAATGTGCATAAACACATGGGCAAAGCCCACACACGAGACCCGAATCCATTGGAGAGAACACTGCTGGGGCATCGGATAATAAAACCACAGGCACCTCAGGGGGAAGGGAAGGGGGGGCACCTCAGCCACATGAGTCCACGACGCCAGATCCACGAGGGGCCTCCATGCCCACTGTACCATCCTGGGGAGTGCAAAGCCACAGTCTCTCAAGTCTCTACAGTGGGTGGATTGCCCATTGTACCATCCTGGGGAGTGCAAAGCCACAGTTTTCCAAGTCTCTACAGTGGGTGGATTGCCCACTGTACCATCCGGGGGAGTGCAAAGCCACAGTCCATCAGGTGGATTACAGACTCCACTGGTTATGGAGGAGGCATGTTGGCCAGAGTGCTTCGTGAAGCCCTGCCCGACACAGATCCGGCCCTGCATATAAAGAGGCAATGTGTGTCTCGTCATTTAGCGGAATGCCCCATGTATGCCCTTACTCCTTGAATCTTTGTGCTAGAGGCTCCATCACCAGGGTGAGAAGCAATGGAGACAAGGGGCAGCTTTGTTGTGTTCCTCTTCCCTCTGCAAATGGAGGAGAGATCCATTGGCCAATTTTGACACTGGCCCTGGGGTCTACATATAACAAACAGATGAGTCTTTGCAGCCTGGCTCTAATGCCTAAGGACATCATGGTCAAGAACAGATAACCACAAGTAATTGCCAGTGATAATGTTGCTCAATAATTTATAGTCTGAGCAGAGCATAGACAATGGCTGATATGAAGATAGTTCCAGGGGACCTCTCCCTTGGCTATAAAAGGAATACAAATAGGGGCTTGCGAAGTAATGGTGGGAGTCGTCCCTCTGCAATGCCTCTTGACCCAGCTCTAACAGCTTAGGAACCAGTGAGTGTTTATACACTTTATAGAATTCAATTAGGAACCCATCCAGTCCCGGGTCTTATTAGTGGCCATGCTTCTTATGACTACTCGGATTTCCTGAATTGTAAAGGGTGAGTTGAGTTTGTTTCTATCTAGAAGCTCAATAGAAGGTAGCATAACTGTGTTTAGGAAGTGCTGAGTGGCAGCTTGACAATCTATGAAGGGAAGGTCATATGAAGTTTGGTAATGAGTGACAAATGCCCTATGTATTTCTACCTGGTTAGTAGCTACATGCGTGGATGGTGTCCTAATCATAGTGACAGGTGACAGTGGAGTGGTGCAGAAGTCATACCAACAGTTGGACTGGTTTGTCCCCCTCCATGTGCATCTTTTCTTGGTATGCTCTAAAGTCTAAGCATCGTAGCTGCCCTATTAGCTGAGCGTGTCACTCCAGCGCCTCAGTCAATTCGCCCTGTTGTTTATGAGCAGCCTGAGTCACAACCTCCAGAGCACGCAGTGTTGATTCAATGCACATCAGTTCTCTCTGTAGGTCAGCCCTGCTTCCCACAACCACACAGATACAATGGCCCCTAAGCACTACCTTCAGTGCCTCCCATTCTATTAGCTTGGAGGAGGCTGTGTCCCAGTTATCTGTTGAATGATGGGATAGCTCTTTGCTTGTTGCATCGCGGAAGACTTGGTCTTCTTGCGAGGCCTGCTGCAGTCGCCACATGGGGGCTGGTGGGCGGGACGCTCCCCACTCCAGTTGCAATATCAGTGGGTTATGGTTCGAAAAGATCTTCCTCAGGTACTCCGCCCCCACGACCAGCATCCTGGTTGCTGAGTCACAGATTATTCGATCTATTTGCCTGTGCAGATTGTTTGGGGGCACATAAAGGAGTACTCTCTAATGTCTGAATGAAGCTAATGCCAGCTATAAGCAGGGACCAGTGACCAAGTCATTGGGATAGATGGGCTACAGCAGTCACAAGTGGGGAAGTCTGCAATGGTGGGTGGGAGCAGTCTAGTTGTAGATTTAGTACACAGTTAAAGTCCCCCCAGTAACCCATGGAATATGTGCCCATCGAGAGAGTTGATTGGAGAGGCGGGTCAGGAAGGTGGGTTGTTCTACATTTGGGGCATAGATGTTCCCCAATAGGACAGGTCTGCCATCTAGCTGCCTTTCAACCAGGGCACAATGGCCTTCTGGGTCTATCTCCGTCGTTGTATAGCTGCAGGGGACCCCTGGTTGAAACCCAAACATGGACTCATCAGGCGAAGCTTGAGTACGTGGTTCAATAGAACTGACCAGCTAGTGATTTTGCAAGCAGCCATTTTCATCCCCTATTACGTGAGTGCCCCTCCTCTTAATCTATTGTTGCACCGCATGCCTTTTATGGGCTGTACCCATTCTGCGGACATTCCATGTTAATATGCTTGTTCTAGTCATTCTTTTGTCGCTGCGTTAGAGTGGGTGTGGGGATAGCAGTGCGTGATGTGAATGTTCCTATGTGCCTACCCTCTTGAGATATATACTATTCAGAGGAAATAAAGGCGTAGTGTATGACTCTATAAACTATAAAAACCAGAACGCTCAACTCCCCACCCATGGTGGCCCCGGAACCAGTGGTGGTCGCCCAGACTGTCAACAAACATTCCCATAGATGAGGTTCTCCTAGATGTGCACTATTGAGCACAATTATCACACAGGAGTTGGGCATGGGGTGTAGTCATAATGTCAAGACTTGAAAATAGCGTGACTATGTGGGTAACCCATTTCTTTGTGATATGTGTAAAGATTTCATAATGTTCAGGGACAAGCCTTGTGCTGTTAGGTGCCAGGCGCTTCTATTTATAGGCGTCTGCTGGAGTGAGACATACCCACGATATCTGTGACTCTTCACGGCATGTCATCCGCTGTCTGTGGAGTCACATCTGGGAGTATCACTGACGACATTCTGATTGTGAATGGGCTAGACGCAGTGTATGAAGGTGCATTCCTCAAGGCTAGAGGCAGTGGGGAGCGTCGATCAGCCCAAAGCGTGGTTGCAGTTGATGCACCATGGTTGTGGCCCCCTGAACCTTGGTGCCCTCAGTGTTTTGAGCCCTACATCAGCCGCAGCGGTGAGCCCTGACCTCTTGTGGTTGTGCTGTTGGTGAAGGCAGGCGTAGGACTTGTAGCAATGCTGTTTCACCCAGCCCCAGGCATTTGACAGCTCAGAGAAGAAGTAACTTGTGTTCTTGACCATAACTTTAAGATTCACTGGGAAAAGTAGTTAGTAATTCAGTCCAATCTGCCATAATCACTGTTTTACTCCTAGGAATGAGGCCCTGTGGCACTACACAGAGAACATGTAATACAGGGGAGATGAATATTCAGCGTTTTCATAATGAATTGGTACTGCTGACCGGGCTGCTTGCAATAGAGCTTTCTTGTGCCTGTAATTCTTTATTCTGGCTACAAGAGGCTTGAGAGGCATCCCCACCATCATCTGTCTCGCTGGAACACTGTGGGCACGTTTCACAAAAAAATGCAGGGATAACTTGTCGCTTAGCGTCACTTGCTTCAAACCAGGTTTTGAATAATTGCACTGGGTCTGTCCCTTCAGCACCCTTTGGGAAGCCCAATATGCTGATATTGTTCCAGCGGGAGCATCCTTCAGAATCCTCCGCTCTGGCCTCCAGTTCTTGCACCTTGGCAGTGAGGGAGAGAACCTGCCCTGCCAGATCTTTTAATGTTCGTCAGAACTTGTTTATTACACTGTTGCTGTGTGTAACACAGTCTGTCAGCTTCTTCTGGTTATTGCACAGCAGGCCCAGTTGAACGGCCACTGGGTCAACCCTGTTACGTAGATCTTGCCTAGTATTGGCAACAGCTTGAAGTATTTTGTCTAGATTTCAGTCAGTGAGCGCTGTAGATGAGGAATCCGGCATGGGTTCCTGGTCCAGAAGGTCCGTGGTTTTGGTGTGCTGTCGTCCCACTGATTGAGGGCCTGCTCCTCCCCTATATCCCATGATCAGCCACAATTAGGGGTGGGTGTTGTGCGGGTAGCTACCAGGCCAGTGGGCAAACTTGCCAATAGTGACTATAGGAACGAGCTGGGGTAGAAGTTCTTGCGGACCCATCGGTCTCCCAGCTTGCCCTTTGAAGTGTCCATGGGGGCGCAGGAGCAGTCCCAGTGCTGAAAGATGTGATATACAATATGTTCTTCCATGGGCTTTCCACGTGTACCAAGTGTCTCAGCATGGTGGTCTGCTAGGGAAGCAGATTACTTCACTTGCTGATCATCGTTTTTTTTCCCACGGTGTTGACTACATCGCAATTCTGTTTGTGTAGTGTACTAGGACAGCCTCACCCAGGGGCCTTGTTGGACACCTTTACAGGGGGCACGAGCATTCTCAGTTTCTTTCCAGGCCTCCACTGTCACAGTCCACAGGGAAGCAGAACTAGACTATCACAAGGCTCTTCTTTTTATGCTCTGGGTCTTACAGGCAGGCATACAGTGATACCTTTTCATCCAGTGGCATATAAGCTTGCTCCAGCTCACTGGGCCCCATCTGCCTGCTCATTAGTAACTGCTTGGTGTTTTGTGTGGTAATACTTGTGGGGGGGGCGGGTCTCCATCTCATGTTTAACATTTTACTGTAGTCCCTCTGTACTCGTCCCTGTCCTAATGGTCAACTATGCAGCTACTTCATAGGGGAGGGGGCCCCCTCCATTAAAGGGTTAACTCAGACATGCTCAGGCTCACAGAAGTATATGTCACCATCACCTTGTCAATTATGATGCCCAATGCGCGTGAGTGTAGATGGGCTCAGGGCTCCTGTTGTTTCCTTGCACTGTTGTTTCTAATGCCTGTTGCTCTGCACAATACACTGCTCAAGCGCTTTGTCTCTCGTGCTAATGGCCTGCAGGGTGGATGCACTTGGGTAGGTTCTACCCTCTCTCTGAGGTGTCAGCTGCACCCACTGATGTTGCAGATGGCAATAATCTCTCCTGGCCGCTGTTGCATGGTGTTTCTGAACGAACCTGAGTGGGAGGAGTATATTTAATATTCTTAGACTTCAATAGTTTTCATAATATTGGTTAAATACATTCTATAGCATTAATTGTTTTATTTTTCATGTTTAATATTATTTGTTTTTATTTTTAAATGTATTTCAATGATTATAGTATTTTTTCTAAATGTGTTTTGGGGATTTTTCAATTTTTATTTTTGTATTTATTGTCTACATTAAAACATTGTTTCTTATTCATTGTTTATATATTTATGGGTTTATTGTGTATGTACGTTATATATATATATATATATATATATATATATATATATATGTGTATATATACAGAGAGAGAGAGAGAAACATACATAATTAATAAAATTATTTATTTTACATTATATTCATTTTATTATTAATATAAATGTATCACTACGCATATGTAACCATATATATTTTCATAGTTATAAATTTAAAATATAAACTGTATTATAATTTAAAATACATATTTTATGGTAGTCTACGTATATGTATATATATTTATATGAATACAAACACATATATGTGTTTGTGTGTTTATATAAGTATATATTTACATATAGTACTAAATATTAATGGATTATATTTAATTTCAATTATATTACTTTTATATATTAACATATTTAACATTTACTACTTTAGACTATTTATATAAAATTAATATTTTGTCTACTTTAGGCCGATATTAGTGTCAACAATATGTTTTCTGATATTTTTGTACTTACCATTATAAGTGTAGGAACATGCTATTGTGGTAAACAATATTTTTGACGCCATATTTTTGTCAACTGTATTGTTTACCATGATATTGTGTCAGTGATCCAGTGAATAAAGCCTGAATATGACCATAGTAATTGGTTGTCTGTGCATTCACTTAATTTCATTTTTAAGCAAAAAAGCAGTGACTGGTCAATAATTCATTGAGTGTTATTTGATGCGTTGCTGTGCTCTGCGTTCATAGCCCAGAGCACCTCCCTCAGTCAGTCAACCTTGAACTGCTTGTCTTTCTTCCTTGCTACCCAGAGAGCCATGTGCTAAAAGCGTTACTTGTTCCCAGTTCGAGGGGCTGCAATACAGGGGCCACAGGAGGACAGAACCAAGAGACCCCAGGTGACGCAATTGGGGCCCATTAACGTCCGAGTGACTTGAGACCTCCTGAACTGTATTTACCAAGCACATAAATGCAATTGAGTACGCCAGATATATCAATGTTTTCCTTCTTTGTCATGTAACCCTCAAAACAGCTGGAAACAAAAGCTAAAACTACAGGTTTCCACCCGTAGTACTCCCTGCGAGAAAGGTTCACACATAGTTATGTGTCTGTTTGACCTTTTATTACTAGTGCTCTAATGCAGGCATTTTTGCAATCTCCTTGAGTCTTACATTTTACAAATGACAGACTTCACATTCTCTTTCAACTCCCACACTCTGTGTGATATAAATGCATGTTGTTTTCAGGTGCTGTTCAGTCATAGGTGGGAAATGGTTCTGTGAGGTGTGTACATAAATCAGTAACACCTGTATATTGCTTGCACTGGCCTTTAAAGAATATAGAGCACCATTTAAAGCACTGGGGCCCGTATTTATACTTCGTTTGCGCCGAATTTGCGTCGTTTTTTTCAACGCAAATTCGGCGCAAAACTAACGCCATATTTATACTTTGGCGTTAGACGCGTCTAGCGCCAAAGTATGGGCAAATAGCGTAATTTTTTTGCGTGAACGCCTTCCTTGCGTTAATGAGATGCAAGGAAGGCGTTCCCGTCTAAAAAAATGACGGCGACGCAAATGCGTCGTATTTATACTCCCGGGCAAAAATCACGCCCGGGAGTGGGCGGGGCAAAAAACCCGGCATTTGCACCACTTTTTAACGCCTGCTCAGGGCAGGCGTTAAGGGGCCTGTGGGCTCAAAATGAGCCCACAGGTGCCCTCCCATGCCCCAAGGGACCCCCCCTGCCACCCTTGCCCACCCCAGGAGGACCCCCAAGGATGGAGGGACCCACCCCAGGGACATTCAGGTAAGTTCAGGTAAGTATTTTTTTTTATTTTTTTTATTTTTTTTGGTGGCATAGGGGGGCCTTATTTGTGCCCCCCTACATGCCACTATGCCCAATGACCATGCCCAGGGGACATAAGTCCCCTGGGCATGGCCATTGGGCAAGGGGGCATGACTCCTGTCTTTACTAAGACAGGAGTCATTTAAATGGCGTCTGGGCGTCAAAAAAAATGGCGCAAATCGGGTTGAGGCGATTTTTTTGCCTCAACCTGACTTGCCCCATTTTAAGACGCCCTAACGCCATTTTCCCCCTACGCCGGCGCTGCCTGGTCTACGTGTTTTTTTTCCACGCACACCAGGCAGCGCCGGTCTGCTAGCGCTGGCTAACGCCATTCCATAAATACGGCGCCCGCATGGCGCTTCAGAATGGCATTAGACGGCGCTAAATTTTTTTACGCTAAACTGCGTTAGCGCAGTTTAGCGTCAAAAAGTATAAATATGGGCCTGGATGTGGGCATTGACGGTTCTCTGGTAAAGCCAGGAAGACTGTGCTTATAAATGTCAATGTAATGAATCTGAGCATTACTTGTCAAATTAAGGAGTAGCCAGAAAATTAAAATACACTTTGAACCAATGCTCTGATGGCACCAAGTAAACAAAGCAAGTGAGCCCAAACCTCAGTAGAAGAGCTGCCTTGGCTCTTCCATTCAAACATGAACCCATTCATGCTTTCACCCTACCATCCACAAGCTGATGTCCACTATTTCATGTTTACGTTCTGTCATCCATTCATTCTTCTATCCATCATTTAGTATCTCACCATTCCATTCATCCATTGGCCATTCCATCCATCTCTTTGCACATCCCTCATCCATGCATGCATCAATCCATACATTCTTCGACATCAGTTGATCCTTTTGTCCATCCTATCATCCACCCATCATCCATTCATTCGCTCAGATTTCTATTTAATTTGCAATCCATCCTCTCAGGTTTCCACATACTATGCCATCCATCTATCCAACCTCTCTGATTTCCAATTATTCTGCCATCCTTTCACCCACCCATCCATCCTCTCAGATTTCCATTTATCCTGCTATCCTTTCACCTACTGATCCAGCAATCCATTCTGCCAGATTTCCATCTACTCTGTTGTCCCTTTGCCCACCCAAATCCATCCATCCATCCGCCCGTCCATCCGTCTGTCTGTCCATCAGTCCATCCATCCATCCATCCATCCTCTCAGATTTTCATTTACTCTGCCACCCTTTCATCCACCTATCCATGCATTCATACTCTCAAATTTACTGTCACTCCTCCATCCACTCATCTACTCATCCCATCCTTTTATCCACTTATTCACTGTATTTTCACCCTCCCATCCATCAATCCTTTCACCTATCCATGCTTTTACCAACCAACTCATCCTTTCACCCACCTATCATTTCACCCACTCATCCATCCATCCATCTTTCACTCACCAATCCGTTTCACCCACTCACCCATCCATTCATGCAGCCATCCTTTCTCTCACTCATCTATCTATCCTTTCACCCAACCTTCTTTTCAGTTTCTATCAACCCATCTTTCTTACTTTTAGTGTTAATTATATGATTTTATATCTGCAGATAAAAGAGGCACATGAAGAACCTGACGCTGCAGCTGAAAAAGCGACCGATGTTTCATTGCGCCCTGTGATACAAACAATTTGGTCTCTATTTTTTTAGCCATTGTACTCCTGGCTCCACCAGGTGGCAGTATAACATTTCATTTATTAAAGAAATTTGGATAATTTCGCGAGTTATAAAATATACTGCAGTACCTCACACCGATAACCAAATGTTGTTTACTGTTTTTTAGCCATGATTCACTTATTGCAGCAAGTTCTTTCAATTATTTTTCAATTAAAAATAAATTATCAGTTAGACAAATAGTTCATAAGGGAGAAGGAATGCAAAAATATTTTGTGTACCTTGAAGGAGAAGACTATTATGGGCCTGACTTAGAGTTTGGAGGGCGGATTACTCAGTCACAAACATGATAGATATCTCGTCCACATAATTACAAGTACATTAGGAAATAAGAGGAAGTCTTCACCAAAAACTAAATAGGGTCCTATGTCATCTATGTGCATTGGAACAGGAGCAGCTCCTCCCCAATGGTGGAGGGGCATCAGCCCCCTGGCTAAGAGCCAGCAGGCCATCGCCCTCGCAGGCCAGCCAAACACACATGCGCATGTAGGTTTCTCCAACCAGGCTGTGTACACAGTCAGGCTGGAGAAACTGCACAAACCCCAGGGTTGAGTCTGAGTGGCAGTCGAAGCTCTTCAGACCAGTCCTGATGCTGCTTTCATGATAGGTTTAGCATGAAAGCAGCGACAGGATTGACGGGGAGCTTGTGCTGGTGTCCCAGTGAATTGCTGGGACACCACATCGAGGGAAGAGGAGGAGGCGGCAAGAGACATAGGGGGTCATTCCAACCCTGGCGGTCGGTGTTAAAGCGGCGGCCAAGCCGCCAACAGGCAGGCGGTAATAAAAATGGAATTCTGACCCTGGCGGGAACCGCCAACACAGGCCGCCACTTTAACACTCCGACCGCCACGGCGGGACAAACAAACAGCGCGGCGGTCACCGCCAACAGACAGGCGACAGACAATGTACCGCCCACACTATCACGACCCACTAATCCGCCACCTTTTCCGGGGCGGGCGCCCCGCCGATAAAAACACGGTGGAAACAGACTACGAACGGGAAAACGCTCACCTATACACACTCCATGAGGAATCTGGACAGCATGGAACCCGAATTAAACATCCTACCAGCCATTGTCTTCCTGCTCCTCTACCAGGAGCACGAACGCCGGCGCAGAAGACAACGGTGAGTACTGCACCTACGACACAGGGGAGGGGGGAGGAGAAGGTTACGGGCACACACATACGCGACCCCCCCCCCCCCCAAATCCCTACACACCAATGCAGAGCAACAAGTCAGAGTGACACCCCCCAAACCCCCCGGAATAATGCAAAGACAAAATAAAATGTTCATTAAAATTGAAGTATATGAAAGCATATTTGAACTTAAGTGAAATATGAAATTTATCAAATAAATATATTACAACATGAACAATATATACATAGTCCAAAAGTCCGGCACATATTGGCTACATTCCATTGTTCGTGGGCCAATGTGCATAAACACATGGGCAAAGCCCACACACGAGACCCGAATCCATTGGAGAGAACACTGCTGGGGCATCAGATAATAAAACCACAGGCACCTCAGGGGGAAGGGAAGGGGGGCACCTCAGCCACATGAGTCCACGACGCCAGATCCACGAGGGGCCTCCATGCCCACTGTACCATCCTGGGGAGTGCAAAGCCACAGTCTCTCAAGTCTCTACAGTGGGTGGATTGCCCATTGTACCATCCTGGGGAGTGCAAAGCCACAGTTTTCCAAGTCTCTACAGTGGGTGGATTGCCCACTGTACCATCCGGGGGAGTGCAAAGCCACAGTCCATCAGGTGGATTACAGACTCCACTGGTTATGGAGGAGGCATGTTGGCCAGAGTGCTTCGTGAAGCCCTGCCCGACACAGATCCGGCCCTGCCAATGGGCCAGCGGTGCTTGAGATGAAGGGCCCAGCGGAGCAGTTCAGAGACGGCGGTGCCCAGCGGAGCGGTGCTTGACAGGAAGGGCCCAGCGGAGCAGTTCAGAGACGGCGGTGCCCAGCGGAGCGGTGCTTGAGATGAAGGGCCCAGCGGAGCAGTTCAGAGACGGCGGTGCCCAGTGGAGCGGTGCTTGACAGGAAGGGCCCAGCGGAGCTGTTCAGAGACGGCGGTGCCCAGCGGAGCGGTGCTTGACAGGAAGGGCCCAGCGGAGCAGTTCAGAGACGGCGGTGCCCAGCGGAGCGGTGCTTGACAGGAAGGGCCCAGCGGAGCAGTTCAGAGACGGCGGTGGCCAGCGGAGCGGTGCTTGAGATGAAGGACCCAGCGGAGCAGTTCAGAGACGGCGGTGCCCAGCGGAGCGGTGCTTGAGATGAAGGGCCCAGCGGAGCTGTTCAGAGACGGCGGTGCCCAGCGGAGCGGTGCTTGACAGGAAGGGCCCAGCGGAGCTGTTCAGAGACGGTGGTGCCCAGCGGAGCGGTGCTTGACAGGAAGGGCCCAGCGGAGCAGTTCAGAGACGGCGGTGCCCAGCGGAGCGGTGCTTGACAGGAAGGGCCCAGCGGAGCAGTTCCGAGACGGCGGTGCCCAGCGGAGCGGTGCTTCTCACGGCGGGGCCCTGTTCAGCGGTGCTTCTCACGGCGGGGCCCTGTTCAGCGGTGCTTCTCACGGCGGGGCCCTGTTCAGCGGTGCTTCTCACGGCGGGGCCCTGTTCAGCGGTGCTTCTCACGGCGGGGCCCTGTTCAGCGGTGCTTGTCTTGGCGGGGCCCTGTTCAGCGGTGCTTGTCTTGGCGGGGCCCTGTTCAGCGGTGCTTGTCTTGGCGGGGCCCTGTTCAGCGGTGCTTGTCTTGGCGGGGCCCTGTTCAGCGGTGCTTCTCACGGCGGGGCCCTGTACAGCGGTGCTTGTCTTGGCGGGGCCCTGTACAGCGGTGCTTCTCACGGCGGGGCCCTGTACAGCGGTGCTTCTCACGGCGGGGCCCTGTTCAGCGGTGCTTCTCACGGAGGGGCCCTGTTCAGCGGTGCTTCTCACGGCGGGGCCCTGTTCAGCGGTGCTTCTCACGGCGGGGCCCTGTTCAGCGGTGCTTCTCACGGCGGGGCCCTGTTCAGCGGTGCTTCTCACGGCGGGGCCCTGTTCAGCGGTGCTTCTCACGGCGGGGCCCTGTACAGCGGTGCTTCTCACGGCGGGGCCCTGTTCAGCGGTGCTTGTCTTGGCGGGGCCCTGTTCAGCGGTGCTTCTCACGGCGGGGCCCTGTTCAGCGGTGCTTGTCTTGGCGGGCCCTGTTCATTGGTGCTTCTCACGGCGGGGCCCTGTTCAGCGGTGCTTGTCTTGGCAGGGCCCTGTACAGCGGTGCTTCTCACGGCGGGGCCCTGTTCAGCGGTGCTTCTCACGGCGGGGCCCTGTTCAGCGGTGCTTCTCACGGCGGGGCCCTGTTCAGCGGTGCTTCTCACGGCGGGGCCCTGTTCAGCGGTGCTTGTCTTGTGTTCCTAGGGAACCAGATCTGGCCAATAATTTCCACTCAGTCGCCATCCGACCTTTCGTTTGCGGGGCCCTCCTGTGCTGGAGTCCTTGGCCCGTGGGTGTCCTCCGTCACACCCCAAATGGGGCTGGTGGGGCCCTCCTGGGCAGCTCGCCTGCTGCCGGACTTGTCCGCCCTGCTGCCCTTGCCCTCCTTGGCAGAAACTCTGGGGCCCTTGCCTCCCTTTGTGGATGGGCCAGGTGACGGTGCAAGGGTGGTGTCCTTGGGGGCAGCCGTCACAGGCCTGTCGCGCCGGCCCTTCCCTTTTTTGGTTCTTTTCCCAGGGGGTGGGCTGGCTGTCCCCTTGCTGCTGGCCGATGTTCCTGCCCTAGGAGCTGGTGGACTCCAATAGCCCTGAACGATGGTCCTAGTAGGTGCAGGGCTTGTGGTGGCTGAGGTGCTGATTGGAGTCCTATGAGATGGAGGGGGTGGGTCAGTTGTTGGAAAGAGGTCAAGGTTGGAAAGGAAAATCAATTTAGAAAGACAGGGACGAGTAGTTGTAGTGGGTATGGGAGTGGAGGAAGAGGATGTGGTTGTAGGAGAGTGAAGTCTGGTGTCTTTGGGTGCAGGTGCTTGTGCTGGAAGCTGTCGTGAGGTGGATGGCTGTTGGGTGGGTGACTGCCTGCGTTTGTGTGGTTTGGAAGAGGGGGTGACAGACACACTGGGAGAGGACACAGGGGACGTGTAAATGGCAGTGGGAACGGTGACTGCACGTGTGCGGACTGTTCTGGTGGGTGTGGTGGTGATGGACGTGCTGGCTGATGGTGGTGTGCATGCAGGTGTGAGTGGAGACGTGACAGGGAGGGAGGAGGGAGACGAGGAGGAGGGGGACACAGAGGAGGCAGTGGCTGTTGGCATGTCTGCATGTGGATGTTGCTTGGGTGAATGCTTGTGTGATCTGTGGTGCTTATGTCTGGATGAGCTGCCCTTGGGTGTTGAGGTGTGTGCAGGCTGGTCTGTAGGTGTGTCTGGGATAGGCAGAGAAACAGGGGAGTGGGACTGGGTTGAGGAAGTTGGAGGGGGGAGGCTAGAGACAGGGACAATTGCTGCTGTCAGTGCTGAGGCCAGAGCGTTGAACGATCGCTGATGGGCAGCCTGACCCGAATGAATGCCCTCCAGGTATGCATTGCTCCGATGCACCTCCCTTTCTACCCCCTGGATGGCATTCAAAAGGGTAGACTGCCCAACAATGAGCGTCTGGAGGAGGTCAATGATCTCCGCACTGAGGGCAGCAGGGGTAACTGGGGCAGGACCTGAGGTGCCAGGGGCGAAGGAGATGCCCGGCTTCCTGGCCGAGCGGGCACGGGGCGAAAGCTGAGGGGCTGCTGGGAGGGCAGAGCTGGTGCGCTGGGTGGCAGCTGTACGTGTTGTTGCGGTGGGCACGGATGTTGCTGCCACCACAAGGGAGTTCCCTTCCGAGGACGTGTCGGTGTCGCTGACGTCTCCACGGGTCCCCGTTGTGGTGCTCCCCTCGCCCTCCGTCTCACTGGTGAACTCGGAGTCGGTTGCTGGGCCCTCCGGGGCCATGTGAGATGCAGCTCCCTCATGCGCCGATGCCACTTCTCCTCCACCTGATGATGCTAATGCACACATGAACAGGAAAACCAAAAAAAAGGGGGGGGAGAAGAAAGAAAGACATGTTGAGTGCATGCATTGGCGGCACCGTTGGCGGAGAAGACAGACACAGAAGCCCCCTGCACTACGCCGCGCACTCGGGGTACACTACTCAATTATTGTGACTTGGCCTACAAGTCTATGGACGACAAATGCACACATAGGTGAGCCCGGACCATGGATAGCTGTACTTAGCACCCTACAGAGGTGGGGGGCGGGGCACAGGGCCATGCCTAACGGAGGGGTCTAGCCTACAGAAACCGCCCTGGCCTAGAGATAGCCACAGCCCTCCTCCCCCACCCAGACACCTTCACTGTGCGCTAATATAGCAGAATGTGCTGATACTCACCCCCTTGTGTCTGCTGTGATGTCCTCACGTGCCCATCCAAATCGGGGTAGGCCACCGCCAGGATCCGGGACATCAGGGGGGTCAATTGCCGTGTGGCACCCCTCCTAGGTTGGGAGGCCATCCCCAGCAGAGCCTCGGCGGTCTTTCTGCTCCCGCGGCGGATGTCCTCCCACCTCTTGCGGCAGTGGGTGCCCCGTCTGTTGTGGACCCCCAGGGCCCGGACGTCCTTGGCGATGGCACGCCAAATGTCGATCTTCTGATGGGCGCTGACCTATGTGACATGTACAGGGTGGAAAAAGAAATATCATCACTTTTCTGCATGGTCGATGTGAGTGGCCCCCCCTCCCCAACCTTGCCATGTGGCACATGCTCTCATCTGTCGTGCGTTGCACTCCTCATTCGCTCCCCTCCCAAACATCTTACATCCACCCCACTCAACACAGGCATAGCCCATACTACGTGCTCCCTGTGTACTTACTTGTTGGTCTGGAGGACCGTAGAGTAGCGCATACTGGGGGAGGACCCCATCCACAAGTTTCTCCAATTCCTCAGATGTGAAGGCAGGGGCCCTTTCCCCAGTCGCAGCAGCCATTGTATCTTCCAGACCGAGGTCACAGCAGCACTTGCAGTATAGGTCCTCTCCTGTGGATGATCAGGTCTCGAGTGATTAAGCAGTTAGAAAATGGCGGTCACGCCCGCGGCGGTGCGTACCGCAACCGCCGGCGCACATCGTCATTGGCTCCTGAGACCCATAGGGTTCAATGTTAACCAATGCTGCTTTGCTCCGCGGTCTTCGACCGCCTACCGCCACGGTGTGCCACGCCAGCGCATTGACCTCACATCCCATTGTCACACTTTACAGGTCAGGCAGCCGCCATTTCAAGGGCCCACATGGCTTAATTTCTACTGCGTCACACAGGCCTAGGCCTTGCATTGCCACTCATACAAGCCATTCAATGCATAGCGAATCGTGTACTGTGCAAGCTGTGGTTACGTACCTGTGGGTTGCTTGACTCTGTGCTCCATGTTGTCCTTCCTAGGCACCGTCCGCTGGGACTTGCGAGGAGATAGAGGAATCCTCCCGTGTACAGACCGCTGGTGGACCTGTCGACAATGGAAGAAAGACATGTCATACTGACATACAGACTTGACCGAGCCACTATACAGGAACTGTGTGCCCAGCTGGAGCCAGACCTGATGTCCCCCATTCGCCAACCCACAGGGATTCCCCCTCTGGTACAGGTTCTGTCAGTACTCCATTTTTTGGCAAGTGGATCATTCCAAACAACAGTGACCATATCATCAGGGATGTCTCAGCCTATGTTTTCTAAGGTTTTGTCCAGAGTGTTGTCTGCCCTGATGAAATACATGCGGAGCTACATTGTTTTCCCTGAGGTGGGCGATTTGGCTACAGTGAAGGGTGATTTCTATGCCCTGGGACATATCCCCAACATAATAGGTGCCATTGATGGGACACATGTGGCTTTGGTTCCCCCAAGTGAAAGTGAACAGGTGTACAGGAACAGAAAAAGTTATCATTCGATGAATGTCCAGGTGGTCTGTTTGGCTGACCAGTACATCTCCCATGTAAATGCCAAGTTCCCTGGGTCAGTGCATGACGCGTACATCATGCGAAATAGCAGCATCCCTTATGTGATGGAACAGCTACAGAGACACCGTGTGTGGCTAATAGGTGACTCTGGTTCCCCCAACCTGTTGTGGCTACTTACCCCAGTGAAGAATCCCAGGACAAGGGCAGAGGAACGCTACAATGAGGCCCATGGGCGAACTAGGAGGATTATAGAAAGAACCTTCGGCCTCCTGAAGGCCAGGTTTAGGTGCCTGCATATGACAGGTGGATCCCTAATGTACTCACCAAAGAAGGTGTGCCATATCATCGTGGCCTGCTGTATGCTTCACAACCTGGCTTTGCAACGCCAGGTGCCTTTCCTGCAGGAGGATGGTCCAGATGGTGGTGTTGTAGCAGCTGTGGAGCCTGTGGTGAGTGAAGAGGAGGAAGACGACGGGGACGACACAGACAACAGGGACACAGTGATACAACAGTATTTTCCGTAGCACACATGTACAAATCAACCACGCCATTTTACATTTACTTAAAGTCTCCTGCCTCTCTTCTGTCTGAGTTCCCCCCCAGTTCCTGTTAACTGAGTTGTGACTTTCCCTTCCGTTTTCAGAGCTGTGGGCCCCACTGCGTGACCTCTGCTTTGTTTGCCCATGGACTACAGCTGTGTGACAGTGGTATGTTGTCATCCCAATGTGACTGAACATTTTTGCACCGTTATGTCTAATACATTTGTTCAAAATACAAGCAGACTCCAGATTTTTTAAGTGCAATAAGTGATTTAATTGAAGTGCTACATTTAGGAACATGATTGTAAAACGGTGATGGGTGATGGTGGAGTAATGTCCATGGCAGAGTCCAGTTCTCAGTCTCACAGGTGCATTGTCCATATGCCTGTGGAAGGATGGAGCAGGGGCAGTTCAAGGTTGGACAGGGTGACAATGTGGGACAGTGGGATGACATCAGGGGGTATCCTTTGCTGGCGGGAGTCTTGGAATCCTACTCTGTCTTCTTGTGAGATCTCAGGTTCCGCTTGCGGGGTGGTTCTTCTTCTGCAGGAGGTGTGGTTCTGGTGGCCTGTCGTTGTGTGGGGGCCTCCTGTCCACTAGCGCCGGCGGAGGTGGTAGGCTGTTCCTGGTCCAGGCTAGTGACAGGGGCCCTTTGTGGTGCCACATGGTCCCGCAATGTGGTGACTATCTGGTTAAGGGCCATGACGATGGTCCCCATTGCGGAACTAATGTTCCTCAGTTCCTCTCTGAACCCCATGTACTGTTCCTCCTGCAGTACCTGGATCTCCTGGAACCTGGCCAGTACCGTAGCCATCGTCTCCTGGGAGTGGTGGTATGCTCCCATGATGGAGGAGAGGGCCTCTTGGAGAGTGGGTTCCCTGGGCCTGTCCCCCCCCCTGTCGCACAGCAGCCCTCCCAGTTCCCCTGTTTCCCTGGGCCTCTGTCCCCTGGACGGTGTGCCCACTACCACTGCCCCCAGGTCCCTGTTGTTGTTGGGGTGGTGGGTCAACCTGGGTGCCCTGTAGTGGTGGACACACCGCTGATTGACGTGTCCTGGAGACAGAGGCATGGGCCTGCTGGGTGGGAGCTGTGCTGGTGTTCCCAGAGGGGGTTAGGTCAGGTGTAGCCTGTGGCTGTCTGTGGGGAACCGACTGTCCCGAGGTCCCCGATGGGCCGGGCTGGTCATCTGGGTCCAGGGAGACAGAGCTGCTGTCATCACTGGGGGCCTCTTCTGGGGGTGGGATGGACATTTCTGGACCCTCCGTGCCGGTATGGTGGCGTTCGGGTCCTGCAGGGGTATAAGAGTATGGTTATTGCTTCTGTGTGTGGCATTTCGTGTAATGGGTGGGTGGCCGTGTACCCCAGTGCTGGCATTCTCTTGTGGGGGCTTTTGTGACGGTGGCTTGTGGGGGTGATGGGTGTGTGCAGTGGGCATGCTTTGGGGATGGGTGTCCATGCTTTGGGGACGCATGCAGGGCTAGGTTTTGGGACGGGTGGGATGTGATGGTGAGCCATTTGCAAGGAGTTGGTGTGGTGGGGGTGAGGGTGGGGGTATGATTTGGCATGCAGGTGGGGTGGGGGGAATTAAGTAGTGAAGATTTGACTTACCAGAGTCCATTCCTCCGCCTACTCCTGCGAGGCCCTCAGGATGTGCAAGACTTCCTCCTCCCATGCTGTGAACTCTGGGGGAGTAGGTGGGGGTCCGCCGCCAGTCCGCTGTACCGCGATGTTGTGCCTTGATACCATGGAACGCACCTTCCCCCGTAGGTCGTTCCACCGCTTCCTGATGTCGTCCCGATTGCGTGGATGCTGTCCCACAGCGTTGACCCTGTCCACTATTCTGCTCCATAGCTCCATCTTCCTGGCAATGGTGGTGTGCTGCACCTGTGCCCCGAAGAGCTGGGGCTCTACACAAACTATTTCCTCCACCATGACCCTGAGTTCTGCGTCAGAGAACCTGGGGTGTCTTTGGGGTGCCATGGGGTGGTGTGGATGAGGTGAGGGGTGGTGTATGTGTTGTAGAGTGTGGTGAGTGTGGTGGTGTATGGTGTTTTGTTCGTGGAAATTGTGTGGGTGATGTTGTGATTTGCCTCTGTGTGATGGTCTACTCTATGCTGTGCTGTCTCTCTCTGTCCTTCAGTCGCAATTGTGGTCGTAAGGGTTTGTGGGTGATGTGGGTGTGTGTTTTATATTTAATTGGGTGTGTGGGAGTGGTGTGTGTATGTGTCTCAGGTGTGTATATTTTGATTTGTCCAATGTGGTAGTGTTTTGTAAATGTGTGTGTATTTTGAGCGCGGCGGTGTGTACCGCCAATGGAATACCGCAGTTGAAAGACCGCTGCGGGGATTTGTGGGTCGGAATGGAATGGTGTTGGCGTGACGGTGGAGGTTTGGTCATCGCCAGTTTCCCGCTGACCTTTGGTGTGGCGGACTTTTGTTGGTGTCGGGTTTTTGGCGGTTTGCCAGTTGCGGGTCAGAATGACCGTGGCGGTTTACCGCGACCGCGGCGGTGTTATGGCGGTCTTCTGACCGGCGGTTAGCGCCTTTTACCGCTGAGGTCAGAATGACCCCCATAGTGGTGAGAGGTAAGTTTATTTTATTTGTTTTTCTATTTTCCCTCCCTCAGTCTTCCGTCCCACCTCTCCCCTTGAGACTTGCTGTGGCCCCGCTGCATTGGAAGGCTCTCATTGTGCATGTGGGCCTTGTGAACAAGAACAACATATTGGGATGCTTTTGGAGCTCCTGGAAGAGAGGTGAAAAGACTTGGGCAGGGCAAGAACAATCTTAGTGTAGCAGCTGCACAGAGAATACTCCCAGATGCAGATTCCTATGGTGGTGCTGTGCTGTTTTAGCATCCCACCGTACCACTTCAGCATTTCGGTCAAGATTTACTAAGGGTTTATGCAGGCACTAGAAAGCAATGCAAATCTGGGCAAAACAGCAGCAGTGATTTTCTTTGCAACAGAATGTGTTTTGTGTTGAAAAGGTGCCCTTTTCACAGCTCCACAACCACTTTGTGTGTCATTGTGTCATACGTTTTGACACAAACCTCGACCTTCTAAGAATACCAGACCCTGCTTTATATCAAAAGCTAACACAATCTGGAAGCAGGGGCAAACCAGGAGGAATGTTTTGAATTTTCCAGGAACCAATGCATTGAATGTCAGCTGCAGTGCAGGCATACATCCAATACACTGGAACAATCTGTGTTAGTTATGTTTGGGAATTGCTACTAGAAGGTATAGTCTCCATACAAATTCTATACTAAACACCAGACTCTTGTCTCTGCAACATGGTGTGAGGATGTGCTTTGCACAAGCCGACCCGTGTCTGCGACAGCCCAGGGGAGGACACCAACAGCAGGTGATGAGTCTGTGAGATGGCTCTGCAATGTCTTTTCCCCTTTGTACAACGTAGCACAGCGACTTTAAATGTTGTGCTGCCTTGTGTGAAATCTTTGTAAATCTGGGCCTTTGTTTCCTCTGTGTCTGTATTATAAGTGGTATGTTTGTAGCCCTGAAGGGACCCGTGTTCTGTATGTTGAAGCTGACCATCTTTCTGTATGTTGAAAATAACCTCTACTAAGAATGCATTGCACGTTGAAAGCTTTTGCACCCTTCCTGTTGACTGCCACTGCCACCTGAAAATACACTTTCCACAAATACTGGAGGACTGATGGTATAACAGTATATTACTCTTCCAGCGAATATTTAGGTGTATTTCTATTACATGCCTCCCCTTCGAAATTAAGGATATGCATGGCAATACGACTATTTTCTGTGCAAATGGACCTATGGGGGAGATTCAAACATTAGAAAACTGGTCCAATATTGAGGAGGTTTTGAGAAGAACAGCTAGTTTCTAGCACTTGTGCGGAGGAAGGAAACACATGATGGCATCACATCCCAATGGCACACTCACTGAATAACATGCATGTATGCACAGGCATTTGCAATGCCAATTGTGATGCCCTAGCATTAATAAAAGGTTCTCTCCACCATGAACTACAGCAGATCACTATGGATCTGTCTTAGCATTTGATGGACGTACTCCATCCTTCAAGGGGACAGAGGACATTATCTCTGCCAACCTGACAGACTATTGTCCGTCTAATTTAGAGTTGACTGCTGGCCCAGAGGTTATCTTTAAACACTGAAAGGATCAGCTGGTACTGCAGGTTCTGTCAATGCACAAAATGTTTGGTGGACAGTTGCCATTTTTTTGACGGCTATTCAATAAACTTTTTTTAAAAACAATTTTTTCCAGAAACAAGCTCAGCAAGTGAGAGTTTCCTTTTGAAAAACAAAAAAATAATGACCCCTACACACTGGGATTTTTCTTTCAGTGTGAGGGGATCATTATATTTGTTTTGTTTCTCTCTGTCATGGTTGGGGTTTTTCTGAAGCTGGCGGACAGAAAACAAATATGTTACACCATCCCTCATAGATAGGGTGGACAGTGAAATGTCCTTTAACTGATTGTCTTAATCCATTAGGCCACTGAAGGAAGTTTTTCATCGACTGATCCAACGGCGACTCTGTCAACAGAAAACTTAAGGTCTGCCTGTCTATAAATGAGGCGAGCTGGCAGAGGGTTTGACAGGCAAGGTGCTCTGTTGCACTTGCAATGACGTATCCTGTCTGCGAAACTCGAAATCAGTCTGTAGCTAAGTTATTGCTAGCACCGTATGCCACCTTCCCCTGAAGCACTGAACCCTATTATCCGCCAACGAGGTTGGTCAGAGGCAAGACTTCACTCTGGGCCAAACTCACTGATCACTTACACAAAGATGTTCCTGCATGTGAAAGAACGGCATGACACCCCACTGTGGGCTCTTTCTCACTGCTGCTTTTTCTTCTGTGTGTCTCCCCCAACTCGTAGGGGCCCAAGTAGAGGCTCTGGTTCACAACATTGGATTTCAAGTTTGCAGGTAAAAATGATAGAGGTAATGCTATCACTGCTGCCGCACTACGCTGACAATTATCTACTCAAAATGTTTTTCTGCCTCCTGAACATGGGAGCCAAGGGTAACTAAGGCGGCTGTGAAGGTGCTAAATATCCACTGTGCACCACTGGCCAACCCAGACATTTAGGGTCAGACTTATGGAGTTCTTGCGCCGTTCCAATGACACAGTAGCGTCATTTTTTTATGCTAATGTGTGGCGTGGAAACGGAAAACGCTGCGCCATATTTACAAAGTGGCGTAATGCTTGCATTTAAACACTTTGTAACCCTTTGCGCCACATTATGCCTATGCCAGGCATAATGTATGAAAGGGGGGTGTTCCGGCGCTTGGGGGGGCCCATAAAAATGGCACAAAGGAATCTATGAGATTCCTTTGCGTAATTTTTATCAGTATTTTTTATCGCTTGTTAAGTGCAGGTGTTAAAAAAGAGGCTTCCATTGATTACATTGGGCCTCTGGGTGCTTCATAGGATTAGCGTCATAATTTTTTATGATAATCCTGCAAAGCGCCGGACTAGCATCAACAATTATGATGCTAGTCACCCTAACTACCGCCATGCTGCGCTGTATTTTAATTTCGGTACTACCATGGTGGCGTTAGGGGGGTGCTTAGGGGCGCAAGAAAAGTGGTGCTGAACTAGGTGCACTGCCACTTTTCATAAATTTGCCACTTAATATTTTACTGCACATAATTCTGGTGGCAGGTGGCACAGGAAAAAGAAGGCTCTGCATCAAAGGAATAGACTTTATATCGAGAATGCATTTTCAGCGTGCTGCCTGACCACATCAAAGAAATGATTTCATTTGGTCTTGAGGTTGCCTGCTGACGTGGCAGATTTGGCAACAATATCGGAGGCACATTAAATATATATTCTTCTTTTGCTATCTCAGTAAAGTAAACCAAGATCATTGGGGCATTCTATATTACCATAATTGATTCCTGATGAAGCCACAAATACTGTTGAGGGCACTGAAACATTTTGACCCATTATTATAACATGAAGAGTAAGAATTCATAGCTTCGTGTTTTTAATGTGTAGAAAGCAATGAGATTACATTTTCTTTTACTTATCCTCTTCTTCTTTAAGATAGATGAAAATGAAGTGGATACACCTCAACCTAAAAAAGGCACATAACTTTGAGGTACCTGGGAAGGGGATATGGCTACTCTTTCCTCTCGTTGACATACCACTTATGAACTCCCAAGTGAATGCTTATTCCAGTATTAGATAGAAAGCCCATTGATGAAGCATGGCACTAGCAACTAACATAGAATATACTGAACAACTCATACTTCTCTCATTGATAAGGCCTGTATTGTATTTTGTGCACTGGGTGTTCCCCTTCAGTAGTTTTGTGCCTGGGATGGTAAGGAACAGTCCTAGAAGATGTCAGCATCATCTCATGTCTCTCATTGTGTGAGAAATGATGGATTAAATGCATGGTGCTATCATGTCCCACAGTCACACCAGTTGACGCGCATTTGGGGAGCCAAGCATAAAACCCAAGTATCAAGAGAAGGTTTGTCATCCCCATGAAATAAAGTACATCAATCACTATGTGTGTAGCTATGTTATTTCTAGCACAGAGCGTCACCCTCTCCCAAAGCATTGAATACTCTTAGATGGCACTGGATTCGTCAGGGACAGGCCTTCATGCCACAGCATAAGCAGGTCAAATACGCAAGGATGGTCCCCAACCTGCTAGAATGGTAAGGTATGCCAAGGCGGCATGTCCCTTGGCTCTGGGCCCATTGGCCTTGACAGTGTTTCTTCCTTATGTCCTTATGTCTCCTCCTCCTAATAAGAATCCAAGTAGAAACTCTGGCTCCCCATGGTAAGTGTTTGCGGCTAAAAAAGAGAGAGAGATAAGACAGTCACTGCTACTACTTAAACCTATGAACACAGTTTCCAAAGATAACTAACAGTTATTTTTGAAAGCATGAAATGCCCTTTTTGTCCTACAAGTGAACACGGACAATTAACTCTGTGGGGCATAACACAAGTAAGAGGCATCTGTGTTAGCCTTGGGGAAACGGTGACCATGCGCACCATGATAGACCCAGATAAGGTGGTGAGGATGCAGATCACAGTGCCCGGAATTGAATCTCAGGCTGTGAGGCCTCTGAGAGGTAGGCACAAAGCCCAAAGGAGCATTAGTTCTGCTAAGGATCAATGAATTGTCACAAGATGTTACAGATCACATTGAGGTAGTCTTTACATTGGTTGGCTTCAAAGATGATCCTCCGGAGAGAACATTAGGGGTTACAAACAGAGATGACAGATGTGAGATGGCATTGCGGTGCCCAGCAAGCAGTCTCACACCTCTGTGGCTTCTGAATAATCACCACAATATATAGTCTGGCAATAGAAAGAGGCCAAAAACTGTCCCAGACAACAGTACTGGGGAGAAGCTGTCTAAATGGTCAGGTGAGACACTAAGGGGGTCATTCATACCTTGGCGGAGGCCGTCCGCCAAGGTACCGCCGACAAATGACCGCACCGCGGTCAAAAGACCGCGGCGGCCATTCAAACATTTCCGCTGGGCCGGCGGGCGCTCTCCAAAAGAGCGCCCGCCGGCCCAGCGGAAATGCCCCTGCAACGAGGACGCCGGCTCAGAATTTAGCCAGCGTAGTTGCAGGGGTGCGACGGGTGCAGTTGCACCCGTCGCGTATTTCAGTGTCTGCAAAGCAGACACTGAAATACTTTGTGGGGCCCTCTTACGGGGGCCCCTGCAGTGCCCATGCCATTGGCATGGGCACTGCAGGGGCCCCCAGGGGCCCCGCGGCACCCCCTACCGCCATCCTGTTCATGGCGGGTTTCCCGCCATGAACAGGATGGCGGTAGGGGGTGTCTGAATCCCCATGGCGGCGGAGCGCGCTCCGCCGCCATGGAGGATTCAATGGGGCAGCGGTAAACCGGCGGGAGACCGCCGGTTTACCCTTTCTGACCGCGGCTGAACCGCCGCGGTCAGAATGCCCTTGGGAGCACCGCCAGCCTGTTGGGGGTGCTCCCGTGGTCGGTGACCCTGGCGGCCAGAATTACCCCCTAAGTCAATTGTGGAAATCAGATGATAGTGAAATCAATAAGAAGTGGCAGTTATCTTGGTGAAAAAAAACTGAGAAGGCCTAAAGTAGGCTCTAAAGTGTGAGGTAATATTGAAATGCTCACTTATCCACAATGGCTACAGACCTCTTTTAGCACTTGTTGGGTGGAACATCGGCCTGTCAGGTAAGCAGAGGCAATGGCCTCCAGTTTCCCTAGCGGAGGATCAGCCTTCCTATTTAAAGATCTCTTTCTCTAGGCCGATATCCCTAAGCCTACAATGAAGCACCCACAACAGTGCTATGCTGTTTGGCTCCACTCATCATTGCTAGTTTTTTTGTTCCAAAGCAAACACAATGCATGAGTTACTTATGGAAAAACAATCAGTCACCTAGGTTTGTTTTCTCTGGGCCATTAACCAATTTGCCTGCTCAGGATTGCCATGCCTCTCATTGGGGCCTGGGTTTGGTGTGGCCATCACCATAACTTGGTGGTCCAGTGGTGGACGGACTTCCAGGTCAGAGGTTTGAGCTGCTGGAGCCAGCTAAGGGTGTGAAGGCACAAAACCTGTGGTTTCCCCACCTCTAATTGAGTAGGGAAATCACAAGTTTAGCAAGGGAGAAACCATCAATTTATCACAGTTGATCCACTCCACTTGCTTTATAGTTCTTACAGGAACAGAAGAGAGATGAGAGGAGAGCATAGGAGGGAATATAATGTTATGTAATGTTGAGTGCTTGTATAGAACTTGTTGGAAATGTCCTCTCTGAAGGGTCACCCCAAACATTTTTGCCTTCCTTCTCTTCTGTTTCTGACATCATTTTTGCTGGCTTTAGGACTCTGGACACTTTACCACTGCCAACCAGTGCTAAAGTGCATGTACTCTCTCCCTAAAAACATGGTAACATTGGCTCATACCCAATTGGCATATTTAATTTACTTGTAGGCCCCCAGTAAAGTGCACTACATGCACCCAGGACCTGTAAATTAAATGCTACTAGTGGGCCTGCAGCACTGATTGTGCCACCCACATAAGAAGCCCCTTAACCATGTTTCAGGCCTGCCATTGCAAGGCCTGTGTGTGCAGTTTCACTGCCACTTCGAAACGTGGCATTTAAAAGTTCTTGCCAAGCCTTAAACTCCCCTTTTTCTACATATAAGTCACCCCTAAGGTTGGCCCTAGGTACCCCATAGGGCTGGGTGCTATGTAGGTAAAAGGCAGGACATGTACATGTGTGTTTTATACGTTCTGGTAGTGGAAAACTCCTACATTCGTTTTCGACTACTGTGAGGCCTGCTTCTTTCATAGGATACCATTAGGACTACCCTCATATACTGTTTGAGTGGTAGGTTCTGATCAGAAAGGGGTAACCAGGTCATATTTAGTATGGCCAGAATGATAATAGAAAATCCTGCTTATTGGTGAGGTTGGATTTTATATTACTATTTCAGAAATGCCACTTTAAGAAAGTGAGCATTTCTCTGCACTTAAAATCCATTTGTGCCCTACAGCCTGTCTCCAATCAACATCTGGGCTGGTTGACAGCTTCCTTGTGCATTTCACCTAGACAACCACAAACACTGAACACTCAGTCACACCTGCACTCATCTGCATACTGAATGGGTCTTCCTGGGCTGGAAGGGTGGAGGGCCTGACACTTAGATTTCAAAGGCTAGTGGCCTGCCCTCACACAATGGACTGCCAAATCCCCTACTGGGACCCTGGCAGACAGACCGGTACTGAAAGGGGAACTTGTGCACTTCAGAACCACTCTTTGGAGTCTTCCCCACTTCAAAGCAATGTTTAGGTATATAAACTGGGTCTCTGGCCCCACCAACTCAGATACTTTTGGACCTGAACCTGCAACCTGTCAAGAGGAACTGTCTGGCTGCCCCAAAGGACTTAACTGGACTGCTTTGCTGAGAAGGACTGCTCCCCTGCTGTTGCCCTGCTGCCCTCCTGCCCTCTGACTTTGCTGAGAAGTGCTCTCCAAGCGCTTGGGTTGAGCTTGCCTCTTGTTTTCTGTTTTCTCAGGGCCAAAAAGACTTACTCTCTCCAGGAAACTCTGTGTGTGCCGAAAATCAATGCACAGCCTGCCGGAAACGGCACACAGTCTGCCTTGCAATGAGAAATCGCTGCACAACCGAACCGGAATGACGCAGCCCAACTTCCTGAGTGGAAATTCGATGCAGCATCGGCCTGGCAACAGAAAATTTGATGCACAGCCGAACTGGAATGACACAGCTGATTCCCCAAGTGGACAATTGATGCAGCGCCTGGAGTGCTACAGAAAATTTGATGCATCACCATACGGGATTGACGCAATGCCTGTGACTTCTTCCAGTGCACCCAGGATTTTCCCACATCGTCACTGGGCTTCAAAAAGATCCTCGCATCACAGTGAGAAACCAAGACTGCGTGCCGAAAATCGACGCAAGCCCCTTGCAGTGTGAAAAGAAACAGCACACACCTTATTTTTCCACGCATCTCCTCCACTGTGGTCTCCATGCACGTTATTTCTGACCAGGTACTTTGTGTGATCAAGAGACAACTGTTGATTTCTAATATTTAAGACTCTTTTTAAACCTGCAAAAGTGATAATTAAACTTGTGCTTATTGAATCTTTATTGCTTTGACTTTATTTTGTTCAGATAAATATCAACTATTTTTCTAAACCCATGTGGTGTATTTTTGTGGTGTTTTTCACTGTGGTACTGTATGATTTATTGCACAAATACTTTACACATTGTCTTCTAAGTTAAGCCTGACTGCTCAGTGCCTAGCTACCAGAGGGTGGGCACAGGATAATTTGAATTGTTTGTGACTTATCCTGATTAGGATTGCGGTCCCTGCTTGGACAAGGGTGTATACCTCTGCCAACTAGAGACCCCATTTCTAAAAGAACTCTCACCACTTCCAAATTTTGAGGGGAACAGAAGAAGGAAGGATATGACTTTAGACGAGAGGATGTATCAGGAGGGTAGGAAGGATAAGACAGGAGAGATGATACCATACCAACTTAATGCATTGGCTATGGGAGATGCAGGAGGTGACATATATTCAATTTGATATGCAACTGCACGAGGGAAGAGACAGATCCGATATGCTGCAGGGGGACCATGGATGACACCCTTTGCTTCTGCCCAGGTAGACACAAAGGAGTCATGCAATGCCCTTTGGACAAAGGACTGGGAATCCCCACATAACCATTTACTGATGTACTGTACAGTCTGTAGGGCACTAGAAATGTCCCATCACCAGTTCAGCTGATTACTACCCGACTGAAACAAAGAGGAGACTTGGAGAACAATGGCTGAAGTTGGATGAAAAAGTAGGTTGTCAACCAGAGTGGATTTATTTCTTGGATGGTACTTGGAAACAAGGGATAATTATGAGCGAGATCATGGTGTGACCGTAATCAAGATATCGGTGAGGTGAGGACAATGGGAGGACAGGTATCATGTCCTGACCAAGAAACACCAGGAAAACAGTTGAAAGTGTTTTCCCCCTTCTTACTTCTTGCTAATGTTTGCTGACATACCTACTTCCTCCTTTTTCTCTTTTAACCTAACTCAGACATATAAATCTAAGCCAGGACCTGAAGAGTGAGTAGGAAGTAGTGATAACTTGGTGTTTTCGGACTTCAGAGAGAGCAGAGACACCAGGCTTCAGAAAATATCCTCTACAGCTTGGATACTCAAAGTACGGCCCGCGGGCCTCATGCGGCCCCTCCGACCTTTACATGAGGCCCCTTGGGCAACAGGAGCACTGGGCAGCTGTTTGCTCAACTCCGCACTAACAATGAAAATATTAAATACACACACAATCATTTATTTCAAAGTTAATTGGTGTTAAAGAAAGGAAGTAACAAGGGATTTAGTTAACATGCAGAACCTTTTTGCCTTAGTAAAAAATATTTTATCAGTGCATTGAGATGTATTCCTTTAAAAGTGATAGTTTTCAAACATACATTTGGAAACATAAATTTTGAAACATTCATTATTTCCCTTACCCTGAGAACCCCACTAATAGTAAGTTAAAGAGGCAAGTCACTTGGTATGTGCACTTAATGGGTGGCCTGGGTTCCTATCATACATTAACAACATTATAGTTTATTAAATCAAACATAGAAGCAGGTTTTGTGCAGCGCACACCATAAATCATGTATTTCGAGGTCATCTTAAATGAGATAATCCAAAAAAAGGAGGGAAAGTGAGACTAAACAATTGCCTAGGATCACACAATTTGGAAAAGTGGGTAAGCCGGGATTCATTTCAGGTTTTCTGGTTTCCCATTGTTTATTTCAGCCACTAGATGTATATCATTTGCTTCTCCTACACCTACCTTGCTACCAATCCCACCAGCCACCCCACTTGACCGCCACTGCCCTGGCATCAATGCGGCCCCCAGGCGCGTCACAGACCAAACTTTTTGGCCCCTGGGGAAATGTTTGCGAGTACCCATGCTCTACAGGGTACTAAAGAAAGGCCCAGTAACTCTCCTTGTCCTTCTGGCCCAAACTTATGGAGGATTAAGACTGACCTGAGGCTGCCTGAATGTCTGCCTCGATGAGGCATTAGTGGTCTTAAATCATGGAAGGCCTGGCTTATGTTAAGGAGCATTAGGGGCCAGTAACAGACCAGGGATTTCTTCAGGTCGGGATTTCAGGGGTGCAGTGACGGTGCCAGTAAGCTACCAAAGGTCAATGGCTACAGCAAGATGCTCCAGCTGTGCAAGTTCAGAGCAGCAGAAAGAGTTACTGAATCTGAGTTTTACAGTTTGAAGACAGGGGGCACAATAATGGAAAAGTTTGGCTTCAGCAGATGTATCTGTCAATAGCAGCATACCGCCCACATGCCGGACATCCCTTCCTTCTCTCTTCTTTTTCATAGACTTCAGTCACCCAGTCCCGAAATATTTCCTTCCTTCTTCTTGGAGCTCAATCTTCTCCTAAATCTGAATTTAATGGGTTTGTATCATAATTATGACACCTAAAGAAATACACCCAAACCAACGCAGAGGCAGCCATGGATCTGGTTTTTGGCGGGACCAGAGGGAGATGTCAAGCAGGCCACAGCTGCTGGACGTCACAGAAGATGATCCCACTAACAAATGAGGAGTGATTGTAAACCCTTTTCAGAATTATGCATTCGAATGCACTCTAAATAGGACGGATTAGACAGCTTCCATATTTAGTCCCAAGATGTGACAGATGCCTAATATCTGCCAAATTCTAAATACCCTCCTTCATGCAATAATGCTATAATTTATATTATTCTTAGAGACACGAAATGCAGGCCCACTGGATATAAAATATAAGCTAACTCATTTGTTTTAAGGAAGACGAACAGGAGGCATCTCTTTTCTAACGCGGTTCATAGATCATATTCAATTCAGCTGCGTTCAGTTTAAACTCCTAGGGCAAGTGCCTGGTAACAATTGAGTTTGCAGAGTGTGCCATATAATTAAACAAATCCATAAATACAAAAAATAAATACGATAGTTTTGAGGAACCCCACCCACCACCGTTTTCCAAAAACCGAGATTTCCGAGCATATGCTCAAACAGAGGCGTGACCTTTGACTCCACTTTTAGTTTACTAAATTGCCAGCGAGAGTGAGGGCAAAGTTCAGGTAATACCCTGATGAGGTGAAGATCCCAGAAAAGCACTGCGCTAATCATTTTACGGATCCTGCATACTTGCATAGTCTCCTGAACCTGTAAGAGAATCGCTGTTGACGACACAGCATCGGCACTATGATGTCACGAGGCTATGGGAACATGGAAACACTTGAACAGGGGAGGACTCTACCGCAACTGAGGAAAAGGAAGAAAACATCATCATCTGTGAGACTACGCAACGCTTTGTTCATTTTACTATAAAACAGGTAGATTATTTGGGAAAATACAGAGCTGCAATTTCGTGGAGACGTAATTTGCGCAGCGCTCAAATTTGTATTAATATTACAGCTATGCTTGTTGTTTTGTGGTCGAGCGTTGCAGGCCGCGAGTCGTTTTGATCGCGTGTGAGCTGTCTGTTCGAATTCGTAAAATTCAGTGCCTAACTATAGATGCGGCGCGAGTCGGAAATCGCGTGAACAGATGGTCTTCAGTGACGTCGCTTTGGGGATTTTCCGGTATCCAGGAAGTTGTGTACAAAGGTTGCCAGGTTACCGGTTGTGCGCGTGGTGCGTTCGTCACGAGTCTCTAGTTGCTTAGAGACGTGACGCTCTCCAAGTAGCGAGGATTTAAGCTGCACACACACAAATCTAGTACTTCAACCTGACAATGTTCGTCGCTTCGGAAAAGAAATAAAAAAAATAAATTAAAAAAAAAAAAAAAACCACAGAAAAACAAGTGTGTTCGAACTTTTGGGCAAGATACCTAATGACTCTCCACGGTTTCTTAATTAAAACCCAGTCATTCACATTGATTTGAACATCATTCACACATTTCCGTGAGTCATAGTTATGTTTCTGCACCATCTGTTTATCGCAAACTCTCTGTCTCAACTCATCCAAATCCACCTTAGTAGTTTTATTACAAAAAGAAGTAATCCATTTTGGACATAGTCGAGATCTAGATTCCCTACCTCTGAGTAGCACGAAGGGAGAAATACCAGTAGTAGAATGCGGTGTGTTCAAATATGCCCATATTTTCTCATTCAAAAACTCGACTACATTACAATTAGTCGCGATAGCTGACTGAATACCTTCCTTCAAAATACGATTAGCCCTTTCCACTAGTCCATTGGAAGCTGGACTATATAAAGCTACACGTGAATGTTTAATGTCAAACTTAGTCATGAAATTTTCTATCTTGGCGGAGGTAAATTGTACTCCATTATCAGTGATAATGACAGAAGGGGAACCTTCTAAATAGAACAAGTACGATAAGAATGATATGACTGATTCAGTGTCAGCATGTTCGACAAAAGTAAAGTAAATCCATTTCGAAAAATAGTCAATGGCAACTATCATGTGTCTCATGTTTTTGGGTAGCATGTGGAAAGGACCTGAAAAATCAATAGCAACACTTTCCCAAGCAACACTAGGAAAAGGAATAGTGTGTAAAGGTTTTGTATGACATTTCCAATGTTTGTCAGACACCACGCATGAAGGGCACTGTCCTATAAAATCTGATACTTGTTTTTCAATGCCCGGCCACCAGTACTTCTCCTTAAGTCTTCTGCAGGTGGCTGATATACCTAGATGACCTTCATGTGCAGCTTTTATCAAAAGAGGTTTCAATTCGTACGGTGGAATGCAAACTGAACCCCTCATGCAGACTCCGTTTACACATGACAGCTCTGAAGCCAACTGACAAAAGGTATTAAGATCACCACTATATTTCCTGTTATTAGGCCAACCATGCTTGATGTGATACATCACTTCAGACAATAAAGAATCTCTGGACATGCTCGAAATCCAATCCTGCTCGGAAAATAGACCTTCCGAAGCAGAAACTATATCCAGGACTCCAACTACACATTCTATGTCATCATCCTCAGTATCTGACCGAGATAAAGGCAGAGGCAAACGAGAAAGGCAGTCCGCCCTTACATTTTTCCCACCAGGAAGATACTTAACATCCAGGTTATATTCCTGTAGTTTTGAAAGCAACCTAACTAATCTCGAGGATGCTTTTCCTAGTCCATTTCCATCCATAAGAAATACTAGAGGTTTATGATCTGTGTATAGAATACAACTTGTGCCCCAGATATAAGTTTTGAATTTGTGAACTGCCCAAACGCAAGCTAATGCTTCTCTCTCAATAGTACTATAATTGCTTTCAGCTTCTGATAGCGATCTGGAAGCAAAAGCAATGGTATGTTCTTGATTCCTGAACCATTGGCCAAACACCGCACCAAGACCTTTAAGACTAGCATCAACAGTAATATAAGATTTAGCAGAAGGTATGAAAGATTTCAAGGCTGGAGCTGACACAACAACTCTTTTGATAGCAGTAAATGCATCAAGTGCTTGCTCACACCAATCAAATTTGCTACCTTTCTTCAACAATGATCTGAGCGGTTGTACAATCATGGCATAGCCTTCAACAAACCTAGCATAATATTCACACAAGCCCAAGAATGAGCGAAGCTCATCTTTATTGGTAGGACAAGGCGCATTAGTAATAGCTTCCAAATTTCCTTGTTTGGGTTTGATTCCTTCTTCAGAAATAGTGTGGCCTAAGTATTCCACACTCTTTACAAGAAACTTACATTTTTCAATTTTAATAGTCATGCCACAACCACTGAGAATAGAAAACACTTTATCCAAAAGAATTCTATGTTCTGCCATGTTCTCAGTGTGTATCAGAATGTCATCCTGGAAAGCACATACGTTAGGAATATTACCAAATAGAGAGTCCATCATTTTCTGGAAAACACTGGCCGCGGATGCTAGACCAAAAGGTAATCTAAGATACTTAAAAGCACCATATGGGGTAACAAACGTCGTGAGATCTTGTGAACATTCGCTGAGAACAATCTGATGATAGGCAGCGCTCAAATTTGTATTAATATTACAGCTATGCTTGTTGTTTTGTGGTCGAGCGTTGCAGGCCGCGAGTCGTTTTGATCGCGTGTGAGCTGTCTGTTCGAATTCGTAAAATTCAGTGCCTAACTATAGATGCGGCGCGAGTCGGAAATCGCGTGAACAGATGGTCTTCAGTGACGTCGCTTTGGGGATTTTCCGGTATCCAGGAAGTTGTGTACAAAGGTTGCCAGGTTACCGGTTGTGCGCGTGGTGCGTTCGTCACGAGTCTCTAGTTGCTTAGAGACGTGACGCTCTCCAAGTAGCGAGGATTTAAGCTGCACACACACAAATCTAGTACTTCAACCTGACAATGTTCGTCGCTTCGGAAAAGAAATAAAAAAAAAAAAAAAAAAAAAAAAACACAGAAAAACAAGTGTGTTCGAACTTTTGGGCAAGATACCTAATGACTCCTGGAGTTTTTCTACTTTCCAGCAAAGCCACGATTACTGGAGTTTTCTACTTTCCAGCAAAGCCATGATTACGCTTCTCTTGGATGATTGCAATTGTTGTTGTTTACAGTTTAATAATTGCACTACTTGCACTATTTGCCTCAGTTTAATTGAATGTTAGTTATAATATTTGTTGTACTCTGATCTATAATAAGTATATATATTTTAGGTGCTGGTAATTATATAGTATGGCTTCCAATCAATTAGTGGTTCAACCACCACCTTTTTTACCTAGGAGTGGTAAACCAGATATTAAGTGGAGTGAGTGGATAAGAATCTTTGAAAATTACTTAGTTGCCATTGATGCTAATGATTTCTCTCCTACTAGGAAACTAGCTCTACTTTTCAATCACCTTGGTGTAGCGGGGCAGCGTGTGTTTGATAACCTACCTACTATTGCTCCATTTAGTGGGAGTAGTGGTGATAATGTAGCATGGAATGTATATATAGAAGGGAAGGAAAGGATTAGGAAACAATTTTCAGATGAGTCCAATGTATTACTTGAGAGATTTAATTTTGCAATGTGTAAGCAATCTGTGGATGAATCTGTAGATGAATATGTGGCCAATCTACGTGTGCTTGCTGCAAGATGTGATTTTGGTAGCAATGTAGATATGCACATTAGAGACCAGTTTGTATTTCATTGCTATTCTAAGAAAATTCAGGAACGTTTGTTGGCTTGTCGCAATCCTTCTTTGGATGAGACAGTTGATATAGCCAAGGCTGTTGAGAGGTCTATTGTTACATCCAGAGTGATGGGTGGACAGCCTGAAAACGCAAATGTAAATCAAGTGACTGAGGATTCTGAAGTCTGTTATATTAAGGATAGAAACGTGAAACAAAATAGAAATTTTTCTTTATGTTTTCGTTGTGGTTCACGCAGTCATTTTGGTAATAGTCAAGTCTGTCCAGCATTGGGCAAGAAATGCTTGAAATGCCATAAAGTTGGTCATTTTCAACTGGTTTGCAGACAACCGAATCGTACGTTTAAGCTTTCGAGCAATAGTACGCGAATGAAAGTGAACAATGTCTATAACCCCGATGAACAGCCAGATAAAAATTGTATGATGAAGGACTGCATGGATAAGTTATCCAATGTTGTTTTGACAGTAGATATTTTTACTTCTAAGAAAATCAAAGGACCTATTTGTCAGGCAAGAATTGACTCAATAGAGATATTTGTCATGGCAGATTCTGGTTCACCTATCACAATACTTGCAGATGTAACATTCCGCAAGTTTTGGCAATCTACAAAGATTTTACAAAACGCTGACATCAGTCCTAAAGCTTTCGGGGACCATGACATTGACTTATTAGGTTATTTTTTGGCCACTCTAAATATTTTAGGTAGAAGTACTGTAACGAAAATTTATGTGGCTGTAAATGGTAGAGACATTGTGGGGTGGAAAGATTTAGCGAAATTGGGAATTGTGCTCCGTCCTGGATGTGACAACCCTGTATCTCTAGGAGATTTACCTGTGGAAGTATCAGAGCTTACGTTGACTAATCTTAATGATGATATTGTAACAGAATCAGGAAACATTCTTCCTGAATCTTTTGTGTCTAAGTTTCCTCAAGTATTTACTAATCAAGTTGGCATGGTCAGGGGTTTTGAACATTGCATTAAGTTGAAGGATGGAGCCATTCCTATTTCTCACAAAGTAAGGCCAGTTCCCATTTCTGTGAGGGGACAACATAAAAATCTTCTAGAGAAACTTGTTAAAGAAGGCATAATAATTCCCACAGATTCGTCGGAATGGGTTTCACCAGTTGTACTCACGAAAAAAAGGAATGGGGATCTGAGATTATGTGTGGATTTAAGATCTCTTAACAAGAACATACTGGTAGACTGTCATCCCCTTCCTCGCATTCAAGAAATGATTTCTAGTTTGGGTACTTCAAAAGTTTTTTCCACTATAGATTTACATTCTGCCTATCATCAGATTGTTCTCAGCGAATGTTCACAAGATCTCACGACGTTTGTTACCCCATATGGTGCTTTTAAGTATCTTAGATTACCTTTTGGTCTAGCATCCGCGGCCAGTGTTTTCCAGAAAATGATGGACTCTCTATTTGGTAATATTCCTAACGTATGTGCTTTCCAGGATGACATTCTGATACACACTGAGAACATGGCAGAACATAGAATTCTTTTGGATAAAGTGTTTTCTATTCTCAGTGGTTGTGGCATGACTATTAAAATTGAAAAATGTAAGTTTCTTGTAAAGAGTGTGGAATACTTAGGCCACACTATTTCTGAAGAAGGAATCAAACCCAAACAAGGAAATTTGGAAGCTATTACTAATGCGCCTTGTCCTACCAATAAAGATGAGCTTCGCTCATTCTTGGGCTTGTGTGAATATTATGCTAGGTTTGTTGAAGGCTATGCCATGATTGTACAACCGCTCAGATCATTGTTGAAGAAAGGTAGCAAATTTGATTGGTGTGAGCAAGCACTTGATGCATTTACTGCTATCAAAAGAGTTGTTGTGTCAGCTCCAGCCTTGAAATCTTTCATACCTTCTGCTAAATCTTATATTACTGTTGATGCTAGTCTTAAAGGTCTTGGTGCGGTGTTTGGCCAATGGTTCAGGAATCAAGAACATACCATTGCTTTTGCTTCCAGATCGCTATCAGAAGCTGAAAGCAATTATAGTACTATTGAGAGAGAAGCATTAGCTTGCGTTTGGGCAGTTCACAAATTCAAAACTTATATCTGGGGCACAAGTTGTATTCTATACACAGATCATAAACCTCTAGTATTTCTTATGGATGGAAATGGACTAGGAAAAGCATCCTCGAGATTAGTTAGGTTGCTTTCAAAACTACAGGAATATAACCTGGATGTTAAGTATCTTCCTGGTGGGAAAAATGTAAGGGCGGACTGCCTTTCTCGTTTGCCTCTGCCTTTATCTCGGTCAGATACTGAGGATGATGACATAGAATGTGTAGTTGGAGTCCTGGATATAGTTTCTGCTTCGGAAGGTCTATTTTCCGAGCAGGATTGGATTTCGAGCATGTCCAGAGATTCTTTATTGTCTGAAGTGATGTATCACATCAAGCATGGTTGGCCTAATAACAGGAAATATAGTGGTGATCTTAATACCTTTTGTCAGTTGGCTTCAGAGCTGTCATGTGTAAACGGAGTCTGCATGAGGGGTTCAGTTTGCATTCCACCGTATGAATTGAAACCTCTTTTGATAAAAGCTGCACATGAAGGTCATCTAGGTATATCAGCCACCTGCAGAAGACTTAAGGAGAAGTACTGGTGGCCGGGCATTGATAAACAAGTATCAGATTTTATAGGACAGTGCCCTTCATGCGTGGTGTCTGACAAACATTGGAAATGTCATACAAAACCTTTACACACTATTCCTTTTCCTAGTGTTGCTTGGGAAAGTGTTGCTATTGATTTTTCAGGTCCTTTCCACATGCTACCCAAAAACATGAGACACATGATAGTTGCCATTGACTATTTTTCGAAATGGATTTACTTTACTTTTGTCGAACATGCTGACACTGAATCAGTCATATCATTCTTATCGTACTTGTTCTATTTAGAAGGTTCCCCTTCTGTCATTATCACTGATAATGGAGTACAATTTACCTCCGCCAAGATAGAAAATTTCATGACTAAGTTTGACATTAAACATTCACGTGTAGCTTTATATAGTCCAGCTTCCAATGGACTAGTGGAAAGGGCTAATCGTATTTTGAAGGAAGGTATTCAGTCAGCTATCGCGACTAATTGTAATGTAGTCGAGTTTTTGAATGAGAAAATATGGGCATATTTGAACACACCGCATTCTACTACTGGTATTTCTCCCTTCGTGCTACTCAGAGGTAGGGAATCTAGATCTCGACTATGTCCAAAATGGATTACTTCTTTTTGTAATAAAACTACTAAGGTGGATTTGGATGAGTTGAGACAGAGAGTTTGCGATAAACAGATGGTGCAGAAACATAACTATGACTCACGGAAATGTGTGAATGATGTTCAAATCAATGTGAATGACTGGGTTTTAATTAAGAAACCGTACAAGGTGTCCAAGGGTACATCGAAATTTTCTCTACCAGTTAAAGTGATTAAAGTTACAAAATATTCTGTTTTGCTGGAAGGTAAAGGTTGGTGGAACAGAAACTGTGTTGTTCCTATATCCTCGTCACAAGCAGAAATATTCAAAAGTGTATACGCTGGGCGAGAGGATGATGCTAGTTCAAGTAGCACTTTTATCGGGGATCTTGCACAGATGAGGACAGAGGACAGGAGCTCAAGTCACGAAAATGGAAACAAGGACAGGAGCTCAAGTCACGAAAATGGAAACAATCATCTCCAGATGGATAATCCGTGTAATGAACATGAACTCAATAATTCTTTGTATCCTGTAGTTGATCCTGTGCATACGCGCAGTCACAGACTGGTTATAATTCCGTCAAAGTTTAATGATTACATTTTAGGTTGAATTCCTGTTCGTATTATATTATCATTAAATATATATATAGATATATATATATTTATATTTATCTATTTTATTTATTGTAAAGGAGGAAGATGATGTACAGTAGTAGTATTTCATTTTATTTATTATTCTTTTATACTCGTTTATTTATTTCATTATTTGGGGTTTGCTTTTAAGTGTTGTAAGTTTCATACCGTTATACTCGAACCTACTGTTGGGTTCTAGATTCTTGTGGTGACGTGTCGGTGGATGATCTTCAGAGTGGACGGTCGTCTCTGGAGCCTGTCGTGGATCCATATTAAAGATGACAACTTCCTAATATAAATCAGTTGTCAGAAGATTCATTTTGAAGTTATTCACTCCCATTCTACAGAAACATAAATATTTCTGTGCTTTAGTCCCCCACCCCCCACAGTGAAGAGGCACATGGTTTCTTCCATGCAGTCCAGATCTCAACGTGAATTGTGACGGGGCCTACATTGTGACGTGATCATCTGGCTATATAAAGACCGGTCACTGAGGGGACGCAGCATTGCGGACCCTGACATGTTCAAGAAGCAGTCTCTGTAGGAGCCTCGGTCTGGTGGAATTGTACGGACTTCCTGAATGGAAAAGAAGAGGCGCTAGGTGTCGGACACAAAGAGAGAGGTGACTAAAAGAAGTGATAAAACCCAGAACAGAGGTGGAAATCCATCGCAACCCCAATTTCTGACTTATTTCCTCACATAAACCCCCTTTTGTCATTTAAACCACCCCTGCTGTACCCCAACTTGTCCAAGACACATTATTTTATTTATATCTTCTCAATCCCTGCCCTTCCCTAATGTGTCCTTTTCCACAAACCTGTTTTCCTTGCTGCAGTATATACCTCCCAGAGTTTTACACTTCATATTCATTATACTCGACCACTTCTGAGCTGTATCACACAATGTCCCTCACCTGAATTCTGTCCCTCCCTTACCTCCTATCCATTCATTCAGTCTACTTCCCAACATTAATATCATCACCCATGTTACACCCTAGCCCGTCTACAGCCACGCTCCTTCTGACGCCCGCCCCTCACAGTCTTCCCATAAACATCCTCTGTTGCAATCTCAGTGGACTCACCCATACCTCAGTTAGCTTGAGCCCCTTGCCATACACTAATATCTTACTCTCATGCCTTTCAATCCGACTGGTCTTTTGTTTACCTAGATCACTTTACTCCTGCAGCCCCAATTCCCCATCATCACTATAGAGTCTCTAACCTTCATTTGATGCCCCAGAACGCAACCCCATAATTTACTCCAACAGCTTTAGCTCAATACAACCAAATATCCCAAAGACACGACCATCCCCTGTCCTGTTCATTTATTAACCCCCTTTTGTACACCTCTCATACTTGGTAGCATGTGAAAGTAAAGCCCCGCTTAACACGAGAGGTAAATCTGATATTGGGCGCAAGCAGCATTTGCATCCAACAGTGGAGTCTGAATTGTGTAACATTTCTGCCCTTTTGGGTTTTAATGATGTCAGTAAAGAGGAAAAACTGGATTTTGGGTGTGATCAAACGCATTCTGACCTCAAGCGTCTGCCAATAAATATGTCAGGAATGGTGCTCGAACAGTAAATTAACCGACTGCTAAAATACATAGAAATTGAGTTTAGGTGGACTTAGGAATTAAATAAAGTTCTTCAGGTCCTATTCACAAAGGTGCTTTGGAGCACGTAAAGTAGTTCTTTTTTACGCACTCTTACATCTCTCTCTT
Source organism: Pleurodeles waltl (assembly GCF_031143425.1). NCBI lineage: Eukaryota > Metazoa > Chordata > Amphibia > Caudata > Salamandridae > Pleurodeles > Pleurodeles waltl. The sequence continues at coordinate 517,362,181 of NC_090444.1, read as the reverse complement.
ATCTAGCCACAAAACATTCAAAATAGGAAGAAAATGGAAATAGTCAGGTGTTATTCCTATACATTTAGTTTTAGTAGGGAGGACAGTGCCCTCTTTTTACTTTTATTAATATGGAGTTAGACGTTTGAGGCCAATTCACAAATTGATGTAAGAGTATGTAAAAGAATGGGCCTGTAGCACTATTTCCCATTCTCAAAAAATGCATTCATGAATCGCCTCCAAAATTTCTGTAGGGAGGTATTGATGTATGTCTATGTTTTGAAGTATATATTATTGTAATGGATGTATTTGCAGTGCATGAGATCAAGTGGTACCTGCAGCTGAGTGAGGACAGATGATAAGCATCTCTGCACAATGTACTTCTTGATGACTGTGTAACTACAGAGGCCATCGTAGACTGGAAGGCGGGTCTCCCCTTAGTGAGGGTTTTCTAGCACTGAGGCCAGGTAAGCTTCACTCTGTTCCTTCTAGTGCATGATTTTAACTTTTTAGTATTGACTAGTTGTTCATTTAGGTTTTTAGGGATCCCCTGATGACTGACCCTGACCAGTAAAGATGACTTAGAATGCAGTAGAAACATGTTGCCACTCCGGTTTTCCGCCTGCTTACCCTATTATGAGTTTCCCGTTGCCCAGTGGGTAACAGGCCACAACATTGACGCCAGCTTGTAATCGAGCCGGCAGCAATGTTGCGCTGGGTCGGGTGCAACAGCACCCGTCGCGCTTTTCACTGCCTGTAGTTCAGGCAGTGAAAAGTGCGATGGGGCTGTCCATGGGGGCCCCTGCACTGCCCATGCCAAGTGATGCCCAAGCCATGCACTTGGGCATGCCCCTGCACTGCCCAAGTGCATGGGCAGTGCAGGGGCCCCCACGGGGCCCCCGGCACTCCGTCTCCACCAGCCTTTGCATGGGCAATGCTGCCCTGGCGGATTAAGACCCCCAGCATTGCCAGGTTGTCGACCGGCGACAACCTGGTGGTACCGGCGGTCAGACTATGGTGGCTCCGCCACGGTCATAATGTGGAGGCCGGACCGCTGCTTTGGCGGCGATCCGACTGCCACCGCAAGTCTGGTGATCCCACGACTGCCAGACTCGTAATAAGGGCCTGAGCGTCCAGCAAACATTCATTCTCAAGTGTATGTGCACACTACACCCCCTACATCCTAATCATGTTGATTCTAGAGTGCAGATCTGTTTGAAACAAAACACCTTAAGGAACCACTTTGATTCCCTCCATTTCACTGTTATGACAAAAACTGTTACTGACGATAAAGACACTGCCATGCATTCTGCGCTTCACACTGAACATGCTAAAAGGTGTAGCTAACATTGGTGCAGCAGGTGCAGTGGCATCAGGGTCCACTGAGCCCTGATAATTGCTGTATTTTACTACCCCAACATCAGTCAAAGGGGTCCTTTTCCTTGCTTGCACCAGGGTCCATGGCATTCTTTCTATGCCAATGAACTTGCTAACTTCTCCTACACCCCCTCAGGTGTGGGGTCACGCTCCTGCTAACAAATCACTTACTCTTACTCCACACTACACTAACCTATGCCATACTACTCATAAGTGAATCAGGCTCACGGATTTGGGCCCACTCTTTACTCCAACACATTTTTAACTCATTGTATTGAGATTTTAGATAACAATACAAGGTACAGCCGAAAGAACCATACAGAGTAGCATAAAGACAATTACAATAAGTAGTCACTGATATGAGTTCAACCAATAAAAATTTGGGGCTGCACTTCACACCAACATAATAGGAAAGGAAAGAGGGGGAAAGCAAGAGTAGATAGCCATTCAGCAAGGAACATACGGATCGAGAATATCCAGGAGGGACCCCTTGGAAGACCATGCAAAGACACAGCAAGGGGTGCACCATGTGGCAACATGGTTCCTTGTATTGTATTGTAATAGTATTTATATAGCGCCTACTACCCCTGACGAGGCGCTAAAGTGATTTTCGGCGAGTAACAGGCTACTCCGGAACCCAAAAGTAATTAGTGGATTAGTATAGGGAAACATGAGTACAATATTAGTATTATTATGGGTTGGTTTGAGCAGAGGATATGCAAGTTTGTTAGTTGGACTGACTAGAGTAATGGAGGGATAGAGGAGGGAAGAATCCAGAAGTTTTAATTGGGAGTTTATAGTAATAGGATGAGGCTTGGGATGAGTAAAGGAGAGATGGAGGAGGGAATGGTAGAGTATAATCTTTCAGTCACTGATCAAACACATCTGCTACATAATACAGGTATATCACTGATGGAACATCTGACCCAAAGACCCTTAAAGATCGTAGAAACGTAAACACATGATACTCAAGGACACGCTCAGAGTACTCTCCTGGAATATAAACAGCCTAGGCAACCAGTTTAAGAAAGGAACAGTATAACAGTACATTAAAAAACACTCCAATGATATTGTTTTTTTTTTCTTCAGATCTCTGTATTAGGTTTAGTGTGAGTTGTCTTTCTCAGCCACCCTGCATCCGAACCTGAAGCATCCAACTACTTCCCATCTCCTGCACACAAAAACATCTCCAAAGCTGGCATTAGCTTCCAGTAGGCAGTCAATTGTTCCTGATAGTAGACTACATCTCAAAGCCACCCAACCTGGTGAGGAGTCAGGTGTCAACCTCAATGCATTGCCACCTGATGCTTGGCAAGCAAAAGTAGAAGTGCTTGTAGATTGCTCACCTCTGGAGGAAGCCCCTTCACATTACCCAAAGTGCAACTCTTGGGGAATGCTCCAGTGGGTGCCAGTAGTGTCAAAATCAGTGAGCCAAAAGTGCCTTACGTCTGGGCATTCTCACACCAAATGTAGAAAGTCAGCCTACGGTACAGCACATCGCTACTCCAACACATTTAACTTATTCAATTACACTCCTTGTCCAGATTTCCAAAGATATTTTCCCTGTTGTACCTTCACAACTTTCACCCGCTCCCTTGATAACTCCTTCTATCTGATCTCTAAATACACTCCGGCAAACTCACTTAGACAGCTGGTGAAAAACTAGAAATTACTTTAATTTTAGTACAATATATTTTTTAATAAAGAAGAATGATTAAGGAAATACAAAATCAGTTGCCCCTATTCAATCATCCTGTTTGCCCATGCATTTATCCTGGCCACCATGGAGCAGTGTCAAAGGCTGCAGATGGCCCAACACAAAGAGACCATGGAGCAATGGAAACAACTCAATGCCACAATGGCCACCATTGCAGGAGTGCTGCAGCACCACTACCCAAGCCAGCCTGAGACCCCAACAAACCTGGAAGCCCCTACCACTGCCCAGGACACAGACCTGCCCTCTACATCTGCAGCAGCAACTGGACTGGTGGCACTGGCCGAGAACACACAAGAGACCAGCAACCCTACCCGTGCAGGCGAGCACCAGTCACTCGAACGTGTCCTCATACCCAGATATGGCACTAGAACACCTGCCAAGACCAAGGCCCCCACTAAGAAGTGACTTTGACCTGAACTGTCTCCCGAGTGTACCACTGTGCTACCATCTTCACCCGCCAATAACAACATAACAACTTGCAAGAGACATATAGATCAATACCCACTGCCACCAATCGCTGAGCCTCTGTACCTGGTATGGACATCCACCATGAGCCCACTCCCTATCACTTTACAGCACACCTATGCAATTGTTACACATAATTAAACACATTTACACCAATTCGTATTTCCCCTCTCATTATGAATATTTAATTGTAAGTGTGAATACATTTGCATGTCAATTCCATATTCATACCTTTTATTGCGGGAATGGTACCCCACGCACAACATCGTCTGGTGTAAACCAAAATGTAAACCATGTTTGTTTCCATGGCACATGCCACCTCAGTCTTCAGGTAACAGTGTCAATGACTACAGACACCACATCCCCAAACAAATGAGTCAAGCAAACATTATGCAGTGCAGACAACATCATCAGTGAACAGTACCTCATAGTCACTGGAAGTATAGGTGGATCAACTGGTTCCTGGAGTGGACATCCTCCCCCTCTTCATCCTCACCATCACCCTCAGCCCCTCTCAGAGGTAGCATGTTTGGATGTACAGCACCCTCCTCCTCTAGTAGGGATATAGCTCTCCTCACAGCCAAGTTGTGCAGCATGCAGCAGGCCACCACTAATCTCCACACCTTTTCAGGGCCCTAGCACAGGGATACCCCAAAGAGTCATGACTATTGTTGTAGGTGCTGCATGTAGGTGTGTAAAGCTGGATGGGAGTGTGTGTGCACCAAGTATGTACATCCATTCAGGTATTTACAGATTTCTCTCATGTTTTGTCTTCCCACCCCTGTGCTCTTGTGTTCTTTGTGTACATCAGCATCATCTGGTGAGGGAGCAGTGGCACCGGCGAGTGGGGATGAAGTGGCCCACGGTTCCAAGGAGGCAGAGTCGGCAGAGCCCAAGGGACCAGTGGGTTGGAGGCGAGGGGAGTACCACGGGGGAGGCAACTACCACTGGCGGCAGTGACTCTGATACCTCCTCCGATGGCAGCTCCCTGGTGGTGGCAGACCCTAGTGGGCCCACCCATTCTGTGTCATCTTCCGACACCCCCAAACCCTTCCATGGGAACAGAAATGGTGTTGACCAGGTGTAAACAGTTACAATAGGCCCTTGGGGATTGATCTACCTGTACTGTAGGATTCTTTCGGGGCACATGGACAAGTGAGTGCATTGTCTAGCCATGGTCCTCCATGTGTGTAGTTCACACAGGTCATCAGGTACATGTTTCATGTGGGAAATGAGTTATATTCTGGGGTAGTGGCCACTAGTCAGGGGCATAGTCATGACTATTGTTGTAGGTGCTGCGTGTAGGTGTGTAAGCTGGATTGGAGTGTGTGTGCACCAAGTATGTACATCCATTCAGGTATTTACAGATTTCTCTCATGTTTTGTCTCCCCACCCCTGTGCTCTTGTGATCTTTGTGTACATCAGCATCATCTGGCGAGGGAGCAGTGGCACCGGCGAGTGGGGATGAAGTGGCCCACGGTTCCAAGGAGGCAGAGTCGGCGGAGCCCAAGGGACCAGTGGGTTGGAGGCGAGGGGAGTACCACGGGGGAGGCAACTACCACTGGCGGTAGTGACTCTGATACCTCCTCCGATGGCAGCTCCCTGGTGGTCACGGACCCTAGTGGGCCCACCCATTCTGTGTCATCTTCCGACACCCCCATACCATCACCACCCTCCCAGTTGCTCCCCACCCTGTTGCCCGTGCACGCTCACCCAGGAGGGTGGGCGTCTCCTTTGCCCCAGGCACCTCATCCCCTGCCCCAGTCAGCCCTGCCGCCCTCACGGAGGAGGCAGTTGATCTCCTGAGGACCATCTCTGTAGGGCAGACAACCATTGTGAATACCAACCAGGGGCTAGCACCCAGCTGCAGCAATGCAATGCATACTTGGAAGGCATTCACGGTTCCATATCTGGCCTACAGAGATCTTTCCAGGGTCTGTCCTCCTCTTTGATGGCAGCCAGTGTCCTTGGTCTTTCTGTCCCCCCTCCCAGCACCTCAACACCTTACAGTACCCCACTCCCTTCACACATCCCAAGCACACGTTCAGACAGCCATGCACACACCTCAACACATAGAGAAACACAAGCACCACACTTCCTACCACAGGCAAACACACAGCCAACATACAAAGGCACAAACGACAACATCCACTTCCCCCAGTGTGTCCACGTCTCCCGCCTCCCTGTCTGTCACCTCGACATGCACACCCACAAGCACTGCACCCTCAGTCACTGCTGCTGGCCCCACTCTTGCAGTCACCGCAACATTTGACATCCAGTCATCCACCCCAGACATAACACCTGCACTCACCTACATTGACTGACACATGCAGCACACTCACCAGACTTGCAGACACCCAGACATCAATTTACACTGGCAGCCTGTCTTGACCCACTGTGTCCACCCCCCCTCCTCCCAAGACACTCAAACATTCCCAGATACCCACTCAACACACATCCACCACACATCAGCATACTGTACAGGCACCTGCATCCACGTCCAGCACACCTACACCTGTTATAAGCACTCTCTCTACCTCCACTCCCACACCTTCCTCCATATCCAACCCAACTGCCCCTAAAAAACTTTTCCTGTCCCGTGTTGACCTGTTTGAACCCACTGGTCCACCCTTTCTCGTCCCTAAACATGCCCATCTTCTTGCCCTGTCCACTCCTTCCTCATCTGAGTCCGTCCTAGTCCGCCCTTCCCATTCCTATGCCCCTTCCCCAGAGAGGAAGAAGCCCCGTGCTGCCCCAGGTCCCTCTGCCACCCCCCGGTCCAAGCCCGCTCCCCCACCTTTCAAGGGCAAACCCAAACCCCCTCCACCTCCCAAACATAAGCCCAATCATTTTATTACTAATAAAACCCTCATTAAACTCTCAGTAAAAGGAGGGCAGTAGGCCAATACAGCAGCATCTTGGTTAGTGTACTCTTGTGGTTGCTTTCTTCAGAGAACAGATTACTTAACCTTGTTATGCAGACCAATATTAAACTCCATATGGATATCACTCCCTCCCCTTTCAAAAGACAAGTGTGTTAGCTGTCCAGGAAGCATTATGCCTTCTTAAATGTCTGATTTTAGTAGTCACAGCAACCCTTAACATGGTTCAACATCTCTCACCAAAAACACTTTGTCGCAACCTATTGTCAGTCAGTCTTATCTTTCTCACAATGCATTAGTTTGTGATAACCCCAACACATGTTCCTACACAGGCTTCCTCTGCCGTTATATCTCTTAAGTGTCACCCACCTTAATATTCACACTGTTGCCCCAAGACACCCCTTTCCCATAACCACCATGCCATCTGCTTCAACATGGCACACTCATACCACTATTTCAACAACTGCTGTTACGCCAGGTAAGTGTGCAATAAAACTTACTTTATCCCATACCAATTCAACTCTCACACACCCCACTTCACTTTTCAACCATCAGTGAGCTTCGCTCCCCAAAGGGCTCCGTCCTGCTTGCGACCCTTCATAGTGACCATGCCACCTTCTTCCACTTACCTCAATCATCTTGTAAAGGCAATGGATAGGGCTTCTTCTAAACAAGTCACTGACAACCTCTTCCACCATATTCAAGGACAATAACTCACAAACACAATGAATCACTTGAACACTTGATCGCTACTGACACTACTAACTGTACACATTGTTTCCTTGTATCATTCACACCGGCCCACAGATTTGTTTTGAGAGTTCTTACATCTTAGATTAGCTACACACATCTTCCTTGCTAATTATTCTTGGGGGCTGTAATCTACTCCTAAAAAACAACACAAAAGAAAAACATCTTCTTCTCTGACCTTCTTGCCCACCAGCCACTCACCAGTAATCAGACATTGCCACTAACTCACATGACAAAGAACTTGACTCCATTCATGTCCCAAAACACTGCATCCATTTTCAGCCCTCTATGTGCCCATTCCCATCTGACCAGACCGTCATGAATGTATCCCTTACATTTTCTCTCTGACAACACTCTACCTTATATCAAATTACCCTTCTCTAGACATAACATTATAAGAACTCTCCATGCTTACCCAACTACAGTGTGCAACCTGACCTAACGTATTCAATGAGGTCATCAATATAGGAGGCTTAGTATTAGGTTCGCACTTCCCTGTTAGAACAATATAAACTCCCCTGGATCTCTCCAGATGTCTAATTTCAATTTCACCACAAGAAAAATATCAGACCTCTCAGCACCTTGAAAATGACAAAGACTTGCTTTTTGTCATCACCATCTCTCTTGACAAAGCCATGCATGCTTTGACCACAATAAAATCTCTTCACACTAGACCAGTCTAAAATATTAACCTCAGTCCTTACAAGCACTACTGTCATCACCTTGCATATCTGTTATCTAGTCAGGGTGCCATTGATTTCACTAAATATTTCAACTTGAAAATGTATTTCAGAACCACGCAGCTCACCCTGCCTGCAACATCTGCAACTCCTGCTTTCATCCTCTCTCAAAAAGACATTGTCACTCCCTTCATATCCTTATCCACAACCTCCCCTGTTCAACTTCTTGCATTCTGGAATCAGATAATCCCAAAAATGTAAAATCTATGATCCTCTCCCATGCCTCTCCTGACTACACTTGTCAAATCTCTCCATCATCTCTCTTCCACTTAACCAATCTCTCTCTGCTCCCTGGAGCATACCACTTTTCTTTAAAGCTTGTGTAGTACTACTTTTTTAAGAATGGGAACTGCTGACCCACCCTCTCCGTCCAAATACAGAGTTGTTTCTCTATTAATCTTTTTTTAAAAATGCACACTTTACCCATTCCAGTCAGGTTTTCATGCTATCCACTCCACAGTGACGGCTCTCATGTACACCTCCAACTTCTTCACTTCAGTCTATTTTAACAGATAGTCATCTATATCTGTCCTCCAAGACTTTTCAGCTGCATTAACAAATGTTGCCCATTAACTCGAACCCCCTGAAAACACAGCCATGATAGGTCATGACAGTGTTGGCTATGGAGTGGTTCATCTACTACGTTTCCAACAGCTCTTAGTCTCCTGGCACTCTGAGCAGTCCACATCCACCTCTTCCCAATAGCAGTCTCTCAAGCCCCCTATTATATTTATCTCAATCGCGTCTTTGTGAGCCATTGCCTCTCCCTTTGGCCCTGCCTGTCCCCTTGAGATGATGACACCCAGTTTTGCTTCTTTTGCACCCTGCTTCACCAGTAGATACAGACCTAAATCTTTAACTGCCTCTCAGCTATCTGAGATGGAGACTGTATTTTCTCTTGCTTATTCTGTACAGTTCAAAGTCCTCCACGCTTAATTCTGTAAAGACTAAAATCATATACTTCCCTGCATCCTGCAAACCCCCTTTCTCAACTTCTCCCATCTCCTTCCCCCCAGAGACCTTCACTCCATCCACTAGTGCTAGACTCCTTTATCTGTTGCACAGCTGCAGATTCACGGTATGAGCTCAACACAAGAAATACCCAACATCACCAGTCCTTCACACTCACCGTGCCATCCTCCCCCACTCAACTTTAGATCCCATAAAGGTGGCAGAATGAGTTTTTGTCTTAACAAAGCACTGGCAGTTTCCACCACCACACTTCAAATAACATACTAATACATGAACAACTGATAGTTACTGTCCCTGTCACACACATTGTTGATATATACCATCCGCTCAAGCCCATGGAGTCGTTCGTGGAGGATTTTGATAGCCTCCTTGATCAACTTCACACTTCTGGCCCCACTCATTCTTCTTAAGATGTGTAATCTATATCTAAAGAACCACATGCAACATAAACCCTTCTCTCAATTTCATGCTGACCCAACATTCATCAGTACTTACACATTTCCCAAACACTCACATGGCAAAACACTTAACTTTATCTCTTAACATATAGCCCACTCTTAGCCCTCTCTATCTTGATATATGATTCTGACTATACCCTTATGAACATGCCCCTGAGCTTTCCTCTCTGATGCCCTCCAACCTATACCCCTAACCAATTTCTTGACGTAATATTGTAACTTATTCTTTTTTGTTTTAGCACATTGCACAAGTATCTAACTACGTAACTTTGTCCTGACATCTTCAATTACCTCAAAAGCACAGATCACACAGCCTTAGATTCACACTCCTTTCACAGAACCTTTTACAGTCAAGGATCAAAAATACATCCCATAATCTCTTCTGATATACAGCCTCAGAAACCCAACATGTGGGCCCAACTGCACCACCGGTAAGTCCTATAACCAGGAACACCTGAAAACGTACACAGATGTGCTCCTCATTCTTACCACAGCTCCTGATAGAGTCAGATAATTCTACTATCATATTCTTATCTCTTCACCTGTGTCATCCAACTTGCTTAACTTGTACAGCCATTAATTTTGTTTAATATTCCCAGAAGACTCTGTTTACTCCTTTCCCTCATTTCTCTAAATTACCCTCCACACTCAATACAGGACTGTCTATTTTACATTCCTCATCAATACACCGCCAGCTGTTCTTAGTCTCCTGACACTCCCAGTACTCCACACACACTCCACACTCCACTGGATTCCTCCAAGGCCTCTGCTCTTCTTGCTCTGTAACTCTTTGTTGGGAGTGATCATCTCTTCCTCCTGCTTTTTCTACCATCAATACACTAATGACATCCAGATCTTTTTCTCTCATTCACCCAACAATTACATACCCAGATATCTACCTGTAAAATGGCTAGCTATCACTTGATGGCCATGAACTCTTTCATGCTGAAAATCAAAATAATGAAATCATGCAATTCTCCAAACCATGCAACCTCTATCCATCAACTCCCCTCATCTTCTCTACAGAGAATTTGACCTCATTCTGCAGTGCCCAAACCCTCAGAGTAATTTTGACTTCTGTTTGAGGCTTGACTCCTTCATCTCTTTCACTGCCTCAGCCACTCAGAATGAGCTCCATCTAAGAAAGAATCCAGCATCGCACCTTCAAAAAGACCATTCCACCATCACCCACTCACCCTGACCTTCCCACAAAGGGTGCAGAATAGTTCTCCTTAATAAATTACTTGCAGCTTCCACACCATTCTCCAACAAATTCATTAACATGTAAAACTTGATTGTTACTTTTACTATCCCATTCCATGCACACATTGTTGTCATCTGTCATCCACCAGAACACATGGAATGTTTTGTGGCGGACACTGACATCGTAGATCAACTATTTATCCCTGCTGGGCTCATGTTTCATAAGCAACTGTACACCTAAAGAATCACACACAAAACAAGCACACAATATTTTAATGGTCTCTACACTTATTTCCGTACTCAGCCTCCCAAGTGTCCAAACCTGTGAAATGTGTTCTCATTCTCTTATTCTTTACATTACCTCTATGGCACTCTCTGGACCAACTCACCCATCTCCAGATGTAAATTCTCATACTCATCCCAGCTTACCCCTAAACAATACACATGGTCCTGGCTACGTCTCCCTGGCCTGACTTTTTTTGTCTACTTGCAAAGTACACTTACCTCTCAAAACCTTTGAATCTCCAATTCTGGGTTCACAGCCCTTGATCTCTTCTCACATTCCATCTCTAAAAACGAAATGCAATCCCAAATGTGCCACTGGAAAAAAATGCTTATTCAAGAACTCCTAGAATCTTACAGGTACTCAATCCGCATCCTCGACTTCACCACCACTCTGAACAAATCCAAAGCATACTACTGCCAAAGTTTCCCCTCTTCAATTCAGAATCTTCCAGAAAATTTCACTCATGTTATAATCACTGTTTCCCCACATCACACATCTTTTATCTGATAACCTCTTCCAGCTATTGATTGCAGTACCTATTTCAACTTGAAAATACCCTTAAAGACCACAGTGTCCATACTGCATACAATGCCCACACCTTCCTCATTCACCCCATCTTCTAACAGCTAGCACCAGCACCTTTACATTCCTTTCCACAGCCTCCATTAATAAAGTCTGTACCATTCTAAATCAGCAAATCTTTCATGTGTCCCTCTTGTTCCTTCTGCACCCAAGTTTTAAACCTCTCATTGTCTCCCATAACATCCTCACCTCACTCCCCCACCTATTGATCCACTCAGTGCTCACTGAACCTAACAATCTATCTACCTAATTCCTTTTCTAAAATGTTCAAACATGTAGTTTACAAAAACACTGACCCACTAGATATTGTGTAACAACATACTTGATCCCCTTTATTCAGGCCTCAACTGCATCCCAAGGCAGCCCTCACTTGTCTCTGTCTTCATCACCTTAGCTCATCAGAACAGACTGCCACCCATTCTCATGCTCATTGACCTTTCACCACATGCAACATTGTCGACCACTTGATCCTTCTCCCAACACTCCCATCTGCTGACACTCAGGGAATGCTATTGAATGGGCCACTTCCTACCTCCGCTGCTGCTCTTTTCTAGTCTTCTGGCACTCTGAGCTGTCTTCATCTACCTCTCCTCCTTTAGAAGGTTCATAAGAGCCCCTAATATTTTTGCTGTAGATCTCCTTCTTTGGAGCAATCATGTCTTCCTTTGACTTAGCCTATCACCTAGATACTGAGGGTATCCAAAGCATGTCCTCTGTACACTGCTTCAGCCATGGTCACATACCAAACCCACTAACTGCAAATTAGCCATTTGTCATTGGATGGCCATGCACTTCCTCACGCTTGACTTTCTCTGCAGAGACCAAATACTTCACAGAATCAGCTCAATAGAATAACATATCCTGATGGATACTTCTAACTGCAGATTCCTCACTTTAGAATATTTTCAGGTATCAAACGTGATCCAGAGATTTTTCATAGCAGTGCTCCTGTGTGGTGGTAGGTGGCACTGTGCAGATCCACGCTTGCTCTGTGCTGCCCCGGAAGTGACAGAGCAGAGCCGCTTATAATCAGAAACCCCATGCTCTGAGGTCATCCTGGCATTCCACACCTTTCAATGTGGCCCTGACTGCAAGAAGCGGGTGTCGGCCACAGATCTCTATTAAGGCTGCCAGTCACTGAGCAGATTTATCAGCTGTTCATGAAGTGCCCTGAGTTTCCCTTGCCATCATTGACATTGCAGCAGATTGCGATCTTCAAGGAGGCTGTGCTGTAGATATTCAGTGAGCTTCTGGCTCTGCAGGGGTCTCCAGCTGGGTTCAATCAGGAATTTGTAAAGCGCACTACTCACCTGTTAGGGTCTCAAGGTGCTGAGGAGGTGGGGGACGATGGGGGTGCTGCTACTTCTCGAACAGCCAGGTCTTGAGAAGTTTCCTGAAGGTAAGGAGGTCTTTGGTCTGGCGCAGGTGGGTGGAAAGAGTGTTCCTGTCAGAGGGTCCTTTCCGGTGCTATCTGCCGACTTGAAACTCACTACCACATTCATACCTACTCCAGTATCAGCTTGACCGATGTTGCGCTATGAAATTCCAAAAGTGTAACCAGTCGTCATGCAGCCTGACTCCAATCCTGTGCCTTTACCACATCACAGCTATCAAAAGAGGCTCCATTATCTTTTTGGTTCTGGCTCTGATCCTTTACCTAGATGCACTCCATGATTTTGATGATGATGATGATAAGGGTGATGGTTTGCTCCCCTATTACTACACTTATACCTTGATTTACAAAATGCCAATGGACTTGACACCTCCCTCATGATGGCACTTGAACCACCACTTGGATCACCAACAGAAGTGTTGTATAGCTACTTTAGTCATGTTTTAGACACATGGTTTAAATTACCTAGGTCTGTCGCTGTGCACTTTAATACTGTTACATTTTATTCGGAATTGCTTTGTTTTTCTAGCAATAGCAACATTTGCAGTGCTGTTTTATTTTCTTTATCTGATTGTACTTTCGCCAAGGAAAGCATTACGTTCTTAGTAGGACATTTATTTCACTTTGTGCTTTCTCCAAGGCTACAGTCAGATAGTGTTGCCGACAAACGTGGTATGCTGTGTCTCCAACCCTCACAGAAAACACACACTCATACGTGGGGACTATTTCTAAGAATGTCAGCTGTTTTATTATAAAGACACCCCTTTGTCCCAGACACGTTAGAGGGAGATTCTAGCCAGACGACCATGACTGCATGCTGATTGCTGACCGCTTCGCTGCAGGTAGACGGCCAGACCCCTGATCCACACAGGGACGGTGTCTCTCTAGACCACGGGCTTCTTCCTCCAGCTATGAGGGATGATGTACCTCCAGGGGGAACCCAAAGGGCAGATTAGGCTTATTACATTGTGCTCAGACATAGTATAGGTAGGAGAAATATATACATCACTCATAGTGACAGTATGGTAGGATTATTCTTGTGTTTTACTCTGTTAGCCGCCTGTTTGCTTTTATTGTGTTTTATCATCCTAGTTCTTGCAATACATGCCTTTTTATATAAGATTCAGTTACTTCAATAAATACTTATTGAACTATATCCTGCTTCTGTTGTCTTTGCCTGTATGAGACTTTTGGTAACTGAGAGAAAGGGATGGGATCTGATCGACCACGATTCCCCTGAGGAGTCTTCTTGTCATGCGCCTAGTTGCCACAATCATCTCAGCCAGAGGTGAGGCGCTGCTAGTTAGCCGGAGAACCCAGATTACGCCGACAGGCGCCATGTGGTGTGGAATTCTACTTAGTAACCACAATCCATGTGATCCTGTCTCCCAAATCCAGTAGCCTCATTAGAATAATGAGAACCTACGCAACAGAAGACAGTGCCTCACTTGCAGTAGTGGTTCAGAGGGCACTCAAGGTGCTAGAACTACAGGTGTCCTCCACTGAGATTAAACAAATGTTTTGATAGAAATCCTACTGCCTGGGCCAGCAACATCTGAGCCCTTGTTTCCTTCCCTTCATTGCTGCTTTTACAGATACTGTGATGGCTACCTGGTTGAAACCATATTCCTGCCCTGCTGTGACCAGGCAGGTCACCTGACAGCATAGACTATGTCTGGTGACCTGAATTTTCTCACCAAGTATCCCACTCTAGATATCCTTAATGTGCAAACCTTGACCAGTAAAGTGAATCCTAATTCAGTAAAAAAAACTGTATTTGATTTACGGATTAAAACCATGAAAGTACAGGCATTAAAACATCTACAATCATGTTTAAAAATCATGTACAAACGTCCACAATGTTATTAAAAATTGAATGGTTTGGAAAGAATCACCAGCAGACCATTCCACTATTAAACACATGTATAGTTACCAGAGGATACCAGAGCAGGTAAAATTTAATAAATAGCTGTCCTATACAAAACAAGGCTTAAAGGATAAATCAACCATAAAATGTATTATTCTGATGCCAACATCAATAACCTTCATCACTGCCCAGCAGACATAAGGTGATGTCAAAGGGTGAATAAAGAACATCGCCTGTCTGCATTGTCTGAGGTTGGTGCACCGCAAGATTGTGACCAGAAAGCACCGCCTAGGAAGCCCATAGACTTTGCAAAAGAGTAAATGTGCATTGTGGGCTGGGGAGAGCAAGAGTCACAAGAGGCATTGAGTCCAGGATGTTGAGCTTATGATCTAGATGTTTCAGACTCCCTGTTGGATCCAGGGAGGGTGTTTCTGAAGCTTCTTGGCCTCTTAGCCTTGTGCATCCTTCTTGCCACTGCTAACGCAAATGTCTTAATTAGAAAAAATTAATGAATGACTATGTATTTTTTAATTATAAATTTGTAGGAAATAATATAACGTAGAAAAATAATGTGCACGTTTGAATTGTGACCTCGGAGAATGGCCACCAGTGCTCACGGAATGTACTAAATGAATGATTAACACATAAGAAAGATTGAAAATGTATTAGATTAATGTAGTAATATGTCATATTGGGAGTTATAAACTATGTTTCTGCTTATTAATTGTAGGCCTTAACTAACCAAGTGTCTTGGCCTAGTTTTGCCTGGCCTCATGCAGAAGCTGTATTTCTTAATGTTAATGAACAATGCTGACAGTGTGAACTAACCGTGAAATGCTCATTGTTTTATTAAACTGCTTAGCAGAAGCTTTCCATGAGAACCGACGAACAGAAGAGGTTTCTCATAAAGTAGCGATTTGTGTGTAATGTGTGCTAGATGTACTTTCCCAGGACATGAACAATGAAGACACTGACTGGAGAAGAAGATGCAACAATTTTGATACCTCACGAGCCGAATGATGAGAACATCGTAAGGCAGACCAATCAACAACGTGTGAAGTGTGTAATATTAGAATTCATAGATTTGGCACATGGACACCATTGGATAGAGTAATAATGTATGCTTAATTGTCCAATTGGAAACTAGGGGATAGTTTGGGTGACTTTGATATAACAACGTGACAGAGGGAAAAGATTGAGAATAGATTCTAGGCAGACCACTGTGGAGAAGAAGAGATTCAAGATTCTCTCGTTGGGCTCATACTGTCTGACTGGGAGCCTGATGTGTTGCTGATCGACTGATGACCTGGAGACAAAGACTGATTCTGTTTGCTGACCCATACTGAGGATAGGTGGACGTGACAATATGACTGAAATGTTTTTTTGTGCTTTTTCTTTCTAGGTGCCAACTGCGTTGCCTTAGTTAGTTTCCTTAGCCAGATGTTTTCTAAATTCTTGTTTCGAAATCGTTTTGCATGAAGCCCCACATGCTGGTGCAAATCTGGTTTAGATGAGGGTTTTCTACCTGACGATTGACAGATACCGAGACAATTGTTTGACAAGCTGTTTTGCTGAACTTTATGGGTAGAACTGAAATCTTGATGCCGATCCTATCATTGATTTGTGTTTTTGTCGTCTTTTGTCAAATTAATATTGTTCTTCTATGCATTTGGAATTGAGTTTGAGTATAAATCCATATGACTTAGTATTGTAACTAAAGGGAAATAAAATTACTAAACTTGACTAAAGGTGTGGTTATTCATCGCTGAAAAGTCATGGTGTGTGAAGATTACTGACTAAATTGATTAATGATTATTGATTTGACTAATTATTATTGATTTTTGATTAATGATTATAGCGTACTATTCTACAACTCTGGCAGGATTATTCCAAGCGACTCAAAAGGTTCATTGACCTATATGCGTCTCTCTTTGTAAGTTTACTTATAAAGGACCGAAGCGCTAACACTCACAATGCCAGAAGGTATATGTGGGCCATTCAGTGGAACTTTAAGTCTCAGTGGGCCTAGCACCAAGGCCTCCTTTCCAACACTGTCCAAATCTTGGAGGAGGCAGCTCAAGTTCTACAGTGGTGGTTGATGGACCATAATTTATGTTGTGGCAAGCCAATCTCCTTTCTCCACCTGGAGCTGACAGTTGTGAAGAATGCATCAATGCTGGGTTGCAGTGGTCATCTGAGGGAGGTGGAGATAATTGGACACTTGTCTCCAGTGGAGGGCCAGGTCCACATTAATCTTCTGGAGCTGTGGGTCATGTATCTGGGTCCAAATGCTTTCCTGACACTCATCAAGGGTAGGTTGTGCAGGTTCTCACAAACAACACCAACTCCATAAGGTAAATGCAGGGTGGGATGTGGGATCCATGGTCCCGTGCCTGAAGGCCTTGTGTCCATGTAGTTGGCTGGAGTGCCATGGCATCTTCCGGGTCACCAATTACCTGGTGGGGTCCCTGACTACCAGGTCAGATAAACTATGAGAACGTCATCGGGTAGATGCCCTGATGAAACACATGCACAGCTACATCGTTTCCCCCCAGGTGGAGGATTTGGCCACAGGGAAAGCTGACTTCTATGCAATGGGACATATCCCCAACATTATTGGGGCGATTGATGGTACACATATTGCAATTGTTCACCACCCCCGGAGAAATGAACAGGTGTTCAGGTATCGAAAGAGCTTTCACTCAATGAATGTGCAGATAGTGTGCCTGGCGGACCAGTACATCTCCCATGTGAATGCAAAGTATACTGGGTCTGTGCATGATGCCTTTATCCTGAGGAATAGCAGCATCCCATATGTGATGGCTCAACTCCAGAGGCACCGGGTGTGGCTAATAGATGAGCCCATGGTCCCCACCCAGTGGATGTTGGTATATGGGTGTGGGGTTGGCCCTAAGGGTTACTGTCTGGCTAACTGGTATTCCTCTGTATTTGCAGGTGACTCTGGTTACCCAACCTCTCATGGCTACTAACCCCAGTGAGGAATTCCAGGACAAGGGCAGAGGAATGTTACATTGAGGCACATGGGCGAACAAGAAGAATTATAGAGCGAACCTTTGGCCTCCTGAAGGCCAGATTTCGGTGCCTCCATCTGACAGGTGGTTCCCTGTGCTACTCACCCAAGAAGGTGTGCCAGATCGTTGTGGCATGTTGCACAACCTTGCCTTACGTCACCAGGTGCCTTTTCTGCTGGAGATGGGCGTGTGGCAGCGGTGGAGCCTGTGGACAGTGACGAAGATGAGGCAGAGGATGAGGATGTGGACAACAGAACAGCAATCATTCGACAGTACTTCCAGTGACACACAGGTAAGACACTGTAACTTCACCTACCATTGCAGTTTTGTGTTGTAAATTTTCACTTGCAGGCTGATGTTCCCACTACTATGGCCACTTAGTGTACCCTTTGACATGTCTATTCACAAATATCTGTGCCCCACTCTGGCTCCTGGTGTATTGACTGCAGCAAACTACAGCTCATACCTAAGTATACATGACTGTACAGTTGAATTGCAATGTCTACAGATTGTTAAACGAATACATAGTCCAATCACTTGACAGACTCAATACTTGTATTTTTTACTATGATGTTTATTCATGTGCTAATAAGTGGATGGGGTTTTGCTATAGGCTGGGGTGGTGGTGGAGGAGAGTCCAGGATAGAGTCCAGTCTATTTGTATCACAGGTGCATTGTCCAAAGAGGCATAGGAAGTGGAGCAATGGCAGTTCAAGGTGGACAGGGTGACAGAGTGGGAGACAAGGGTGTCAATCTGGACAGTCTTATTTCCTGGCGGGGGTCATGGCAATGTTCACTGGCTTCTGCCTGGATCGCAGGGACCATTTGCAGGGTGGTTCTCCTTCTGCAGGGTGTGGGGTGCTGGTGGCCTGTTGTTCCTGTGACGGGGCATCCTGTCCACTAGCGTCAGCGGAGGTGAAGGGCTGTTCATCAGTGTGGCTAGTGTCAGGGGTCTGTTAGTGTGCCACTGCCTCCCTCATGGTGTTGGCCATGTCTGCCAGCACCCCTGCAATGGTGACTAGGGTGGTGTGGATGTCCCTCAGGTCCCTCTAATCCCCAGGTATTGTCCTTCCTGCAGCTGCTGAGTCTCCTGCAACTTGTCCAGTATCTGGCCCATCGTCTCCTGGGAATGGTGGTATGCTCCCAGGATGTTGGTGAGTGCCTCCTGGAGAGTCGGTTCCCTGGGCCTGTCCTCCCCCCTGTCACACAGCAGTCCTCCCAGCTTCCCTGTTGTCCTGTGCCTCTGTCCCCCAAACTGTGTGCCCACTGCCACTGACCCCAGGTCCCTGATTGTCCTCTGTTTGTGGGGTGTCCTGGGGTCCCTATAGTGGTGGACACACTGCTGATTGACGTGTCCTGGGGACAGAGGCATGGGCCCGCTGGGTGGGTGCTTTGGTGGTGTTTCCTGAGGGGGGAGGCTCTGTGGTGGTATGGGACTGTGCCTGGGTAACCGACTGTCCGGAGGTCCCTGATGGGCCAGGTTAGTCCTCTGTAGTGCTATCTGGTGCCTTGCTACCACGGAATGCACCTTACCCCGTAGGTCGTTCCACCTCTTCCTGATGTCATCCCTTGTTCTTGGGTGCTGTCCCACGCCGTTGACCCTGTCCAGGATTCTCCGCCATAGCTCCATCTTCCTAGGAATGGATGTCTGCTGCACTTGTGATCCAAATAGCTGTGGCACTACCCGGATGATTTCCTCCACCATGACCCTTAGCTCCTCCTCTGAGAACCTGGGGTGTCTTTGTGGTACCATGGGTGTAGTGTGTGTGGTGCGTGTGAGGGTGTGTGGGGTGATGTGCTGGGGTGTTTGCTGTGAGGTGTGTGGATGGTGTATGGGTGATGGTGTTCTGTGGCTCTGGTTCTGTGGGTGCTCTTGCTGTATCTCTCTCTAGTGGCAATTTTTGTTAGGTGTAAAGGGATGTGGGTGTGTGTTTTATAGTGTTGTGGGTGTGTATGTGTGTCAGGTGTGTGTAGTTTGAATTGTCCAATGTAGGGTTGTTTTGTTAGGTTGTGTGTATTTTGAGTGCGGCGGTATGTGCCGCCAATGGTTTACTGCAGTTGAATGTCCACCGCGGTGATTCGTGGGTCATAATGCTGTGGTCGTAGTTCTGTTGGCGTAGCGGTGTGGGTTTTGGTACCGCCAGTTTATCACTGACCTTTGGGCTGGCGGATTGCTATGTGTGGGTCATAATATGGGTGGCGGTATACCGCCACAGTAACGGTATGTTGGTGGCAGTCGGCATGGCGGTAAGCGGGACTTACCGCCAATGTCATAATGAGAGCCAGAATGTACAATGAGCTCCCAGCAGCAGCGTAACCACCAGCCTTCAGTCAAGTTTACACTCTTTGAAAAAACAAAAGTTTTACGGGTTCATACACAGTGAGATCAGATAAATAGTGGTCAACTTTAATGGAACTGTATTGATACATAATAATGAAATTAAGATTTTTCTGGTGAGAATGTACAATGACAGAATTTGTTTTTGTCAGTCTAACACAAAGAATGAGCCACTTATGGTGTTTTCAGCTGATTTAACTCCTGAATTTTCTCCTGCCAAAGGAAGATCACAGGATGCTGTAATATCAGTAGAAACCATTTTAAGAAACATCCTGAAAGATTTCAATTTTGGACTTAATTAAACATTTTGTGATACCCTAGAGCTCTGCAAATCATGGGAGTCAACAAGAATGCCTGATTTTGTCTTAACATTTTTTACATCATTGTTTAATATCAGCAAAACAAAACTGTTACAAACTAAAGTTCTTGAGTTCAGAACAGAAGCCAACAACATTGATTATATCTTTGAAGATATAAGCAAAGAAGTTGAAGACAATCCCATGAACCAACAGGCTTATGCTATGCAAGCGTAATGTCTTATTCAAATCATGTCTTATGAATTACATCATGGCAAAAACAAAACTCTGCTACGCCTGATGACTGTCCATGCAATCTATGAGAACTGCAAAAGTAGAGAGCTAATCACTTCAATGGATAGGATTGGTGAAACAACAAGTGATAATGACATAGTACGGAGCAGGAACTTGTTAGCAGTTCATGCTGTAAAATCTTGTGAATCCGACAGTACACCACTTCCAAGTCACTTTACCAGGAAAGGATTTACAATTTCAGTTCTTGATAATTTTGATTTTGAAGACAACTCTTCTTTGTCCAGAACATCCAGCACACATGATACTGCCATGGTGCTTTTTCAAGGCTGTAGAAATTAAGTAGCTGCTAGGAAACAACCTGTGTCAGCTGTAGACATAAACAAAGCTGCAAACTTATAACCCAACTGCCTTGCCAACTTCTGCAAAATCACTACACACCATCAACACATCCCAGTCTACCAGAAAGTTTCAAAGTGTCTGAGGGCGAGGATCTTCTGCTACCTGATGCTGTGGTTAGCAAAACTGACTTAACTAAATTTATCATGTTGCTTATTCGGTGTGGACTGAAGGATTAAGAAAAGCCAGTTCCTCCGTGGGCTGGAAATCATGCTCCGATCTCCCAGAATACCGTCCCACTAAAGAAGGTTGGGTTTGTACCAGTAATGCCATCTCCAGTCACAAATTACGTAACAGTAATTACATAACAGTATACACAGCTCTAACAAAATTCCAAAATGTGTGTGCTCAGCATGAAGACTAGCCTATCCTGCCACTTTTCTGCGATGAAGGTGTTTTTTGTATTGTAGCTGACATTTGTATGAGAAATCCTGTAGAATTTGATGATCTTTATCCAAATACGGGGTTTTTCACATGACAGAAGTTGTGTTGCTTTGTGCAGTAAGTTATCTCAGTGGATGTGGCATAGACGATGCACTTATTGAGGGTGAAATCTTTGGAAGGAAAACTATCCAGTCAGTATTGAACTCATTATGTGCGTTTGTTACAAGGTATGCTCATTATATCTGAGGCTATAATAACATTGCATTGGAATACCTTCTGTGACAAGGATGACAAGAAGACATAATGCAAAGCCCGGCAATGTTCCATTTACTCAGTTCAAAATCAGAAAACCTGAAAACCAAGTTCATAGAGTTTGTCAAAGAATGTGAAGAAAAATAAAGAACTTTGCAAGTACTGGGGAAATGTTTTATGCATGATAGCTGTAGTGACAAACTTGGTACATGCTGATTGGGAGGTGATTGTCAGCTGCACGTGAAGACTGTGGAGACACTGATTACTGTGTTTCGTGAATTCGATTGCATAAACTACCTGCGATATAGGTCCTGGTATTTGGAAAGAGTGAAGAAGTTAGAAAAACTATACATGTACAGAAAAATTATCCAAAGACATTTTGAGGTGAAAGACAGAGAGGAAAGGTTTACCGCCAATGTCATAATGAGAGCCAGAATGTACAATGAGCTCCCAGCAGCAGCGTAACCACCAGCCTTCAGTCAAGTTTACACTCTTTGAAAAAGCAAAAGTTTTACGGGTTCATACACAGTGAGATCAGATAAATAGTGGTCAACTTTAATGGAACTGTATTGATACATAATAATGAAATTAAGATTTTTCTGGTGAGAATGTACAATGACAGAATTTGTTTTTGTCAGTCTAACACAAAGAATGAGCCACTTATGGTGTTTTCAGCTGATTTAACTCCTGAAGTTGCTCCTGCCAAAGGAAGATCACAGGATGCTGTAATATCAGTAGGAACCATTTTAAGAAACATCCTGAAAGATTTCAATTTTGGACTTAATTAAACATTTTGTGATACCCTAGAGCTCTGCAAATCATGGGAGTCAACAAGAATGCCTGATTTTGTCTTAACATTATTTACATCATTGTTTAATATCAGCAAAGCAAAACTGTTACAAACTAAAGTTCTTGAGTTCAGAACAGAGGCCAACAACATTGATTATATCTTTGAAGATATAAGCAAAGAAGTTGAAGACAATCCCATGAACCAACAGGCTTATGCTATGCAAGCGTAATGTCTTATTCAAATCATGTCTTATGAATTACATCATGGCAAAAACAAAACTCTGCTACGCCTGATGACTGTCCATGCAATCTATGAGAACTGCAAAAGTAGAGAGCTAATCACTTCAATGGATAGGATTGGTGAAACAACAAGTGATAATGACATAGTACGGAGCAGGAACTTGTTAGCAGTTCATGCTGTAAAATCTTGTGAATCCGACAGTACACCACTTCCAAGTCACTTTACCAGGAAAGGATTTACAATTTCAGTTCTTGATCATTTTGATTTTGAAGACAACTCTTCTTTGTCCAGAACATCCAGCACACATGATACTGCCATGGTGCTTTTTCAAGGCTGTAGAAATTAAGTAGCTGCTAGGAAACAACCTGTGTCAGCTGTAGACATAAACAAAGCTGCAAACTTATAACCCAACTGCCTTGCCAACTTCTGCAAAATCACTACACACCATCAACACATCCCAGTCTACCAGAAAGTTTCAAAGTGTCTGAGGGCGAGGATCTTCTTCTACCTGATGCTGTGGTTAGCAAAACTGACTTAACTAAATTTATCATGTTGCTTATTCGGTGTGGACTGAAGGATTAAGAAAAGCCAGTTCCTCCGTGGGCTGGAAATCATGCTCCGATCTCCCAGAATACCGTCCCACTAAAGAAGGTTGGGTTTGTACCAGTAATGCCATCTCCAGTCACAAATTACGTAACAGTAATTACATAACAGTATACACAGCTCTAACAAAATTCCAAAATGTGTGTGCTCAGCATGAAGACTAGCCTATCCTGCCACTTTTCTGCGATGAAGGTGTTTTTTGTATTGTAGCTGACATTTGTATGAGAAATCCTGTAGAATTTGATGATCTTTATCCAAATACGGGGTTTTTCACATGACAGAAGTTGTGTTGCTCTGTGCAGTAAGTTATCTCAGTGGATGTGGCATAGACGATGCACTTATTGAGGGTGAAATCTTTGGAAGGAAAACTATCCAGTCAGTATTGAACTCATTATGTGCGTTTGTTACAAGGTATGCTCATTATATCTGAGGCTATAATAACATTGCATTGGAATACCTTCTGTGACAAGGATGACAAGAAGACATAATGCAAAGCCCGGCAATGTTCCATTTACTCAGTTCAAAATCAGAAAACCTGAAAACCAAGTTCATAGAGTTTGTCAAAGAATGTGAAGAAAAATAAAGAACTTTGCAAGTACTGGGGAAATGTTTTATGCATGATAACTGTGGTGACAAACTTGGTACATGCTGAGTGGGAGGTGATTGTCAGCTGCACGTGAAGACTGTGGAGACACTGATTACTGTGTTTCGTGAATTCGATTGCATAAACTACCTGCGATATGGGTCCTGGTATTTGGAAAGAGTGAAGAAGTTAGAAAAACTATATATGTACAGAAAAATTATCCAAAGACATTTTGAGGTGAAAGACAGAGAGGAAAGGTTTAACGCTGTGGCTCCAGATATGAAACTGGAACAGGCAATCCAGAATTCACAGAAACGCTCCAAGGAAATTGTTGGACAGACACGTAAAAATGAATATGTTGCCCAATGGCAGCTAGTTTATCATGAAGTCCTTTCTATTTGCAATGTTTTCAGAGAGATGACAAATTCAAAATTAATCGACCATTATGAAACTGTTCCTCACCATGAACTTGTGGGAAAAAGAGAGAAACGTTTTAATAAACAAGTTGACAGCCTTCTTCATTTCATGCAGCAGCAAAGAAACACCGCTGAAATGAGTGAGCCTGCGGAACTACACAACTTCATGACCAAACAATATGAGGATAACGATATAAAGACATATCTACTAAATGTCCTGGAACATGGATAGAAACTTTATACAGAACTAAAGCAGGAGAGATTTCTGCTGAAATAGAAAAAGGTGTTTGACATATTCACTATGGCTAGCTTTCCACGCTCTAACTGCCATAGTAAACGTTTTGTCCAACCAGCCACTACAAAACAGGTAACAAAAAACACAATGTTTGCAAGCACTTGGGGCCAGATTTACAAGGCCCTAGCGCCACTGGAGCATCACTTTTTGTGACACTCCAGTGGCGCTAACCACTTCTCCATATTTTCAAGGAGGTGTAATGACACATTTTGTGGCTTTACGTCTCCTTGTTAATATTGGCCCCTCCAATGCAGTTCTCTGCGTCAGAGGGGTGTGCAATGGGTGTTGTAGTGGGCATTCCACTGCAACACCTATTGCTTTTGACGCTGCCCCAGATTTACAAGAAGGTGCAAATCTGTGCAGCACCAAAAATTAATGCCACCCCCGGGGTGTAGTTAGCATGGCACAACGAGGAGAAATACCTTTATTCCTCCTTGTTGTTTGCTTTTTCCAAGTGTGCTGCATTCTGCACAAAGAAGAAGTAAAATGCCATGGATTATTGTTTATGTGCAGGAAGTGGCACCTTCCTCCATATAAACAATCACACTCTTCAATGCAGACACTCTTGCACTATGGTGCAAGGATGCCTGCGTGGGCGCAGGCTGCTTAATTTAGCACCGGCACAGGGAAAACGCTTATAAATACAGCGCATCCCTGCATTTCAAAACTGACTGATTTCGGCACAGCACCGTGCTTCCCCAGTTTGTTGTAAATCTGGCCCATAGAGAGATGGATGTAGCAAAAGAAAGAGGTGAATTTATCAATGACATTCAGATGCATGATCTTCTTCCAACAAATGCATTATTTGATGGAGATGCTGCAACCAAACCAGTGAGGCACAATCTCATACAAGAGCTTGAAATAAAACTTTCACCTGAAGAATTTCAATTTGAAAAGGTGTCCTCATTGAAAACTGCTGTTGTTGTTGACTATATGTCACAGTTACAAATGGTCATCATTTCATCCATGCAAAACTTCGGGGAAGTTGTCAGACAGTTCTGCAGGTATCAAAGTCAGTGTGCACCTTGCAAGTACTGAACATTGTCTTTGACAGTTATCTTGAACTACCTGTCAAAAAATATGAGAGAATGAGACAAATGTCTACAAGTGGAACAATTCTCCTTGCCTGCATCAAAAATATGACATCTATACCTGTCAAAACATATCTGATGCTTCAGTGAACAATGAATTTCCAATTACTGCAAGTGGAATGATTGTCAATGAGCAGTTGGTGCCTGCAGAGATATATTGACAGCACACTGACAGCACCTAAAGGGCTTTGACTACATAATTTGACAAACTAGGCCAAACTCTGGGCTATCTAAAGGTAAGATTTGTCGAAGTACAGAGAAAACTGTGGACATGGGTCACTTACCTGCGCCTCTGGTGCACCATAGAGCTGGCCATACAGGGATAGGACCTCCTTCACAAGCTTCTCGAGCTCCTCAGGGGGGAAGGAAGGGGCCCTATCACCTGCTGGACGTTGCATGATTGTTTCCAGAGGCAGCTCAGGTAGTGGAGGTCTTGCTGGCAGCAGTGTCAGGAGTCAAGTGAGGGATTTTCGTAACATGGCGGTCACGTATGCCACGTATGCAACCGTCACTATTGGCGGACACAGCCATTGGCCCAATGCCGCCGATGGCAACAACGTTAACTTGTGCCAGCCGCGGTTGCATCTGCCTACCGCCATGATGACTTCCACGGGTGGTCGCCGGTGGTTCCTAATGTCAAGTGAAGTAGGTCAGGCATCTGCTATTTTAGAGGCATATTATGCCACTTTTAGCTGTTTTAGATGTCTCACTAATCTGAAAATGTTGTTCTGAATTATGAGTGCTGGCATCACCCTGTCATGTAGGTCAATTGTATTTTAAATCATCTAGGTATGACCCCAAACATATGTGTCAACATGATTAGGGGGACAGGCCCCCACCTCCTACCACCAGGGCAATGTCGTTTTGGAGCATTAGCTCAGTCTGAATGGAAAGTCACATGTACATATTGTTGCTGTCTAGATAGATGATGTGTACATATTTGTGAAAATGTAAGGGGGAAACATGTCACTTCTGTGTAATTGAAAGTATTGATGTGTACTGTGTATCATGTCCTCTGCTACTCACATGCCATGTCACTGTTTGTCTATGACACATATTATGTATCTTACTAGGGAAACATTAAACAATTGCTATGCTCTCCTTTTGTCGTACATAGTTACTTTGGGTGGGGAAGGATCAGGCAACCTCCTATGTACCGTCCACTGGCAGATCTTAAGGCAATGGAGCACAGACACATCATCCAGATATACCGCCTAGATAGTCAGACAATTGTGGAGCTTTGTCATCAGTTGGAGCTAGGTCTGATGCCTGCCATCAGTCATCCAAATAGCATACCACCCATCACTCAAGTCATGGCAGTGTGGTACTTCATGGATGTCCCAGCCTATGTTCAGTCTGGTCTTGAAGGATGTACTCTCAGCATTGTTAAAACACCTGAACAGCTACATCTGGTTTCCTCAACGTGAGGATTTTTCCCACGTGAAGGCTGACTTCTATGGTTTGGCACAAATCCCACATGTGGAGGGAGCCATTGATGGTACATGGCAATAAACAAGTCAATTGGAACAGGAAAAACTTCCATTCCATCAATGTCCAAGTTGTTTGTTTGGCGTATCTCTACATTTCCCAGGTCTGTGCCAGTTATCAGGGTTCAATCCATGATGCCTTCACCATGCGGAACAGCTCTATTTCACCGCTGATGACACAACTGTACCAGAGAGTGCCTCGCTGGATGGTAAATCAAGTATGTCCTGTTTGTTTGTATGCAATGTCTGCTGCTAGAGAGATGATGCTTGGGACCCATAGTTGCACATATGTCGCATTCCCTTACAGGTGACTCTGCATACCCAAACCATCCATGGTTGTTGACACCGGTGAGGAACCCAACTACGACATGGGAAGTCCGCTTCAGTGAGGCTCATGGAAGGACACGGCATGTCGCGAACGGGCTTTTGGGCTCCTGAATGCCAGATTTTGTTGTATGGGGAAAACAGGTGGAGCCCTCCTCTACTCACCCGGAAAAGTGTGTAAGATCATTGTGGCCTGATGCAAACCCCAAACATTGCCCTGAGAAGAAATATCCCATTTATTCCAGATGACGGGGAGCTAGCAGTGCCACCAGGTGAGCCTCCTGAAATGCCAAGTGAGGGTGACAGTGATGAGGACCTGAGACGCTAGGCCCAGAAGATCGCGAATACCCAGCTGGGGCTGTCCTCCCAACGTGGACGGGGTACCCATCGGACAATGGCCCCCCTAATGGCCCGCATTTTTGCAGTGGCCTACACTAAATTGGATGGGCATTTGAGGGCAGCACAGCAGCCACAAGGGGCTGAGTACAAGGCAAATTCCTGCTTGTTCTTTTCCCAGGTGATAGAGTAAAGGACTGACTGCTCCCCCTGACAATGAGGGATGTGTCCTGTGTCACAGATCATATGGGATCTTTTTTTTTTACCAGGTCATGTGTTTCCAACTGGTGTGCTTTTCCTTTTGGACCTGTGTAACGATTGGGGATTGTGCCCAGACTGTTGGAATGCATCATGGAGTGACTTGCAGTGATTGGGGACAGGGACTCATCCACAGACAGATGCCATGCTTATCATGTCTAAGATGTGGGTAGTGATGTAGCTTCTCACTGGACAACAAGTTGGTGTCCTTCTGTTGGTTATTGCAAGTTCCTTGTCTCTCCAACCTGCAAGGTACTGTTGTTCACTACAAACACAATCAGAAGTGAACATTGTGGTGGGTGTCAGACATTGGTGGTGGCTATACTGGTTCTTATTGGATCATTTTTGTGGGCATCCTGGAGACATCTCTCCATGAGATTTTGAACATAACTTCATTGTTGTTCCTTCCATTGCCACAATTGGGCCATGTCTGAGTGACATTGCTACTACCTCCTAGACTCATTTTGTGCAGGTGTCAGTTGTGGAACTGTAGATTGTTGTGATGTGTCCATAGTGACATGGGCATTTCAATGTCACGTACTCCAGGCTTTTGTAGATTTGTACCTGTATCAGCTGCATTACCTTTGCAACCTGTTATATAGTTGGTAAATTACATCAGTGCAGAATAGATGTGTGCCTGAGCTTGGGTCTGTGTATTTGGTAGAGTACCTTACAATGGCATCCAATTGTTGCCTGCAAGTTCACTGGGGTCTGCTGCATGTGGCACAGGTTTGAGGATGGAGTGGTAACCTAGTTGTGTTATAGTTAGTGTGGTTGCTAGACTTCATCCATGCAACTGTAGTTATTTGAGGTTCTGCTTTTCTCATGTGTCACTTTTGTAATTCCAGATGGCATGCATGGTTATGTTATGACACAATTGTGCCACTTAGGTGGCACCTTTTGCGGGGGAGTACTTGATATAATGGCATGGTTGGTCTCTCAGAGGTGTGATTGAAGTGTTTTCATGTCCATGTTGTGACCCTATTTCTCTTTCTTTTGGCAGCATCAGCACAGGCAGGTGAAGGAGATGGGGCACAGCAGAGAGGGAAAGCATCTGGCCACGGGTCCTCGGACAAGAGGACACAGAGGGACCCAGTGGCCCAGAGGGAAAAGGGACTGACGGGGGAGACCGGATCAGCATCTACATCCTTGAATTCCTCCTCCAATGGCCACTCCCTAGTGGTGGTTGAACCATCAGGGAACCCCCATCACCATTTTTTACTGCAACCCCCTGTTGCTCCCCACCCAGTTGGCTGTGCCCGCTCACCCAAGAGGGTGGGTGTCTCCTTTGCCCCAGGCACCTCTGCCCCAGCCCCTGTTCACCCTGCTGCTGTTCACCCTACTGCCTTCATTGAGGAGGCTATTGACCACCTGAGAAACTTCTCTGTGAGGCAGTCCACCATCATGAATGCCATCCAGGAACTGGCGACCCAACTCCAGCAGACAAACGCATTCCTGGAGGGCATTCATAGTGAAATAGCTGGCCTACAGAGATCTTCTCAGGCTCTGGCCTCCATACTGACGGCAGCCAGTCACCCCTTTTCTTTCATCTACCCTTCGCCTCCCTCTTCCCAGCCCAAATCCCCCCTTCCTCGACCTACCCGAAGCACACACAGATTCCCATGCATCCACCTCAACAGACAAACAGAGCGCTCACAAACACTACAAGACACACTGGCATGAACACAAACAACATCCACCTGCAGATACAGCAAGTCACTAATTTCCCTGACACCCCCCTGACTCCCAGTATCACACACACGACATCTGGCATACCCACCACAGCAGTCACCTCAGATATCCGCCCCTATCACCACAACCGGAGACACCACAAACACAGACACACCTACATGCACTAAATCCAGCATACCTACAATCACCACCCCAACAGACACCCACCCACCCACCATGGCAACCTCCTTCTCCCCTCAGCCCAAGACACATAAAGGCTCTCACTCACCCACCCCACACAAGCATAACTCCCACAAGCATGCACCCAAGACATCCACTACTACACGTCAGACAACAACTCCCTCAACCTCCAACTCCCAACCCCCTTCTGATGACCATCCCCGTGTGTCTAAAAACCTTTTCCTTTGTGGGCTAGACTTTACCCCTGTCATCCCCACTGTACCACACCCAAAAGGTCTGTATCCCTCCTCAAGGCCATCCCTTCCACCTCCAAGCCCCCCTAAATGACACACCCCGGCACAGCCAAGAAGAAGCCCACCCCTCCCAAAAAGGACCCCCCCCTCCGAAGCCCAAACCCCACCTCCAAAACTCGATCCCCTCCACCCTCACCCCCAGTTAATCCCTGAGGTGCCTGACTGCCACCTTGATGCCCCTTACTGTGAACATTACATGGCAGATAGGAGTCAAGGTTGGCAACAACACATTGCCATTGTTTGGATACCATATGGACTGGCCTTTAGCGTTGGATTTACAGCCCTTTGTTAAATAAACCCAAAAAGTTGTTGGTTTGTTAGGGACTCCTTTGTCCTGCATTTCCTTTCCTAGCTTTCTGTTGTTTTTGAGTGACTTTGATTGTGTGCCTGGTGTTACGTGTGTTTGTGCCTTCTTGATGCTCCATGTGGTGTGATTTGCAGTATGTGAGTTTGTGTGGAGTGCTGTTGATCCCCAAGAGATTGATATCTGTTGTGTGATGGGTATGTGTTTGTAGATGCAATGTTGGTGTCATGGCATTGTATAGTGTTTGTTATGGTATGTATTTATTTTTGTGTTGAGCAATGTGTGCACGCTAGGTGTTGGACTTGTCCCACTGATGGCTATTGTATACATGTGATGTGTGTCTTCTTGGGTTTTGTTAGTGTAGACATGGAGTGAATCAAGTTGTGCTGGGTTGCTTTGCATTTGATTGTGCATGTGTCCATTTAGGTCTGTGTCCCTTGCAGCTAGTTCATGTAGCGGTATGCCCCATGGTTGAGGAGTTTTATGTGGTTTGTAGACTTGCCCTTGCCCATCATGTAGCTGTGCATGACAATTCGTTTAGGAATTGTTTGTACCTGGGATCCATGTAGGGCCATTTCCTGTAAGCATGTTGCTTGAGGGCGCTGTTCAAAGTGATATGTGTCCCAGTGCAGCCTCCTTCCATGTACGCTCCTGATACTCCTATCCCAACTGTGCATGTGTTGTTGTTTGGGTGCTCTTTGTCTCTTTTGTCTATTTGTCTCTCTGTGTTTTGTGCATGCCATTGTGCTTCCATTGTGCTGTGTGTGTGATGTGTGTGTCCATTGCAGGGTTTTTTCATGGTGGTGTTCTATGTGTTCCGTGACACATTGATGGATGTGTGTTGTATGTGTGAACAGTTCCTGGTCAGTGTTGGTTGTGAGTGTGTGAGTGTGTGAGTTGTGTTTGTATATGTGCAGTAGTTGTGTTGTTGTTGCTGTGTGTGACATGTTGTGTAGCCTTCAGTGTCCCTGTGCCTGAGCTGTGTGTCGATGTGTATTTGTGTAGTGTTCCAGAGCAGTGTGTGTGTACTGACCAAAGTGTGTGTTTTATGAATATGTGGGTGTCGGTGTTGATGTCTGTTTGTGGATGTGTGATACATGTAGCTGCTGCCCGTGGGGTCCCCCACATGTTGGACCTGGTGCTTTGTGCTGTTTTTAAATGTCAATAATGATACAGGTAGGTGTGAGTACTGACAGTTGCTGTCATCCCCGGCGGCATTGATTTTGTTGTCTTTGGATGAGCAAAAGCAGCGGCATGACATGCTCGAAGGGCTCCATGGCAGCTCCAGACATGTGAGGCTTCCTGCAGATGACTGTCTCCTTTTATGCTGTCTGTTTCTGCCAGCTTGTACATACATGGTGGTTGGACCGCCACGGTCACATTGGTGGTGTGCAACCTCGTAATGAGTCTGGCGGAAACAGAGGCTCCGAAGTCCTCTTTGTGCTTCCAGGTGACTGTGGCGGATTGCACTGCCTGGCGGTGGAGGCGGACAGCTGGCAGTTTTCTGTTTGTACGACCGCCAAACTCGTAATACAGTGGTCACTCCACCAAACTGTTGGCGGTCCACCGCCAAACTCATAATCAGGCCCTAAATCCTGCTTCATATTCTGTACAAGGAACTTGACCTAGAGATGCCCTGTGTTCTAAGGCACATATTCTTAGGGGTGATGCCACTATGAGAAAAATTGGAACAAAGCTTGGAGCTTTAACTGCTGATCCTGTGAAGGTTCTACAAGGATTTGTTGAGACAGAAGAAGAATGTGACTTTAAAGACGTAGAAAAATGCGCGTGTTGAAAATGACTGTCACACATTTGACGATCTTCAGTACAATGAGTTCAAGAGATCAGTTCTGCTAAGTGACCTTCCACTGATGTCATATTCTGTGTGTGGACACATTAAAGGAGTGTTCTACTTGATCAGAAGATGTGTAAATGTTTTGGATCATGCATATGTGGAGAAATATCCGTGTGAATTTGGTTGGGAAGATATTGATGGAGTGCTAAAACCTACGAAATTTCTAAAGCCTCTACCCACAAAACATACACGTGCATGTACTTACAAAACCTGTGCTACAAAAAGATTTCCCTGGCGATATGCTATTTTCAAATATTCATCATTCTGCAAATGTACCATGAGTGATTGCTGAAACAAATAAAGTGAACTATGAAAATGTGTCTAAAACAGGAGTGATAAACATTATTTCAGATCAAAAACATTGTTTGGTGTATGCATAAAAGGATTAAAAACCATTATTATTTGTTTAATTTCTATATGTCTCTTCTTCTTTTATTATAGCCACCATTTTGGAAAATGGCAGAAGGGTTGCTCTGAGGTGTTATTTTCTGTCTCTATAAGACTACTTGACCCTCAAAACCTATGTTTTGACACCAAAATGAAGTTATAGGTCTCATGGTTCCTAAAATATTACATCATCACTGCAAAGCATCTGACATTTTTAAAAATGTCATTCAGAAAAATTTGGCCTCGATCAGCAATGTCTATCCAAGGTAAATTACTTCTCTATTGATCCAAAAACACAGATCAAAAACTAAAATCTCTGGACAACTTTTTTACTGAGGTATGCCAGAGGGCCGGGATAAATAGTATGTTGTTCCGTTTATGCATCTTTTCCCACCTTGGTGCTGGCAGGTGCTCAAAAAGTCTGGGCACCTGAACACTAAACACTGTGACCTCCCGATGCTGCTGCAATAAGAACTACAGAAATCAGGGCACCAAGCCCTTACTGCCAGCACCCAAGGACCTCTGGCACTCCTGCCTGCTGCCTTCTAGATTTCAAAATATGCTGTCCTTTCACCACAAATAGCCAACAGTCACACTCTGCCACTCTCCTCCAATCTGCCTTAATCTCAGCTTCAGTTTTTCACCGCATTACATGACCATTGCTCTCAGTGGGCTCCCTAGTGTCCGAAAGCATACCAGGACCGAGCCGAATTTTCTGAAATAATTTTTTTGCCCCCTCGTGCACCTCTCCATTAGTCAACACCATGGTGCTGACCCGGGACACTTAACAACTATCGGCCGAGTCGCAACATTTCACCTTGTGGCCAAACCAGGGTACTGCTCCTGGGAATCAGCAGCCCTTTACTTGCGCCTCCCAGCACTTTCGTGTTTCCCCCCTACGACTCCTTTACGCTGCTGTTTCGCGTATTCTACTCTCAAGTCAGGTTTTCACGGTATCTACAATGAATACTCGGCGAATGTATCCATTAATTACATGGGTGTTGGCCTCTCTGAAAACCTGACTGGATTTTGCTGTTTGGTGTGTCTATGAGTCAAACCACTTATGCTTATTTAAATTGAGGATACTTGTTGGTAAAATTCCAGTTTTGTTCCATAATAAAATCCTTTCTCCTGACATAAAATGGACAGTTAAGGCCGTCCTACCTTAGGTGGTCAGATTAGATGCATTATGACCAGAATATAAATTGATATTTATCTAGTAAGTGCAAAGAAGTCACATGTGCTGACATGCCAGGCTCAGCTGGAAAAGTTCATTTTAAATACAAATATGGGGAGGTTAAACCAGTTAAACGTGATTCACTTCCTGTGACATCCAGACTCGGGTGCGGCTTTGAGATGTAGTCAGAGGAGACATGCAATGGTTTGTAGTAGGAGTAGTTTGGTGCCTTGCCGTACCTGGCACTAACCTACTTTTTCAGTCACAGGTCCTTCTGATGATGCAGTTGCAGAGACGATCCAATAATCCGCAGGGGTTAGAGTGGGGACTTTGGATCCAAGTGTACGTCTTTACATTTAAAAATGGTGCTGGCCAGGTGTCATATTGGATTGCTGTCAATTAGCCCATTGGGTCCATGATCATAGGTGTGAGAGACCTGAGGGGTGTGTCGATGCACTTTGAAACCTTTCAGTGCTGCCGAGCTCGCGAGGCACCAATATGTCCCAGTCATCTCGCCATGTGGTTAGCCTGAGAAAAAGCAGAAAAAGTCAGATTGCAGCGTTGGCGTGAATGAAGAAGCAAAGGGGTACACTTGGAAGAGATCCCCATGGTCAGGAAAAGCTAAAAGGTCTTCCAAGGTCACTGCCACAATTGACCTGGGACCCGCTTCCTGAACAGTTGTTATAGCTGATTCCACAGTAAACCCAATATATCACGTGTTCCCTTGTACACCTGATGTACCCCTATCCTGTAATTGTAACTTTGTTCCCCTCACCCATTACTTGTTTAATATTTGTAGATTCTATAGTAACCGTGCCATTGTTTCTTGTTGTCATGCCTCTGGAATGATTCGAATGGTTTACGCTGAATAAAACTGCGAATAACTAAATACATGAACTGTATTTGTATACAAATCATTAGATAAAACAAGTTAGGAACGCAGATGTGCACCGGGTGACAATATGTAATATTGATCGTGTATAGCTTTTAATTTTAACACATTTGAAAATAAACATTTATGTATTTAACATTCTTATATAGCGCGGCTCTACCCACGATGGGCATTAGTGCGCTTTACCTGGTAACAACGAAAGAGAAACGAGTTTTTTTTACAATTAAATACATGAAACAAACAGAATACCAAGGAAGAAACAGCAAGGAATTGGGTGATAGCATGGGGTGGCAACGGGCAAGGGATAGTACTCCACCTAGTTTAGAATTCAGAATGAAAACAAAATATGAGCAATAAACCTTCCACTTTATTGCTGATACCCCTTTTGATTTCTAACATGTTTTTCTGGCAATTTCGAATTATAGAAACATTGGCGCAAATATTGAAAGTCATTTTATCCAGACATCAGTTTTCACACAGAAAACATCCTCCTTTCATCATCTGGTCCCCTGTCCTTTTTTAGGATTGAGCCTGCGCTAGCATGCGCTTTTGCATGCGTATCGCTTGCGAGACGCTTTAGTAGTTAGAAAAGGGCTCGGAGCCCCGTCCATGTCACGTCAGTGTCTTTCATTGGTTCATGGGCTTGACTTTTAAAATCTGCTTGCTTTGATTAGTGGAAGGAATGCATACGTCATGCCTTTTCCGGTGGTTAGCCCTCCTCGAGTGCAGTGACCAAGTACTGAAAACATTCGAGGCTTGCTGTTTTCCGTCCGGTTTGTGGACTACATTTTATCTTTTTTCGCAGCACGATCTCGCTTGGCAGAAGTCGAGCGCTTTGCATGACATCGACCCTGTTACATAGTTAATTGCACTTTTGCCGGTTACGTAGATAATTGCACTTTTGACGATAGTTTCACTACGAGTGAACTGTAGCAGCGTGATCGCGCTCTTTTTTTTCCATTTAATGTGGCAAGAAAAGTCAGGTTGGGAGTTTACAACTGTTAATAGCTCTAACTCGGAGAAATGCAAGACCCGTTGCATTGCAAATGCTTGTTTAATTTGAAGTCTGAAATGTTTTCTTCTCAACCGTACAAATTATAGTATGTGTGAAACAGCATTGTTCACCCATCAATCACAAGCTGTAAACAGATGCTTTCAAACTTGTCAGAGTCCATTTGTATGCCACGTGGAGTAGGCAAAGTTTGAACCCTGCTTCTATGATCATGGAAGGCTTACATGACACACCTTATTTGTCTAATTCGCTCATTTGGCCTGACGTGTCACAATTATACTGACGACACGGATCATTTTCAGCAAACTCTCCCCTTCAAACCACTTGCAACAATGACTAATAGGAAAACCTGCATTAAGCAGTAAGGACCCCTCTATGTGTGCAGGTCTTATGCAGGTGTAGCCGCATCATCAATTGGGGTGGATGAGTGGCCACTTTGTGATGAGCTGAGGGCTCGGCTGTATACTTATGTTCATGTAGCATGGACATTACCTTCACTGTGGTTTGATGACTCTGCACTAGCACTTAGGGCCTGATTACGAGGTTTACGAGGTTTCCGCCCATCAGCCCAGTATGAAAGTAGCATCACTTCACGACCCTTCACAGCACCCATTCACCATTCACTCACCTAGTGAGGTCAAGGAGCACCAGGAAATTTCCCCTGGGTGCAGCTCCTCATTATAAGTGAACCCCATACTTTTTTGTGTTTTTGGTCATGAATAACCACACCTTTTAGTAAAAGTTAGAATATTTATTTCCCTATATTAACAATGCTAATGTCACATAAAATAATCTCAAAATCAAATGATAAACATACAGCAACAACACTGGCTGTCCAAAGCGACAAAAGAAACGTAATCTAATCAAAGCTTGAATTACTACACATTCTAAAGTTACAGTGCAAATTTCTAATAATAACAATTGCGCAAATGATATCACATACATTTAGATTCAGCAAAGAAATACATTCACGTTATTCCTTATAGCAGACTTTCATTAGTAAGGAATCCTTAACTAACACCAGATTAGCATCAGCATGTTGGGCTTCATGCAAAACAATTTAGTAAACGCAAATTTGGGAAACATCTAACTATGGCTCTAGCAAAACAATGCGGTTGGTACCTAGAAAGAAAAAATCAAATAGGCATAACAAACACATGGATAAAAGAATACCTCTCCTCAATTGGATCGTCGAGATAAAATAGTCTTCGACATCAGTTCGGTCAGCAAGGCTTCAGGATTCAGCATCAAAGTTCAGAAAAGGCAAAGTCTTTACGCAATTTGAAAGAAATGAGGTAACCCTCAATGGGGAGAATGGCGATGCCTCTTCTCAGTGCAGTCCTGTTAAGTTAAATCTCTGAAAACTACTTCCCAAGTCCCTTTTGGTCAAGGGATCGCATGTTCACACTTTGTCCAATAAAACTAAAACTTCAAATCTGTAATTTCTACTACTACTCCGTTAACATGTTGTTGATTGGCTTCTTTTGTAATGTCCTCCTCGTCCGGCTTGTCAGGTAACAATATTGTTGCAGCTGGTACTCCAGTCAGTGTCTCCATTGTTCTTCTCCTGAGAAAGTCAGTCTTTCACACATTACACTCATAATGTTACATTTAGAAAGAACAGCATCTTCTAGCAATCAGTTCTCATGAGGAAGACTTTTAGCTAGGAGCACATTTAGACAGCACAGTGGAAAATCACAGTTTAATTTTCTGAAAAGCCATTTTATTAAACGCTAAGAATTACAACTTGACATGAGGCCGTGCAACAAGGCCAAGACCTCCACTAAGTTAAGGCCTACAATTAATAAAGCTAACAGATAATGCATAACCCTCAATATGGCATATTACCACTTTAATCAAACATATGCTCAACATTTCATATTAATAAGTTATTAATAAGTATACTTTGAGCATTGGTGGCCACTCATTGTGATCACATCTTCAAATGTGTGCATTATTTTTCCTACGTTATTACATTTTCTATACAAATCCATTACTCATAATACAAGATTACTTATTAAAGATTTCTACTAAAACACCTGCGCTAGCACTACTAATCACTAGCAAACAACAGCAAGGCAAGATAGGGTAAGACGGCCAGCAACACTATGAGGCATATTTACAAGCCTGTAGTGCCACCAGATGGTCACTTTTTGTGGCACTCTGGTGGAGCTTTGCACTGTGCCATATTTACAAGGTGGGGCTATTTTTGTGACTTAACATTGCCTTGAAAATATGGGTCCCTCTGACACAGTTTTCTGTGGCAGAGGGGCGTGCAATCGGTGTTGCTGTGGGCGGTCCACCGCAACACCTATTGCTTTTGACGCTGCCCCAGATTTACAAGGAATTGTATGGAATCGTATATCGGAGGCAGTGCCAAAAACTAATGCCACCCCAGGGGTGGCGTTTGCATGGCGCAATGAGTAGAAATACTTTTATTTCTCCTCATTTTTTTTTCCGCGTGTGCCTCCTGCAGCACACATAGAAAGAGCAAAATGCCATGAATGATTATGTGCAGGAAGGTGCCCCTTCCTGCACATAAACAGTCATTCAATAATGACGAATATTGAATCGCCATTGTAGATTGTTTATGTGCAGGAAGGAGCACCTTCCTGCACATACACAATCATTCCCTTCAACGCAGACACCCTTGCACTTTGGTGCAAGGACGCCTATGTGGGCAGCTAAATTTAGTGCTACGGGAGCACAGGGGTGCGCAGTATTTTTGTAAATATGGCGCATCCCTGCGTTTCAGAACTGACGCAGTGTGGCACTGCCAATCTGGCCCTATATCTGATGACAATCATGTGCAACCTGGGTCTAGCGGGGTGCAAGACACTTGTGACAGCGACAATAGATTTTCTAATGTTTTGGTTTCATCCTCTCCTCCTTCCATTCTCTCCTCTGTCTTCTTTGGCATGGACCCTATCCGATGTGTAAGCAAATGATATTCACATCACACAAGACCTTTCTGGTCCTAAAATCACCAACCCACCCTCCAGGATATTGAACATGACCGTGCCACCCAACCACCATCCACCGCAATAAGCCACTCTCACATATCTCCTTGATACATTATATTGCACCACAAAAATCCTAATATGCTGCACAACATACATTAGCCCATCACACTTGAAACATCACACAGACTTTACACTATATCTCATCACATTAGATAACAACACGCACCATACTCACCCACCACACCTTGCAAACCACAACAAACACACTCCCACATTAACAATATCGCAGTTGCAATTTGGAGTTAGCTGTGGTTCAACCACAGATTGTGCCAGGCTCTGACAATGGTGTACTCCACAAACCCAGAAAGACAACATCCCGGCCTCCAACCATAACACCATATAGCATTATAAAAATACACAGCAATGCAGACATACATTGTTCCTCCTCTCAATCCCATAACACTTTACACCACCACTCATCGATCCCACCAAATCAACCTCTTCTGGTAAGTTCTGTCCAAGAATCCTCCAAGCCAGACAACATATCACACACTAAGAGTGCATCACTCAGGCCAGACACAAACACAAACAATAAACCACAACAGCCTCACTCAATCACATAACCCATAGACGTCAACTTTATTTTAAGAAAAGTCGCATGGCCCAACCTTCCCATCCAAGCAACTCCAAATGAACTATCCTTTCAATGCCTTCCAAAAACAGACACCTGCCAGACAATGGCACACACACCAGCATCACCAGCAACATTGCATGTGTCCAGGCTTGCCTGAAGGTTGTAAAATGCGCCTGCCTCTCCCTTCTGTGACACACTCTAAATTAAGACTACCCCAAACATACTGACTTGCCGCCGACATGTCGGCCTTCAGGCATATCACGCATTATGAGGTTGGTTCTAAACTGAGACCTCAGACTGCAAAGGACAACTTCAACTCATCCCTCAATAGAGCCAAAAAAGCAAGTTATTAGCTAAAAATGGATGTACACAAAATAAAACAAAACATGAGTGCTTTACACAAACACTTTTGCTCTCTCCCAACCCCTCTCTCTCTTTCTCTCTCGCTGGCATATAAGCACACACACAGACCGAAAGGTTTGAGGTAAACATGGCAGCAGAAAACGTGTTGGTGAGAGTGGTTGTAAGGACATGGATCATATTAATAAGCTGTAAATATGGCGTTTCTTTAGCACGTGCAGCCTTCAAAGTAAATGAACCTGATCCACAAACCTATTTGTCCATATATTTTCAATGTATGCGTGCAAATCAAAATATTTATGAAGGTGAAATCACACTGAATAATGGATTACGGCGTAATTTGAAGTGTAAACTCAT
The DNA here is from genome assembly GCF_031143425.1 of Pleurodeles waltl. Taxonomy (NCBI): domain Eukaryota; kingdom Metazoa; phylum Chordata; class Amphibia; order Caudata; family Salamandridae; genus Pleurodeles; species Pleurodeles waltl. Next base: position 517,322,028 of record NC_090444.1, on the reverse strand, counting down.
CTGTTCACAGCAGATGGCTGTGGCGTTTCAAAGTGGAGACAAGTGCATGCCACCCTGAAAACGTTTGAAAGTTTACTCGTGTCCAGGGAAGGTGTAAATACCATCGGAGGATGGGAAAGGGGAGTGAACACCCCCAAACCTAGCAGTATTGTAGGAGAAATAGTTTCTCTATGGAAAAAGAGCTTTCACTTTGGAACTGGGGAACCATATTCGTGTCTCGGCGTCAGCTCAACAGCCTGTGATTCTGGACAAATCACACAGAGCTGATTTATCAATATTTCACGCAATGCAGCAAAATGCATCACGAGACCTTGCTGCGCTGTGCTGCGTGAAAGGGAGAGGGCAGGAATGTACCATATTTAACATTATATATTCCTGACTTCTCATTGCGCTGGTGCACTTTTGGCTGTCTACCGCCAACACAGGCAACCTTGTATCAAGGTACCTGCGTTGCAAGCAGGATTGTTTTTGTGCAGGAAGGGACAACCACGTATAAAGAGTTAAAAATAAGAGAAATAAAGATATTTCTCCTCCCTACTGGAAAGGCATAGCATTTTGGCTATTCCCAGGCCTACTACTCATGGTAAATCTGGGAATCGCCAAAATTGATAGGTGGATGTGTGGGAACACACACACATCCAATCATGGAACCCCTCCCTGGGGCAGAGTAATGTAAGGAAGTGACCTGCGCTTCCTCCAGAGTTACCAAGCCTTCCAGGACCATGCACGGTGGCCCTTGTGTGGGTTGGTAAATCTGCCTTCAGTGTTGCTTTGTCCTTGTGTTCCCTTGCGTGACGCAAGGGCACGGCAACACTTATATAAGTTTGGACCTTTAGCATCCCATGCCTAAATAAACATAAATGTTGACCTCGTGTAATGTAACTTGTGCTCATGTAAAGCACTCTAATACCTTCGAGTCGAGTTTACGCTATATAACAAAAAAACAGTAAAAAATAAAATATTACATAGAAATACACAAATTGAACTATGGAAAGCAAGCCCGCTCTGGCCTTTGACCAGAAACTCGTATGTTGTTGATCATCGGTTGATGTCAGTGTCTGACTAAACCAGCCTATCCCTGCAGTTCCCTGCTCGGTTCTGAATCACCAGGGCGTTGTTACTGTGTAAACAAGCAATGCTCCGAGTAGGTGGGTGGAACTTAAAGGGAAAAGCGCTTCTCCCGCCCAGCACTTCCATTCTCTAACTATAAATTAAAACATTCATTAATAAAAGAGAAAATCAGTTTACCAAAAAATTGCAAAAGTAAGAAAATAAGCCCAGTGTTGATTTTAATGCTTACACTCACAAGAGGATCCTACTTTAATCAAGCCTTTTGCTTGTAAGGCAAACATATTTTGCATACTCACAGTCATAATGATTTATTAGAGGCCGAAACCCATGGGTATCCAGGATGATAAGACACCCAGCATTCATTTCACAAGAAAGTATTTTTGAGTGATGAGGCTGTTTCAGAGTGAAGGAGCATGGCATGGCCTCGGGTGCGCTTAGCGTGTCAATATTTGGCACATAAGTTTGCATAAGTAAGATACCGACTGCCGAGCGTAGTCGTCGTTCCTGAGTCAGGCTTCGTTAGGGCAGGGCCGGAGCAGGGCTTTCAAGCACCTTCATGTTATATTCCTGAGATGATAAAGGAATGAGTTTGCAAATACAAGGAAAAGAACATCCACTCTCGATCGCAGTGTACTTAGAGCCAACCCGTGGGGGGTAGCGGGATTTTTTATTCTCCGGAGCACAATGCACCCTGGGAGTTGGTGTGCGCGTGTGTGGTGAACATAAAACCTAACCGCAATGCCTTTGATGCCTATAGGGGCTATGTATTGTATTGTATTATATTGTAATAGTATTTATGTTGATACCTTCAAGTATGTGGTGCCTAACCCCTGCTTGTGATGTCCCGGGGAACTGCTTTGATTTTCCATACCCTACAACCGACCCTGTGGCAAGGTAACATTCAGCCTTCACAGGTGGCAGAACATCAGTCCCTTCTACCCAGTGCTTAATTTGTAAAAGAATGAGTGCCGGTGCCGAAAGCTCTGCTCAGACGCCACACCAGTGGCAGTGCAAATACCAAGGCTACATAGTCTGAAATCCACCTCATGCCTCTTTAATGCAAACAGACACTCCTACAACATTTTAACAATCACAGCAGACACCATTTTATTGCGATCATCTTTGCTTTTAGGATACAGTACAACAAAGTGAGTTTTGAAGTGGAGAGTTGATGATTAGCTGCGGTAAATCGCATTTAAAGGGCGGGGACAAAGAGACCTGTTTATAAACCACTGACAGGATTTTAAACACGCCCCTCACAAAGAGCTGAGGCAGCAAACACACCGAAGAATGAAACTGCAGCGGTGACACCCTGCCTAATAACTGCCTGCGCGCCTGAGGCCAGGGATGGTCTCCACGCCCGTGTGAATAAAACTCTGAGCTGAAGCAACAAACACCTCCGCGTTAACTAAACTTGTTCACAGATCAAAAACCCCAGCTGGCTGGGGTGAGGCGCCATTTGTAAATTAAAGAAAACACTGTATGAGAAAACGTGTTCATGGTAGAGAGAGATCGGTCGTAACAACTGCCGTGATCTCGGTTCTTTAAATAACTTATTTATACTTTTTTAGCGCCGCATTTGCGTCATGTTTTAACGCAAAACAGCGCAAACTTGCAAAATACCATTGTATTTTGTAAGTTTGCGCCGTTTTGCGTCAAAAAGCGGCGCAAATGCGGAGCTAAAAAAGTATAAATATGGTCACTTTTTAAAATCTGTTTTTATGATTTTTTTCAATACCGTACAATCATGTATATATATTTACAAGTAAACAGTAGCCTGTCCAGCGTTATCTGAGTAGGAATGGGGAGTCATGTCTGTGAGAAAAAAATGGATACCTTCAAGAATCAAAAGCATATGGAGACGGAATGGGGCTAAGGGTAAATAAGAAGGTCTTGGCAGCCCATCTTGCTCTGAAAGCAGCACATAGACTACAGCAGAGTTGCATCCTGGTACTTTACCAACCTGGCCTACTTAGTTATGCCCATGCCTTCAGAAAACTTGAGAAAGACAATGAGATCTTGCCTCTTTTGAAATATAAACCCTAAATCAGCAAACACGTGAAGAAATCACTTAAAACATATTTGAAGGATACCTGCACTATTTCTAAATACTTAATAAAGCAAATATTTCCCATGTCACAAAAGAATACAGAGAATTTTACACACATTTTTTTCACCTACCAACTCTAGGCCCATCCAGACTAGCAAAATTAAATACATGGGAAATATTTTTTTCGGAGAAAAGCAGGAACTCTACCCTATAGCGAGTGCTTAACTTTAGCTGGTGGTTGCAGGTGGGCTCAGGGCAGTCACTTTTGGGGACCGTCACTTAGTTTTCCTGATCAGACATGACCCAAAGAAAGGGATGGAAAATCACATAAGGGGGAAAGAAGGAGGAAGCGAAGAAGGGAAAACTGAGACTTAGAAAGCAGGGATGAAAAGGAGTAGGGAAGAGTGAGGTAAAGAGATAGGGAATGTCTGGCAGTGTATTAAAGAGGCCTGAGCTGGAATCAAGGCTACGCAGTCATGGAATTCGGGACCCAGACTTCGATAGCACTGGATGTGGATTTCTGAGCAAAAGGGGCCAAAGCACATATATTCTTTTACAAAATATAAACTCCTATAGCTTACTGGTAGGATGCCAGAAAGGCAGTGTAAGAAACTGGGTTTGCTTGTTGACTGGGGCGTGAGCCCTGGTCAAACAGCAACCACAATTCTTGTCAGGGTAAGGCACAAGCAAACCCTAAATTAGCCCACGGTAACCACCTTGGTAACTTGGCCCAGAGCTGTGGGGCTTAACTTCGAGACAATGTGTAAAGTATTTGGGCAACACTTCAAACAGTAAAACAGTGAGAACACCACCCAAAAAGATCCTACACCAAGTTAGAAAAATAGAGCATAATTTAATAATTCAGACAAGACCAAAACGACTAAAATCCAATTAGTAGGACCAGGGGTATTGAATTTTAAACTATAAACTTCGCACTTGTATAGTGCACTACTCACCCATTAGGGTCTCAAGGCACTGTACGCAGACCGATGTAGAACCCCTCCTGGCTTTTCCCTGTGAGGTGCCCACTCCTGGACAGCCCCAGGGTGAAGCCAGGCATCCAAGCGCTGCGAGGGCCATTGTGGAGATTAAGCAAGCTATTGCCCAGAGTTACAGAGTGGGACCCATTAATTAGATTATGCACCGAGGCAAGAATGATCTGGTCCAAGGGAATTGAGCCCAAGACCCACCGAGGTGGGAATTGAATCCTGGTCCCTGGACAGATCTCTGCATCAGGGTCTGCCGCTCTAACCATTGTGCCACACTTTATAAAGTTTCTAGTGAACATAGCACCAAGAGACGTAAAGCTACAACTGTGGATATCCGGTTGCACCAGACTAGGACAAAGTCACAAGTTCAGTCTGCCTGCAATGGAGCACAGGCCGGCTACAGGGACCCAGTTAGGCCAGTTGAATGAGAGTGCCTTCAATCCGGGTTTATAGAGCGAAGCCTGGATCCGCGTTGAAGATGCATCAAATAACTGAAACAATGTGTCAGTTCCGAGATGCGGTAGGGCCTGCATCGTCATTGAGGATTCTGTCACGGGGGCTTACAATGCCAAGTCCAGTAGCAAAGATGAGGTGCACAGTTGAGGCAATGTGTCGGTTCTGAAGAGCTGCAAGGCTGTGATGCGGAGTCTGGCGTTGTCACCGAGACTTCCGTCAACGAGAGACGCAAGGGCCTCTACCGAGGATACATCACTCAGTGGAGATTCCGAAGGCAATACGTACTGTGGTGGTGATGCAGGTTTTTGCGATGGGTCTGATCCACGTCGCATCGGAGATGCTTTGGTTCTGCTCAGGGCTATGCTGCACAGCAGAGGAGATGATTCGGTTCTGCTGGATCCACAAAGGCAGGTAAGTACTTAGAGCCCACTTCCAAGGGTCAAGGACTGGGGTGGCACAGCTTGGAGGGTAGATTCGTAGACTTACAGATGGCAGCATCCAGGTGCAGGTACAAGGTTGCTGGAAGCCTGTTATGCCCCTGAGGCTTCAGATCAAGAGACCAGCCAACTGGCTGTTGGACTCACTCTGGGTTCAAGAGATACAGGGCCAGTCCTTCTCAGGCAAGACGGCAGTGGGTCAGCACAGCAAAGCAGGAGTGCAGCAGGGTGCAGTCCAGCAGAGTGGCCGTCCTTGTAGCAGCTCAGCAGTCCTTCCTACTGGCAAAGTATACACAGGTCCAGAAGTGTACTGAAGAATTGGTGTCTGAGGGCCAATATTTATACCTTAGTTGTGCCTTTGAAATGGGGGAGAATCTTCTCGAGGTCCCCACGCATCCTGCCTTCACTACCCTGGCTCCAGCCTAACTACAGGGGTATGCAGCCATTTGTGTGGAGGCAGGCCAGCGCCTATTCATGGGTAAGTGGAGCTGTGCCCATCTCCTCCCTCCCATCCTGCCACACATAAGCTCCCTATTTTGTGTGGCTGTCCAGGAGGAATATACAAAGTTCAACTGTCAGCTACACCCTGTCATGTAATCAGGGACAGGCTGGAGGCACTAATAAATAAGGCAATATAAAATCTGACTTCAGCAGAAGTTAGGGTTTTAAATTGTAATTCCAGAGATACCAAGGCCCGTATTTATACTTTTTTTAGCGCCGCATTTGCGCCGCTTTTTGGCGCAAAACGGCGCAAACCTACAAAATACAATGGCATTTTGCAAGTTTGCGCCGTTTTTGCGTCAAAAAACGACGCAAATGCGGCGCAAAAAAAGTATAAATACGGGCCCAAATATGAACTGGTCATCTCTTCCCATTTGGAAATTACTCATATATAATGTAATATGGCACTTCCAATGTTAGCCTATGGGAGAGACAGCAGTAGTGAACAACAAATTTAAGAGGTTTCACTACCAGCACATGTAAAACTTAAAAGTACATGTCCTACATTTAAAATACATTGCCCTCTGGGCTGCCAAGGCCTACCCTAGGGGTGACATATATATTAAAAAGGAAGGTTTGGGCCTGTCAAAAGGTTTATTTTGCCAGGTCGAAATGGTAGTTGAAAATAGCACACACAGGCTGTGCAATGGCAGGCCTGAGACATGTGTGAAGGGCTACTTAAGTGGGTGGCACAATCAGTGCTGCGGTCCCACTATTAGCATTCAATTTACAGTCCCTAGGTACATGTAGTACCACTTTACTAGGGACTAGTAAGTAAATTAAATATGCCAATTGGGTATACGCCATTTCCACCATGTTTAGAGTACAAAGCACAATCATTTCAACACTGGTTGGCAGTGGTAAAGTGCACAGAGTCCTAAAGCCAACAAAACAAATTCAGCAAAAAGTAGGAGGCGGAAGGCAAAAAGTTTGGGGGGTGACCCTGCAAAAAAGGCAAGGTCCAACAGGCAGAATAGCCAGTCTGGCTCTGATGGTGATAGCTTGTTTGACTTATCTATCGATAAGGAAACCTGCTGAACAGGAAGGCCTCTGATACATGGCTGACACATGATATGTTAGTGGCTAGGAGAATAAACATAAAAGCTGACGGGGAACAACAGCGAGGTCCAAAACATCAGAAACAGAGCAGCCTTTAGAACACAAACAGCAATGCAATATATCTGATGTGTGAGTGATGAAAGGGTTAGTGGACTCCTTACTCCTTGGCAGTGAATATACTATTTTCAGCCCTAGGCTTTTGTGTAACTATCTAATGCATTCTGGGTATTGTAGTCTTGATTTGCTCCCATTGACAAAATAGACTAGCATACCTGATAGCAATAATGTACAATTAAAGAGCCCAGAACTGGAAGTGTCTGTGATGACACATGAGGTCAATGCTTTCGTGAACCCACTACTCTAGCAGGAAATGCTTAAGTGCTGATGGGGTGATTGCATGTTAAGCCAATATCATGTCACAGCTGCGGAGTCTGAGGCCTCACTGCCAAAATGAGCCAAATACAGAGAAAGAAGAAAGAGAAAAAGGAATACCAAAAATGGGTAAAAGGCAGAGTGAGAGAGAGAAATAGGGCGAGTGAGAAAGATAAGGAAGGTAAAGTAAGGGGATGAGAAAAGAAAGATAGATAGAAAAGGTGAAGAAAGAAGCAAAGAAGGATGGTAGGAAGGGGGCATGGCTGGACACCGCACAAAATGGCCACTGCTTCTTAAGGGTCCTGAGTTACTCCAGTTTCGACACAGAGGAGAACCGGATTATGCCATCCCTCACCTGAATTTTTTCATGTCAGCGCTGTCACAACTCAGGTGCCATGCGGGCTAATGTTTCTTCCATTCATAGCAGCGTTCTTCACATCACTACAGACTCCTCTGCTGACGTGCGTATCGGCAGCCACCATTTTTCTCTAGTGAGGTAATTTTGCAACACATTGCAGCACAGTGAAATAAGAGTCTAGAATGTTTTTTACACAAGGGCAATTCATATTAATGCTTCCATCTTTGTCCTCTTCAGTTTCCTGCGCTCTTGCATGAAATATGATGACTTGTATCAACTAATCACTGCAGTTCATGCCTTATCAACTCAATATGTGACTGCCTTATTACATTTTACTATGTTTGCTGATGTTGAGTAAAACTCCATGCTGTCCTCAATCAATACTTTGCTGCATAGATTTCTCACCTGAATTCCATGCTATACCTTCTTGGTAAGGGTTGCGCTGTTGATTTTTTCTTCATGCTACTCAATTTATTTTGAGTCTTTGCATGGGGAGACGGCACAAAATCTTTCTTTCTTTTTGAATCTACAAACATTAACTGCCTTCAACAGCCTTCACCGGTCTCTACTACTACTGCCTCATGGAGGGCACCGCCAGTATTAGGAGGGAATGTTTGTCTTCGACTCAGGCGTCTGTGCCATTTCAAAGAAGTTAATTAATTCTACTTCTGTTAAGCAGCCTAAAAAGGATGTAGACTCTCCTTTTAAATCACCACCTCCTTTGAAGGATGTTATGGAAGAAATTAAATCCCCCAAACTGTTTATAGTTGACAGTCACACATCCTTGTAATGAATGTAGGACATATGGTCCACACACAACCAAAGGATCACCATGACGGAACAGAAAGCAAGCAATATAGATAACTCAACTCCTAGTGTATCTCAAATGGTTAGTGACATTGATCAGCTTAAACGTCTGACTGAAAATTTGGAAAATAGGAGCAGAGGCAATAACCTCAGACTCTTTGGAATCCCAGAAGGTTGAGAAGAATCCACCATGATTACCTTACTTACAATCAGAGATCTCTACAATTGTGCATTTACCAGCTATGTCTTCTCTTACTGTTAAATGGGCTCACCGCCCAAGTCCAAGATCTTCCTTATCCTCAAACTCACACCACTGAGGAATCATTATTGTTTTTCTCCATTCACCGAGCCTATGCAAGTCCAATCAGCAGAAAAAAAAGTTGGAAATATTCAATGGGCTGGTCACACAGTTTTCTTCACACAGGGTGTCTTCCCTGGTACTGCACCCTGACAGAAGCAATTCTTGGCTCTATGTTCTCAACTGAAATCTATGAACATCAGATATGGGTAACTTCATCCTTGCTTCTTTAAAACCACCTTCAAGGATACATTTTATTTCTCTGAAGATCCAGATGATATGCAAATCTTCATTAACCAGCAGAGAGCCAATGCTATTGACTTAGGGCCTCCTGCTACTACATGACCTATTGCATTGTGCTATATAACAATCTAATGCTCTCCTTTCTAATTCAGGAATATTTTAAGATTGTTGTACTTGTTATTACCAGATGTTCTTCTCCCTTCACATCTCCTCATAGATTTGGACGTTATGTGGATTATTCATCTTGTCCCTTCCTTCATGTAATGTTCCACATCATCCCAAGTACCTCTTTCTTTTCTTCAGTGGTAAATCTTGTTTCATTGTGCAATCCCATGAGATTAATATATTCTTGTCCCTATTTTGTTCTCTCACCATCATGGCGAGACCTCTCATATCTTTTCCTCCTTGCTTTGCTTTTTTGTGAGTTGTTACATTGTTCTTTACATTTTCCTCATGGAAGTCGCAATGCATCCACCTTTTTAGGTGCTCTGCTGTCCCTCACCCCATAGGGTGTTTGTCTCCTTTTCTTGTTCAATCAGGATTCTTAGACATAGGGCCCTGTGATGCCTCATTTATTCATGTCTATTTTATGAAGGCTATATCCCTCTTTTCTGTTCTTCCTTCCTTTGTGGCCTCCTTTTTCCTTTCCCTTCCCTCTCAATGTTATTACATGCGTTTTATTAAGAGCCATTTGTTGCAAAATGTTTGTTACTTATTATGCAACTTAGAACTGTACCCTGGAATGTTAAGTGGTTTGAAAAACCCAATGAAACATTAGCAAGTATTGTCTTGTTTAGTCCACATGAAATGCCACATAGCTTTACTACAGAAGACACATCTAATTGAATCAGAAGTTACTAAATTAAACAAACAATGTGTCAGTGAGAACTTTTTCTCTCCTTCCGTCTCCAAAAAAATGGCGTGATTATTTTCTGTCATAATAACAGCTCATTACTTTCTCAGCATCAGGATTCATAGAGTCGTTGATTACTATTTACACTCAACATAGATGATACCACTCTCACCATCCTGAATGTTCAAGGTCCAACTCATCCTGAGCCAACCTTTTGGCAGAATCTCTCTCGTACCATCTTTGATCACTTCACTGTCAATTTATTGGTGGGAGGAGGCTGTAATCAAATTTTAGATCCCTTTGTGGTAGGAAATCTACATCAATGTTTGCTCCTCATGCTTGCCATAAAGCCTTTAAAATTAAATTTCTCAGCATTAACTTTCCTATTGATGAAGACTCATTAACCCAAACCTGCATGTATATTCTTTTATTCCCCTATACATCATTCTCAATCTTGTATTGATTACATATTTCTGAGTAAAAGTTACAACATTTAAATTCGGAGATAGGTTTGATTATAATCTCAGATCATGCTGCTGTGTGGACATATCTGGAGATCCTTGCTGGTACTTCAATAACTCAAGCTGGATATTTAATTACTCTTTGCTTTTGGGTGCATCTTTTCTCACTTCCTACACAACATTCGTTAAGGAATCCTTCTCTATAATGATAATGGACAAGCACCTTTTTATTGTGTTTGGGATGCCTTTAAGGCAGCTTCGAGGGGTTTTATCGTAGGATTCATCTCCACCAAAAAGAAAAATCCAGCAAAGAAGTCTGCTTCCATCTTGGCTCACATAAAGCAGCTGGAACATAGCTACTATACTTCCAAAACTAATAAATTGGATCTGGATGCTTTGGTGGCAGCCAAGATTGAATCCAACAAATTTGCCACTAAGCAAGCATACAGTACGCTCCTTAAACTTAATGCCAGATACTACAGTGGAAACAACAGAGCTGGCTCCCTTTTGGCTCTTTATCTAAAGTGTAGGAAAGAAAAGTTGTCTATTAAAACCATTATTAGTAACTCTGGTGATAAGCTCTTCCATGACATTGCATTGCAACATGTTATGCTTCATACTATAAAGATTTATACACCATTCAATCTACACCATCAGAGGAAATTCTTAACATTTATTTTTCCAAACTTATACACAAATCATTATCTTTTCTGGACTTCTCTACTTTGAAACACCTTTACAAATTTAGGAAATTTATCCTGCAGTTCAGCTTTTTCCTAAGGGCAAAGCGCCAAGCCCAGATGGCTTCTCTGTTGAATACTATCTTCACCTTTCGAAACTCGTCATTCCCAAGCTTTTGAAATTACTTCAACACTTCTAATCTGAACTCCTCTTCTGTTTCTTTTGCCAAAGCTATGATATCTCTCATTCCTAAGGAAAAAATCAGGATTTGACCCAATGCAAAAATTATAGGCCTATTGCATTACTTAGTACTAATTGTAAGATATTTGCCATGGTACTACCTTTAAGATTGCTTCTCTTAATATCTGACTTAATTGATCCTGCCCAATGTAGTTTTATCCCTCATTGGAATATTTCAGTCAATTCTTGTCCATTTTTAAATAGTATTAACAAAGCTTATAAAATACAGGATTCTTAGGCAGTATTATGCTAGATGCAGAGAAAGCTTTCAATAGGGTTTATTGGTGATTCCTCATAAAAGTCTTGCAGTGGCATGGAATTGGTCAACATTATAGGTGACTTACTTATTTGCTATACTTATCACCACAGTCATCTGTAATTGTTAGTGGTATACAGTTCCCTTATTTTACTCTTAACAGATAAACTAGATAGGGCTATCACTTGTCTATCCTGCATTTTTGTTTTCGTTTTGGAACCTTAGCTCCACCAATTAGGGAAATTGGAGAAATTTTCAGGGTTCAAAATTAAAGATGTTCATATTAAATTCTTTTCTTATGCAGATGACATTCTTCTATTTTTGACATACCGAAAGCACTCTCTTTCTGCTCTCTTTCATGAAGTTAATATTTTTTCCTAACCATTGGGTTATATATTAAATATCGACAAATCAGAAGTAATGCCACTCAAGAAATACTATTTCAAGCAACCCTTTGTTGAGGGAGGGCTATCTTGGAACTCTACTAAAATTAAATGTTTAGGAATATTGTATTGTAAAACTATTCAGGACACTCTGAAAACAAACTTAGATGACCTCCTAGCTGAAATACACCACTTCCCTCAGAAATGGGCACCACTATAACTTTCATGGAGGGGTCATTTAGATTCCATTAAAATGAAGCTCCTCCCTATAATTAATTTCTATCTCACAATGTTACCTATTAAGATAGCTGAAGGTGTCACGGTCTCAGGCGGGTCTGATCAGGACTCTGGTTGGGACACCCCTTGAGGTCACCGAATATCCTAAAAAGAGGTAGTGTACTGGGGCAGAAGAGCAGATAAAGGCATACACGGAAAGGACAGCTATGGACTGGCACAGGAAACAGGAATGTAAAAGCAGAGCAACCCTTGTGTGAACAAACAGGAAATGGATTACTAATGGACAAACAAGCTGGGGTTGTACACAGAGTAGGGCGCAGAACCTCCCACGGTGACAGGAAATGTCAATGCCTCTGTGCAGTTTGCCCTTACAGATAGTCGCCCTGCCAGCCCCATAGAAAGGAGGCAGCAGAAGTGATTCTGTCTCTGGACCCTAGAGCACAAACAAAGATAGCACTTACATACACAAGACAAGCTCTTGTGGATCCAGCTGGAAACACAGTGGCGATTCCTGTAAAAACAGCAATAGCACACTGTCAATGATAGGCACGAAAGACAACGTATAACACTAGACAAGGATGGGGGCTGGAATTGCCTCCTGGAAACCAGGAGCCAACCCCAGTACAAAGGAAGACACTTATACACTGGTAAAGACTCTGGCTGGAGCAAGCAAAGACAGGGCTGGAATACAAGGAGTAGGAATAAGCAGAGAACAGGACTGGGAAACAGAGAGCAGGAGCAGAACAGAGAAACAGGGAGCAGGCTCTGGAAGAAACAAACAGGTAACACGTTAAGAGATAGGTAGCAGGCTCTGGCTGGAACAATCAGGAGCAGGGCAGAGAAACAGGAAACAGGATCAAGCTGGAACAGAACAGGAACAAAACTGGAACACCATCCTATAAGGGGTCTGTAACACAAAGGAATCGAACTCCAATGCACGACGGAGATCTTGAGGAAATGGCTGCTTATAAGCAGTTCCAAGCTGGGCTGCACAGGAGATGTCTCAGGTTTGTGTAGTTTCAGACACTTGCAAGTCCTGGAGGAGAGGATCCGGTGAAAAGGAGCAACTGGACTTCTCCCGTAGAAAACAATGGGAAACAGAATCCGGGGTTTCCTGACTACCAGGCTGTACATTATGGGATTTGCAATCCCAGGAAGCAAATGTAATAATACAAAAGTATACCATGGCGAAAAGAGAAACAAACAGGAGTCAGCAAGGGACTCTAGATAGGTGTTTAAGGTGATTCCCAGGCTTTCGACAGTCCCCTTACAGCGCCCCCTAGAAATGGGTTGACAGAGTTGTAACAGAATGATTCCTTGGCTGTATTGACAATAATCACTCTAAATTCCTCTGGAATGGTAACCCATGTAGAATCTCAGCATAACTTAAAATTTCCTAAGGTTTCAGGTGGTGTTAACTTCTCCGACTTCATTACCTACCACAGGGCCATTGGCATTAGGCAAATACAATGTTATATCTCCCAGCATCTTGATATTTCTCATAAATTATGGTTCTCTTTGGAAACTGCTCGTTTATCGCCCTTTACTCACAAAAATATTTTTTTCACGCCCAAAGCCCCCTACATTTTGGCTGTTGGCAAATGTCACACATGCTTATACCTTACTGAAACCTCTACCTGTTTCTCCATATATTCCCTCTTATAAGTTCTTGAACATACCTATTTGGCATACCAACTGGCTTAAGAAAAATGGCAAGACTTTGAAATGGAAAGCATGGATGAATGAAGGGCTAGCCTTATCTCGCAATTGTTTTACTCTGGCTCCTTTATTTCATTTACTAAGCTACCTACCTTAAACAATCTCCCTCATACCACGCAAACCTAGTAAAATGAGCTCTCATTCTTGGTGGAAACTGCTTTCACACAATTAACTTCTGTTTCCTCACACATCCGCTCACTTCCTCACTCACTTTCATAATCTTGTACACTCTAAAGAAGTCACCGTTTATAAACTGCTTCAGTCGCCTGACCAAGACAGGGCTAAAACACTAATTGAAACATTATGGGAATCTGACTTCCACTCAGTAGGGTATATTTCCATGTGGGATAGCATTTGATGAACAATACATTCCACAGCTCGTACTGCTAGTCTAACTCAATTTTTATATTTGTTTAATAATATATTCTTTACGCTCCTGTTTGTCTTTTTAATGATAAACTTGTACACCAAGACACTTGCTGGAGCTGTAACACTCACCCAGGAACATATTTTGAGATGTTTTTTTCTTGTCCTATTCTGTCTACTTTCTGCTCACTAATTTGGAAACAAGTTAATGATATCACTCTGGTTCACATGCCTTTTTCGCACAAATCTTTATTTCTGGGTGGCTTGAATGTTGCATGGTCTTTCAACAAACTGCTTGGGTAATTTATAGATCTTTTGCTTTCAATCGCCATTGATGTTTTTACCTCCAACTGATAATCTACAAACAGTATTACACTCCAATGCTGATGAAATTTAGTCATCATTACAGGCTCAACAGATATAACCTCGGTTCGTTACAGTTATCAGTTAAGCATAATCGGTTATGGATGCCACCTACCTGTCTCACATTACCAGGGCTATTGCTACTTCTCAGTCCAACTAATTGTATTCTATTATTGTAATGGATATTCTAAATGTAATGTTTTTTTGCATTTGCAATATTTTTCACTTACGACTACTTCCTATTGTTACAATTTGACTTCCGTCTTTCCCTCCCTTTTCTTTCCATCCTTCCTTTCTCTTTATTTTGAAACTCATTCATTCGGCTATGCATTGCCTCTATTTGTTATGACTCTTACATTTTCGATTTGCATAATTCTCACTACTGTTCAATATTTTAGGTATTTCCTCTCTATTTTGGCAATGTTGCATTATATCTCTTATTGTTCACTAATAAAATATTTTAACTGAAAGGTAGGAAGCATGAAAACAAAGAAATGTGATGGGATAGATGGAAAGGAGAAAGGATGCAAAGAAGGAAAGTGAGAGGGTGGAGGAAAGTGTGGAAGAATGGAGGGATAAACAGACTAGTGAAAGGATATATGGCTTGGTGGATGTACTGGTGTATGGGTGAAAGGATGTATGGAACAAAATATGGATGGAGGAGTAAAATAAATGATGGATGAAAGGAAGAATGAAAGGGTCAACGGACTATCAGTGGCAATAGTGCTAATATAATGTATTAATATTATTATTATTATTATAATGGCATCTTGGCACTATGAACTAAAACAAGCATACAAGAGACATATGGATATAATAATGGACGGAAGGGTGAAAGGATGGGTAGATGGGTCGGTGAATTGGTTGATGTGAGAATGGTTGGATCGGCAGGTGGTTTGATGATGGATGAATGTATAATAAATTGGTGGAAGGAATGGTGAAATGGTGAAAGGGTAGATAGGAGAGCAAATGGGTGGATGGATGGATGGTTGGATCTATCGATGGAAAGGTGGATGGGTTGTGAGTGGTTGGAAAAGTGAATGGTTGGGTGAAAAGGATGGATGGATGGATGGATGGAAAGGTGAAGGAATAAAGGAAGGCTCAAAGTATAGAAGTATAGACAGAATGTAAAATGAATGGAGGGATGAACAGATGGACATGTAAATTGATGGATGGATGGAAGGAAGAAAGGATGTACAGATGAATGGAACAAGAAAGGATGGGCGGATGGATTGATGTAAAAAGTATGAATGGAGGATGGATGGAAAGATGAAAGAAGAAAAACAGGGAAGGGTGAAAGGATGAAGGAGGGCCAGGCTTGCTTTCGTCACTCGTTTGATGCAATCGTAGGTATTTTGATTTTTGACTACTCCCTTGAGTGAAGTGGCCACCACCTTCAGACCACCCCAATTGCTCTTCCACGCTTGGTTCAAACCAGGTTTCATTTTAAGGTCAAACGTTGCGTTCAACTTCGTGTATACTTTTACTATACTTCTTATGGCTTAAAGTGATTTCATTTGTTGGTTGCAGTGTTCTTGCTCCCTAGTGGTCAGTTCTGCCTTTTTCGCCCTCCTTTTTCTGTTTCAGAGCAGTGACCAACTACTGTATTATTCCACTTTAGTTTCTTTATCTGTTGCTGTGGCAGATTATTTTTGTTATTTCTTTGGTGCTCCCCTTTCACTTTGGGTGTTTTAGGCTGGTAGTTGCTTGCATTTTAGTGCAGCATTCCGTTCCGCCCATCTCCTCTCATGTTACTGACATTTGTTTTGGCTTTATTCAAGTGCTGTCCTTGTTTACCTAAGCTTATTTTACTAAACAAACACCCGGTCATTTAGCTCACTGCTCACAAAATCCACAATATGCCCTTTCTGGTAGAATGTAACTAAACCTAGAAGCAATGATGTGAAACTTGCTTAGCCTCACATCGCATCTCGATTCTCTCTCCCCAGGGCCCCTCCCTGCCAGCATTCACAACATTGTACACATGGCATTCTTTATCTCCTTTATTGGGGCCATAAATCTTCTCAGGCTGCTCTGCTTGAAATGTGAGGCAAGAATGCTTGCAAAATTTTTCATTCTGTTAAAATAAAATAAAATACTTTTCCAGCCTTATTTTTTAGTTTCTGTTCAGACGTTCACACACCGCGAGGTAGTGCAGTCATCTTCTCGTCTCTCCTCCAGGGCTTGTGATTTCTGATGTCAGTAGCCACAAGTGACCACCAAAACATGACAGGAAAAGACAAAATCATTAGACAGGGTTGACCAATTTATGTGGCAAGAAAAGTCCAGTTCTGAATTTACAATGCCAATAGATGTAACTCGAGAAAATGCGAGACCTATTACATTGAAAATGCTAGTTCATCTGAATACCACTCGTTAGAAATGACAGGGGCATAGAGGGCATGCCAAACAGTTCCCTATACTCACTCCAGGAGTTGTACTATTGAAACAGAGTGTGTTTGCCACCACAGACATTTTGACAAACCACTCAGTGCAAAAAACTACCAGAGGTTGTTAACCATAAATACCTGACATGGCATCGGCACACTGCCCCACCTTACATTATTCTCAAGGGACAGGTTTTTCAACTACAGGAGCGCTGCTTGTAATAATCTCCTTTCAGCTTTTTTTGAAATTTAGACAGAACTGTACTTGCTTTCCTTTGTCTAGGTTGATCAGCTAGTCGACAGACAGTTTTACTCATTAATGTTGCATGCATTTGGAGAACATGTTTTGTTTACAGAGGCAAAATATTGTGACCACCAGTGCTGACTCTGGAAAGAAGCTCAATAAATCAAGGCATGTATAAACAAGTGTTGGCAAATGACCCAGGCATTGGCTGTCAATATTTTGGCTTTGTCAATGTTTGTTTTGTTTTAGCATGTTCTTCCAATATTATATTATTAGAGATGCTGCCAGGCCTATATCAATATGAAAAAAAAAAACTTTGTCTAAAAACTACATATTTTTCTGGCTACTACATTGTGTATGGATGTGTTCCTTGTGAAAGGATGGGAGGCTCTCACTTACAGTAAAGTTAGCCAATTACAGAGGTGGACTAAGCCACTGCCCCATGCTGAAGTGGGTGGAATAGAAATGTGAATGACACAATTAACTAATTGATTAAGAAGGTTTCTAAAAGCCCCTGTAAGTATATTATACATATCATTTCAGTAAAATCAAACATATCTTGGTTAATGAACGACTTAAAAAGATGAACCAAACTTAGAGGGCATAAGTACAAGAAACAGTTTAGAAGGTGCGCTCCTAACTGTTTGTGGCAGTTTAGAATAGTGGTTTCCAACCTGTGGTTTGGGGACCCCTGGGGATCCGTGAAGCCTCCTCAGGGGGTCCACGACTGCTTAGAAAATATTAAATAATATTAACAGATTAGGTCCCCATCTTTCAATAATGACTCATTGGGGGGTACCCAGATTCCAGTAATGATTCAGTGGGGGTCCCTGGATTCCAATAATAATTCAGTGGGGATCCCCAGATTCCAGTAATGATAAAGTGGGGGTCCACAGAAGTCAAAAGGTTGGGAACCACTGGTCTAGAATATGAAACCCTTGTAGTTGAAGGGTAGAAGCTGTGCTTATTTTGAGGCCGTGGGGGCCACTGCAGTAATTTTTGGAGAACAGCACTTATTTTTCATCATCATACATTTACTGAGAGGAAGAGAGAGAAAACCAGACAAAGCAGACAGATGGAGGAAGAGAAAGGTGAAGAATACGTCACAAATGGAGAAAGCAGGACCCTGCAAGAGTGAGATAAAAACTTAAACTTCGTACTTGTATAGCGCACTACTCACCCGTTAGGGTCTCAAGGCGCTATACGCATACCGCTGTGGAACCCCTCCTGGCTTTTCCCTGTGAGGTGCCCACTCCTGGGCAACCTCCAAGGTGAAGCCAGGCATCCCAGCGCTGTTGGGGCCGTTGTGGAGATTAAGCAAGCTATTGCCCAGAGTTACAGAGTGGGACCCATGAATTAAATTAGGCACCGATGCGAGAATTATCAGGTCCGAGGAAATTGAGCCCAAGACCCGCCGAGGCGGGAATTGAACCCTGGTCCCAGGCCAGATTTCTGCATCAGGGTCTGCCGCTCTACCGGGATAAAGAGGTAGGGACTTCACCCTGTCTCTTTCTCTCGCTCCTCCACTGGGAGTAAACCCTCTCAAGCGTGAATCAGATAGGGCGCCGCTGGCCTATCACACCAGACACAGGCATTAAGCACTGTGCAGGCAACCGACAAAACATCTGTGTTGTGTGTGCGTGGGCAGCTTCATGTCTGCTGCTGTGCATCATTTTGCCTTTTTCTTCTTTTAGTGCCTTTTGAACAGTTCAAGGTGGAGTCACACTTAACGTTTCATTCTGTTGCATTTCAGTGCTTTAATTTTGTGAAGGATACACTGGTTATCTATTTTTTTTGCGCCCAGATCCATTTGCAGGGTGGAGGCGACATCAGGGTACTAAATGAAAGTGACATCTAGCCATGGAGTGATTTCAGAAAACAAATGGGCACTCAAAATCCTCTTTCATAGTGTGGTGCTTACAGTTGTTTAAATTATGACTAGTAACACCGAGAACTCTTGGAATCCCCACACCGATTCCTGTATGTTTTTTGCAAAATATTTCTCATGCAGTTATGGGTGGAAAATGTCACACGATGTTTCGGCTTTACTTGTTATTCAGATGGGGCCGGCAATTTCCGTAATCAAGTCTTATTGGGATTACTGTTGTATTCAGAATAAGGCTCTTAAAAGGGAGCCTTGATTATTGTTCAAATGGGCATTTAAATTCTGTTTCTTTCAGCCTTTTAAGAGGTATTATTGTTGCACTTCTCTGTTAAGAGCGGAAGTGCTTTATTACATACCAAACATTGTTTACAATTTAACAGTGCGTGATCTCTATATATGGATGAATTCATGTGTTTTTATCTAGGGGTTGAAGTGATGTGAAAACTAGCATGCTGTGGGCCAATGCTGACAGGTCAAGATTTGTAGAGAAGTTGGATTGCGTTTTTGATATTACAACATAGTTAAGATTATTCAAAGGTGTCTGCGTGAGGCATTTCGCAATATTCGTCAATAAAGTTGTAGCATTCATCAAGTCTGGAGTTGCTTCATGTGCTTCCATGCCCCCATACTCCAGGATAGATTACTCAAGACATTGGCCTATTTTCTTCTCTGACTCTGATGTTTCAGTTTAGTTGGAGACCACGGCCTTCATTATGACTGTCTCAGAACTTCCGATTTAGGCCGAAATTGTGTGTCACTGGACTCTACGTGCCTATGTAATTTTCAGCTTTGTGTGTGAAGGGGCTACATGCAGGTCAAAATATTTACAAGGCAAAAGCAAAAGGAAATAAAGTGCTAAAATGTGAGTGAGTGCAGTGTATGTTTGGCGGCCGGGAAAAGAGGGAGATGCGAGGAAGTGCATTCGGAGTAGGGTGCAAAGAGGGTGCTGCAGAGGAAAGAGAGTTGAAAATTTGCAGATGAATGAGATGCAGAGAACAAGGGCATGCATATCTAACGTAAAGTACACATAACTGAAGGCCAATCCTACTTTCACAGGCCTCAATAATATTTAATTCACAGTGTCACAGTTTCAAAATTGAAACATGTTTAATGTTAATTATTTATAACAAATCATTGGTGTTACTGATTTATTTTAAACAGCTAACAACCATTGACAAAGCCAATCGAACTGACATGTTTTAGAGTTTTAGGTGTATGTCAGTTGTACCTCTGGATCCGCAAACATCTTAAAAAAAAACTAAAACACCATTCGGATGGCACAGTATGGAAATCACAGAAATGTATTTTACATGTTCCCTTTTAAGACAGCCCTCACTTTTTTTCATCTCACTCAAAAACCTGTTTGCACAATTTTCTATATGACTGATTGCAGCCAGCAGCTGTGAGTGCTTCCTGAAGCCTGGTTAGAGCATTTGCTTCCAAAGTTGATGCAGTGTGCAGTTCAAGACACCGGGTAAGCACGTACTTTAAAGGGCCTGAAGTTGCCTTGCTTTACAATTTGCACATTAAAGTAACTGTTGAACATATTAATGCTGTAAAATATGAGGCAGTTTTTAATGTGTTTAGTATTCCAAGATTGTATAGTCCCAGTGCTTTATAAACCTTGCTTTCCCACTAAGTTCATATGCTTTCAAATGCACCATTTGTCAATCTTTTTTACATGTTTTCCTTGGGAGGAGGACCCCCCCCTTGAACCCCACGTATGTCCATTAAGTTTTCTCGCTTCGCTCGCTACATTAGATACATATCCAAATTTTACACCTCACCGCTTTCAAATGTCACCAGCCACCACTGCTAAAAGGACTTGTGAGTTTGGGCCTGGCTTGAAGTGAAAGGTTGAATGCAGGCTTTCTTCTAGCTCTAGCACAACATTAGTCACATCGTCTTGCCTTCATCTGATGGGCATTTGTGATTGGGCTTCATCATGGGTGTCTCTGCCTGTTATTTGGTTTCAAGGACGTAGCTATCCATAGTGTGGAAGCTGCAGTGGCACATGAGTCCTGGGGCATACATGACTCAATTTACCCGAGTCTGTGGCTGTTTTTACAACAAAATTAGAGTATGGGTGCAATTTCCGTGTTTGCTTTAGGGTTCAAAGCACCATGGCTACACTACTGGCATTTGTGTGAAAACACAAGGATGTGCCACAAACTAAAAAAGATGCTTATGAGGCAAGTGATGCTTCTTACTTATCAATGATATCTTGAAAGACTGAGGTTATCATTTGTCAATGATGTTCATCATCTGTCATGTGTCAGTCATGCACACCATAGTTTATTGAGCTCAGGTAGGGTAACCATAAAGTAAGACAAAGTAGTGCTATGCGCCACTTTGTGCTACTTTGCGTTAAGGGTGCATATCCAGGGTTTGATCAGGGGCAGTTCCTCTTCAAGAATGTTGGGGCATTGCCCCTAATATTTGTGCCCCCCACCACCAGTATTAATGTAATGAAGCAAAACATTGTTTTTCTGCCTGCGGTGGTCAGCTTTTTTAGCTGCAGGCCAGCTGCATAAAGTAAAGTTCCTGAATTTAATTCCTAAGTGAGAGGGTGGGTGGGATTGTGCTTCAAATACACATGTGAAGCACACACGGTAAACACGATCAGTCACTGACACTGAAGTGTGCATGTCTGGCTGGCTGCAGAAAGGCAGCTGTCCAACCCGACATATGCACATGAGGCCTTTCTTACCTGCTCAATTAGTGAGCCGGGGGACTCACAGCTGAAGCCCCAGGTCTCCTAATGAGTGCCAACTTTGCCTACTCAAGCCAATCCTGGCACCGCTCTTATCATGCTCTGTAATATTACAGCAGGAGAGCAGTATCAGGATTGGGCCAAGAGATGTGGTTAAACGGTCAGTCAATGCGGGGATGGGAGGCTACTTTCAGGCCCACTAAACTCATTACCAATCACTGCATGGCTTCATAATGAAGCCATGCAGTGATTGGCCCTTTCTGCTGATGGGGCGCTGGAAACTTAGGGGGTCATTACATACATGGCAGTCTGGACCACCATGCCGGCGGTGGCAGTAGTTTCCGCCAACGACATGGTGGTTCAGACCGCCGTATAATGAACGTGGCAGAACCGCCACGGATGAAACACCGCCACCAGGCAGCCTGAAGGGGGTGGCGTTTCTGATCCGACAGGGCAGCACTGCAAGCAGCGCTGCCCGCCGGATAATGAGTCCGATTCCTCCAGCCTTTCCCTGGTGGTTTACACCGCCAGGGAAAGGCTGGCGGAATGAGTGACTCGGGGGCCCCCACGGTCTTTCCTTCACTACGTATCCACGGTATAAAAAATCAGACGCCATGGCAGGTTTAGAGCTCACAGAGTCTTCCCAACTTGGTTGTGAGATTGCTAATGTTATTTACATTGCCACCAAAGGTAATATCTCAAACCATTAAAATACCATAGGTTAGGGTCGGATATTTAGTTACTACCATCTGCCCTCAGTTTGCAAGTGCTTGTATCCACGATTTTCAGCAGAAAAAACTAACGCATGCATATTGCACAAATGCACTTTTGTAAATACAGGATATGCACAATTTGGGAAAACTGTGTTATTTGCGTGTCCTTCCCCTTCAGGCGTAATCCGATTCCACATCTGCAGTCGCTAATATGTGTCCCTGACATAACAATGCAAATTTGATAGTGCACAATTTGCTTCCTTAATACCCATTAATTGCACTCACATTATTGTTCACTGCCTCAGTAACTATTAGTACCACAGGCCCACTTACTCTGTAATCATGCTTCAATGTTGACTAACTCTTTGCAGCTCTCATATACTCACTTGGGCCCATATTTATACTTTTTTAGTGCAACCTAACCTGCCAGAGTGTGGGAAATTGTAATTGTGGCACACCCTGAATAAATCTTTTACATAATCCCAATTTGAATTGCCAGAATTACTTTTTTGTGCAAAATCCAAGATTATAAGTAGCTCTCCAGGTTTCAGGGATAGTATATAGCTACTGAACGTTCTTTTCATCTAATCTTGTGAGCTTGCCCTCTGAAGAGAAGCCTGAAAAAAACAGTAAAGGTGACAGAGCCCTGCTGTCTGCTGACTGGTTTTATTTTCATTTCCTCTTTCAAGTCGGTATACTTACTTAGATCTGTGCAGTGAAGAAAGCCATGTCAGGCAAAAGTTTAATTCTTAAGCACTGGTGCTGCAGATAAAGCGGTAGCCATCTGCCTAAAATGGTAGGGTTGGCAACTATACCCCTGTTACACCAAAGTCCAAAGGGAACGTCCTAACATTTGTCCTAGGGACTTCACTCTTATGCACTTCACTTTTTACAAATGCCCCATTAGGGCCCAACCTAAATAACCTCTACGTCATCTCTAGGTCTAAAAAGAGGCCCAGGCAGCACACGGTGTAGTAGTAGTAGAATTAAAAGGCATGGAGCAGGCACAAGGCCACTTAAAGAAATTACTGCCACTGCTGATTGTGTAATATTTTGCTTTTCTGCATTTGTTACAGCCTGGAGAAGGGCACATCATTTTTGGACAAAGAGGTGTTGCATAGAACCCAACCACTTTTTCTGCCCTTCCACCTCAGGGTTTAAGGTAAGGGCACCAATACTATTTTATTTTTACAGAGTAGGTAAGGGCCTTGACTATGTAAGTGGTCTCCACGGTTGGAGGGGGGACACATCATACAGTGTCAGTTTGGACACAGCTCTCAGCTCTGTAATAAACATTAGAAGATTAGAATGTTGGGAGTTCCACTGAAGACAGTAAAGTGTCTCAGGGCTACTAATAGACGGTACAAGCCGTCTGCGCCGACATTCCAATGTTTGTCGTTTTGTTTCTCCCTTTCAATTCAGAACAACCTTCAACTCTCAGTGGATGGAATGTAATATTAGCCTTAGAGCTCAGCTGCCTCAGGCTATATCAGTTGTTAAAGACCCTCTTTTTCTTGTTATTGGCCCTTACTTGTGGCTTGAGCCCGGTATAGCCCAAGGTAGCAGGCTATAGGGCTATATTTTTAACAGTCATGTTGTGCAAAGAGGAGCTGTTGGAGATATACTGCGATGATGCACAAGATACGCATTTATACAGAAACATAAAGTATGTTTTTGCTCCACACCTTATACACTGTACTATGATTATTCACAGGTGACTTTAAAGACACCATGAATATGGTGGAGCAGCTACTTGCAAAGCCTTTCGTTGGAATGAGACATGAAGACAAATTAAATGTATAACAATAAGGACCTGACTGGCCAGACCTAAAACTGCAGCAAACTGCCCAAACAGGGGGAAGATGTACAAACGTACATTCTCAAACTCCTGGTGCACAAAAATTGATTGGCTTACAGGGAGTATTTCAACAAATTCTCTGTTCTGCTTCCTTTGCTTGCGGTTTGGTGGTGACATTCCTTTGACAAAAAAGGAGTAACCGACTTAAAGCATTTGTCAGATAAAATAAAGAAACATGCTCACTCTCGTATCCATATGGAAAACCTGACAAGACCTTGAATATTGAGAGACACACCGAATGAAGCCCAGATAAGCGACGCGTACCAGAAATCAATAAAGAAACACAATGAAGCAGTCGATAGGAATAGACGCATACTGTTAAAAAAATAATTGATTGTATTAATTTCTGTGACGCGTTTGAACTGGCATTATGAGGGCATGATGAATTTGAAAGTTTCTCAAATCCTGGTATATTCAGAGGCTTCCTGGATTTAGTAGCAAGCGTAGACAGTGAAATAGTACATGTGCTACAGTCTTTAAGGGCACCTCTAACACTATACAAAATGAACATATTGAGTGCATGATAGAGATTATAAAAAGCTATATTGTCCAACAGTTGATAAACCACAGACTTTGTGGCTTTTCAGGCTGATGACACCACTGATGTGGCCACTATAACGCAGTCCGTATTAATCTTTTGGTACCTTGACAATGACAGTACGGTTGTGGAGAGGTTCTATGGTTTCACACATGTAAGAGACTCTAGTGCAGGAACCATTGCTTCAGCTAAACTCTGTGAACTGCTCTTGATTTTTTTCAGAGCCCCCTCAAAGACAAAGAGTTATTGAACAAAGCTACAATGGTACTTCAGTAATGAGTGGAATCTTTGGTGGAATGCAAAAAAAATTAGAGATGTGTAACCAAATGTCCAACATATCCCCTAATGCCCTTTATGTCCACTGTTATGCCTACCAACTTATTCTTATAATGCAAGAAGCAATAACTAAGATCTCTGAGGCACACATTTTCTTTTTGGATGTAGCAGGCACGTTCCCCCAAAAGAATGGAAATACTTCAGGACATTGTGGCTAGAAGGCCACATACATACAATCAACCTAATATTCTGATATAGAGATGATCTTGAGAAATGTTTCGACACTGTGCAAGCCAGTGATGAGTTTGAATCCAAAAGTGGGATTGAGGCCCGTGGCTTTGCACGGACACTACAAGGCAGAGAATTTCAGTTCTTTCTGTTTTTGTTTCATGAAATAATGCCTCATGTCGACATATTATACGACCAGCTACAAAAACGCAAAATAGACACTGTCTTTGTGCATAAAGCAAACACTCAGTTTGTCACTAGCATGAACAAGTCTGAGAAGGGATTTACGATTTATACAGCAGACTGCCAAATGATTCTAGTTTCTCAAACTGCTGAAAAAACATCAGCAGTCTGGTCCTAATTGCAAAGGAAATATGTGACACTATAGTTGTGCATGCAAATTAAATTTTTTCTTTTACAAAGCATTTAGTGAGTGCCAAAGTGATCAATTTTCAAATTATAATAGTTCCTTCTCTGAGCAACCACTGAATGAAGCTGTGGAAGCTTATCCTATGGTCAACAAAGGGGATCTGAGAACTGAGTTAACTGTACGGTCTGGAGTGCATGTATAAC
This sequence comes from Pleurodeles waltl, assembly GCF_031143425.1. Classification (NCBI taxonomy): domain Eukaryota; kingdom Metazoa; phylum Chordata; class Amphibia; order Caudata; family Salamandridae; genus Pleurodeles; species Pleurodeles waltl. Next base: position 517,296,413 of record NC_090444.1, on the reverse strand, counting down.
GTCAGGCCATGTTGCCATTTCTTTGCTCCCTTTAATTCAGAAACTTAATATGGACAAAAAATAGTCATTACCACCCCTATGACAACAGCAGAGTTGGAATGATATTTTTCAACTTTAAGCAGAATCAAGACATTCCTGAGGAACACCGTAATTGAGGAAAGACTGAACGCTTTAGCAATGCTCTGTATAGAGAGAGACCTTGTTAAGAGAATCCCAGAATTTAACATTCAAGTCAATGAGAAGTTTGCAGCAATTAAGGACAGACATAAAGATTTTGTCTACAAAAAGTACAAAAATATTTGTTGTTCATCCTAACATTTCTAGAATGCTGGTGATTTATGGCCTGCTCAGTTCTTCCTCATCTGCCGTAGAGATATTTGAGTCTCTGAAATCACTGGTGTATGCCTGACTTCAATTTGTCTAACTCAATCATTTACCATATGGTTCTTCTGAAACTCAGTACTGAGCATCTGAGACATTGCTGCAGTCCATCATTTTATTTTTAGCAGCACCTCTTGTACCGCCACACTTTTAATTGCTATCTGATCTCAAATACCTATTTATTTGTTGATAACTTTGTTCTGCCTGTCAACTGGAAGATGAGAGGAGTGCTGCAGCAGATCATGATGGCTTTGCTGGGCAACCACCACTACTTCATGAATGACAGCTGCATCAGTTGCAATGTTTGTAAATGATGCAGTTGGTTGTGATGATAACGTAGGGCAGCAAGGGGAGTTAATGGAGTTCCGTCTTCAGAATGGGGGTGATGTGATCATATTTCTTCATCCCCTCAATGAGACATACAGTGCCTTGTAGAGTGCCCTACTGCCTTTCAGTGTGTATTCCTTGCTCTTCCCATTGTGTCCAGTCCAACAAATCACAATAACTTGTATTTCCTGAGTAAATTTGACTTGCAAAGATATATAAATAAATAAGGAAATCTGTGTCGTACTTAGCATTGTTTTCTCAAAGTCTGTAATGAAGTTTTGTGGTTATAGTGAATAAGCAGCTAGCTACATCATTGTCATATGAAATCTCTTTATTGATGTACTAACTACACTTTCACAATTGCCTAAATAACCTTCTTGCTTTCTGAAACTTACTTAAAAAGGCACCATTTGGTCACTCTTTTTTTAAAAAATTCTCCCCGAACGCCCCCTTAATGACAGTTGGGCTCACTCGTTAAGCTTGCTCGCTACTGGTCACTCATCCCAAAGTTTTACACCCCACCACTTTCAAATGTCACCAGCCGCCACTGGGTTTCGTTTGTAAAACAATAAGTGTTGAATCCCAAGTTTTTGTTCAGAAAGCTGTAGTTAGCACTATTAAAGGTAAGGATGCCAAAATCAAGGCTGCGTTGTCTTGATTCCACGTCATGCCTCTATAAACCAAGCACTCCCTGACTCTTTATCTCACTCTGGCTCTTTTTAATTTCTTCTTGCTTCCTTTGTCACTGTTTTCTGTATTTCTCCGTCTTCCCTGTTTTTGTGCTTTTTCTCTTTATAGCACTGGATCAAAGTGTTTTGCTGAAAAATAAGTGACAGTCCCCAAAATGGAGTGTCGGTGGGTCCCACCAGAACCCACCGGCTCTAATTAAGCACTGGTCATATAATGGCTGGTGCATAGACATTGCCATGCAACAACCAATTGATTCTGATGCAAAGCCCTATCTAATAAAAAAAGATGTACAGGGCCTTTGTGCCAAAAATACAAACCTCATTTCGGCAGACACAACAGAGAAAAGTTTTCTTTTCTCCAAACATTTCTAAGTTTGCATGTGCACTGTATGGTACTTTGGCATTTCACAGTAATTTCTATAGATTTTACCTCTTCTTTTTCACAGAAATCGGAAAATAATGCCACAGATTTTCCAGTATTTTTCATCATAATTGGACTGATCATTGGCAGTGACAATTAATTGCATTGGACTCCGCAGTCTCATGGGTATTCTAAGAAGGATTATTTCTTCGTTTCTTTCTGTCCCCCCCATTCCTATCCCATTCTGTTATCCTCCAGCTATTACATATTGTTCAGCTGACTCCTTCCCTTCCTCCTTCACCTTCCTGTCACCATAGTGTGATGCTTTCTGTCAATACCTCTGGCACATAACTGGGCTCCACTGAGGCTCTGGTGTTGTGAGGCTAATAGTGGTTTGTGCAGATGATGGCTTGAGGTTAGGATGGATTAAAGGATCCAGGGCCCAGAAGACTGTCTGTTTCTCTTCACAATTTTGCTGGCAGCAGCAGCAAGGAAACATCTGCATGTCTGGTGGCCCAGGTCTGGGAGATCCTGGCTTTCAAACATGCACAATATACCACATCCCAAACATAAAGATACACACACAGCTGCATGACAAACAACTTGCACACACTCCTCCTGCGAATAGACGGGCACCTGTTACCAGGGCATCTAGTCATGTGTTCTTGGTTCTGAGTATTCTCCTGTCTTGCCTTTAGTGGCATTGTGTTTTTATCCATAGGCTTCAGAAAACAGAGGAACCGGACAATCCTAATGAACACCAAGATGGCAGGGGGAGTAGCGGTCCTGCTTTTGAGGGATCTCGAGAGGCAGGAAAGGAAATTGGGCTGGGCTTCTTGGCCTCCTTTGAAATAGTGCCTTCATTGTCACACTAAACTACTGGCAGTGCAGGATCTGAGTGGAAGGTCCGCTAAGTTCTGAGAGGGTTACTGAAGATGGGTGGAGTATGAACGTGCACTGCCCCACATAACACACCACTAGGTGTGTTAGAACAAGAGCCTGACCAGTGCTCCTCGTAGATGTACCACTTGCTCCACAGGACTCAGATAGTATTAGCATCTCTGTCTGACAAATTCTATGTTCAACTTTACTGGAGGTAATATCCTTTTCCTCACATTCTTTTCGCCAGGCCAAGGGCGCCTATAGTGCTCCAGTTGCCATTGAGCTGTTCCCCTTGCAATGCTCAATGATTTATCTTTTCCTTTCACATGGACCTTCATTCATCTTCCTTATGGCTGTTTCCAAAGGTACATTCTGCAGAACTGTCAGAAAACTAAGCCCGGCGAAAGTGCATAAATCCACACCTCAGTAAATCTCACGCTGTCAGTCCAAATACCAGTGCGCAATTTCAGCAAAGAATGCTGCAAACGTGCAAAACTCTACTCTGCAAAACTCTCAGAAATCGACAGTCAGGCTGTTGTGGAAAGTGCAAAGAAATTAGAAAAAACATCCACGACGATTGGCAATTTGGTGTCACTGAACAATTGCAGTGTCCATAAAAATATTTGTTTTCTGAATGCAAATTCTTATCTAACCAGAGAATAGTTATTAAAATGCTGAAAGGAAAGAGTGCAAGAACAAACTCTGAAAGTTTAGAGTCCCTTTAAGTGGCTGTGCAACAAACAGCTTCAATTAGAGGAAGGCAGTTACAGAACGTCTCACAAAAATGGGCAGATAACCCATCCTCTCACTTAGCCTGTCTCATTTGGAATTCAATGGGATGCGGTTCTCCCAGTGGCAGAGCTGCCATTGGCTCCACTGTGGGAAGTCTACCTAAAGGAGTGCTGAGAGGAGCCGGGCCCACCTTCTGTGGTCGTGAGTGTTGTGCAGGTGGCACAGGAAGGTAGACGGGGAGGAGTGAGTCAGACAATGGAGATTGGGGGGCACTTTTACTGAAAAACGTTTCACAGCGCAGCAACCACTATGTGTGAGATGAAAAGAGCAGGGTGGACCTATGTGCTCAAAAATAGGTCACTGCCGCTCTCTTCCCAGGCAGTATTGCACATTGTGGCTGCCTTCCCATTGCACACACCTTTGAGAAGTGTAAATTTGTATGTGTGAATCTATCATAAGTTTTGTATTCAAAGATTACTATTCCGCTACAAAATACTAGGCTTAAACTAACATTAAAACTTGTGCCACTTTGTATGTGCGCTGTACTGCGCAGCACACATGCAAGTTGGGAACATTTTGTAAAAAGTAAAATTTGCTCCTGCTTTGCGCAAGTCTCAAGGAGACATATTTTTGGCGCAAAATTCTGTTAATAAACTGGTAGATTACACCATGTACCACTCACGGATGCCCCCCTTGATGCTGAGTACCACATAGCTCTCTTTTGTGCACTTTTAGTCATTGTTCAAGGGCTAGAAAGTAAATCCCAAATCTACATTGGATTGGTTTGTCATACTTCTGATGACTTTACAATGGTACAAAGTTATGATAAATCTGGCCCTGAGTGTAAGCCACTGCTGCTGATGGTACAGCGACACCTGCAAAGTCATGTAAGCTGAGGGGTGGTGAGGATCTTGGCAGCACCATAGGAATCCAAGACTTCGAGCGAGAGAGCTGTGAAGTAACACTATCACCTTTGGGAAGTGGGTGCAATCAGAGCTCTCTACCCAGATGTTCTATTACAAGACTCTGCCCAGATGTCCTCAAAGGAACAGTACACCTCATCATACTCTCAAGAAGACACGAAGGACCAAAGATATGGGGGAACTGAATGGATTTCCCAAGGGGTGATTGTTAGAACCTCACCCAGGGATACAGGTAAAAAGAATTGTACCTCTCTGCACTAACAATCTGCCAACACCAAACGTCACTCGTCCCACAGCCTGCTGAGCAGGCAGTAACCACCGTGCACATTCAGATAGGGGCTGTTGTGCCTCCATGACGGTCTATCTGGTTCTTTTTGAAAAACGTTTTAAATGGCAAGGGGGGGCGTTACTCACTCATTGTCCGAGCCTTGTTTCTTTCTGTGACATTTACTTCAAAAACCCTCTCCTATATCCTGCGCATCCGAATATTTTTGTCCTGTCCTTACTTCCTCATGAGGTCACACTGCTAGAGAAGACAGCTATCCTTTAGGCCACGTTTTCCTCGGATACGTGACAACGTGCTTGACCTCTTCTAAACAGGCTTCTGACCCAGAGAAAGCAATGAGCTAGTGCCCCTCGGTCTTTGGTGTTTTAAGAAGGGAGGTGGATAACGGGGGGGTCTGTGCACTGAACAGCCGTCAGGCAGTCTTCTATTGCTGGCAGAAGCAGTGATCAGCAGTCAGAGCCCCTTGTTTCCTGCCCTTCTATTGCCAGATTGAGAGTGCCTGCAAATCTACTTTTTAAAATGGAAACCTGAGGTTTTTCTTACCTACATTCTCCCAGCTGGGTTTCTACCGACTTTCCTTTCTTTTTAGGAAATCGAGCCTCTCTTTAAAAGCAGTGAGGAACCCAAAAATCTATTTAGATCCCCTGGTGACCTGTGTGACCAGGTTTTCCCACCTCAAATCCCTGTGGAGAATTCGGTCTTTCTTAGAGCCAAACCTGCATATAACTGTAGTTATTGTCCTAGCATGATCAGGGTCAGATTATGGCAAAAGCATTTACCCGAGGGCACCTGAAAAGATTCTTAACATGCTGCATATTGTGAAGAATGAAGCTGCAATAGTCATTGAAGGTGTGAAGACGCAAGTTTCTAGTTATTAAAAGGATGCTCTTTAAACCATGGCTGTTGATCGTTAATACTCTATGGTTCAGACTAAGGTTGGACGGTGAACTCCGCTCCACTCACGCAGTTTGCAGAGTTTTTCCCCGTGCTCTACTTCGAGCGCATAGTTCCGAAAAACTCTATGTAGTGGAGATTTTTTTCCTCATTCGTACTCGGCAACTTTAAGATGGCGAGCGCAAGCAAGAAAAATGTTACTCATACCACTTCCCAGCAAGATTTCTCAATGCAGGCGATCGAGGATGGTCGCTACCGCTCGCGTTGAGAAACCTTACGTTTGCATTGAGAAAAGTGTTGCTCGAGTAGAAAATCTACGTGAGTGGCAGAAAAGAAGCAGCGCTCTTTTGTACTGTGCATGTTGCCGTTCCTGCTGATTTTTCAGCGCGGGACAAACACCTGGTGTTAAAAATCAGCACAAACAGCGTGACCTAAAGCACTCTGCCACTTGCGGAACTCCGTGTAGCGCAGCGGAGTTTTCTGGTCACTTATCAGCGTTCTGTGTAGCGGGATTCCATGAACTCCGCCCAGGCCTAGTTCTGACCCCTTCTTTCACATTGTAAGTTTTACCTCTATTTCCAGGCAGCAGTGGCAGTGGCTTAGAAATAGTTAAATGTGCTCTAATACAAGTAATGAAAATATACCCCCTCTTCTAGCTTGAGAGCAAAAAGTACCCATAATTGTGGTCCAAGGACCCTCCGAGCCCAAGGAGCTCTGTGCAACTACATCTGATACGCTGATGTTAGCTACACCCCATCACAGAGATGAGCAAGTCAATTCTTGCCAGTTGTTTCTTCTGTTAGCCCTTTGAATACTGATGACAGAGCTTTCGCTCCAGGGCCGAACATGCCATTCTCCGCAGGCTGGTGGGCTGCTTTTACAGCACTAGTTTCCAAAGGCCTAATCTGGTTGTGGGGTGGGGCTGGTTGAACAAATGTACCAGGACGGATTCTGGTTTCCAGTCCAGGTCTGTTTTACTCTTAACTGCTGCAAAAGTCTACTCCTCTCTTTCTCTCCGATTCTCGCCTCCACCATCCACGAGCAATTTATTTCATAGTTGGCTCTCATATTCCCTCAGCGCCAAGAAGCTCCGGGAATAAAATGTAATGTAACAAACCATTTCATTTCCCCTCTTTGGAGTTATCTGAGAAATCTATAACATTGTAGGCAATACATTCGAAATTGAAAAATCATAATTCAAATGTATTTTATTCAATGAAGTAAAAAGGCATACAATCAGATATTGCGATACAAGTAAACGGAAGTCATTCAATACAATAATGTCGAACAGATGATAGACAAGTTTCATGGAGGATATTGTGAGATATCACGCTTTCAAGACTGCGGTGCTATTGAACAATGTGTATACTCCTCGTGGAAGCGAGAACATCACTCTATAAATGAAAGCGAGGTAATCACTATGAATCCAGGCCAATGTATACGTTCCACCCGTATAGTATATCTAACAGCATGAATAATTGAAAAATCATATTTTAAAATGCTGTGAGACTGGTTTACAAAGTTGAGCCTGGGCCGCTTTTCGTCCCCAGCCTGGTCCTAAATAGAGGCACATACTTCTCTTGAGCGTGTCTCACAGGCTAGCCGATTCGGACTGCTGATTTCCGCGATATTACCACAAAAACTGCCGCAGCAAGCACAAATTTGTTCCATGTATTACAAAATACCTATGCCGATCAAAAGTGCCCGCATTTGTAAATGTGAGCCACATGTTGCTACATGCTAATGGAGGCCATTTTTTTTCGGTGCCGGGACTATTTTCTGCCCCATCCGACCCTGGAAGAGTTTCAAGAGGCAGTAAGACGTTCCTGTGGTGACAGTGGCGTAGCGTGGGTTGACAGCACCCGGGGCAAGGCAAGTAATTTGCGCCCCCTAACCCGTGGATTTTAGCACTCGCGAGTGCGAGCGCGCCCCCCCCCCCCCCCCCCCCAGATGTTGCGCCCGGTGCGGCCGGCCCCCCCTGCACCCCCCACGCTACGCCACTGTTTGGTGAGGCATGTTTCAAACTATGTCCAAACTATGTCTGTGCGCAGCTTTTCTGAAGCTGTTCTCACAATTGTTGGAGATACTTGGCAGGTGTCCAGCTCTTCCCTCACTGCCGTCATAGATAAAGGAGGCCTCAGCACAGTGTAGGCTTTTATTGCCAGCGCCTTTCTCAGTGGCATCTAGGCCTCTGTTGCTGCAAGTTTGTGCAAAGTTCTGCAGCGAGCAAACACCGACAAACTGCTCTGCTAGAGCTAACAGTTAACCCGTTCCCTGCCAAGCACGGCGACTGTGAGGCAGAATCTGCCTCTTCACTTGATGTTTACATTCACTATAGTCCAGTCTGACGGATTACGGTCAATCAGGCACATTCTTGCAATAGTGTAGTTTTAATGAGATTTCTGTAAATATTAATTTGGACTTTTTCAAGGTTTTTCAAGGAACAATTTTTATTTCATAGCAGCTTTAAATTCAGTAAAATTTATGCTTTACCCTCTACCATTACTTTGAGTTTAGCAAGACAAAGATTTTCATATTTCGCTTTCCTGTCACAAAATTTAAATGTGCACTGGATAAAAAAAATTCTAGCTTACGCGACAAGAATTTTCAATTCTATTAAGGACACGGAGGCGAGGATTATGCTGTCTCTTTCTTTACTCAAATTTTCACAGCAGCCAATTACAACATATGAAATGAAAAAACTACATTTCCCAATAACCCATAATATCCTGTCACGAGCTCCAATCACCCAATGTGACCTCCGTCCATAAGAGTCCTGAACCTAAACGTCACATCCTCTTTCTTTGTATCACAGATAATCTTACAACAACTTGAACTCGAAATGTCTCCAAACACGAAGAAACACAACATTGTTCTCTTGACCTTGATACTTATGGAAGAATCCTTCCGTGAACCACTCCAAAACGCAATCTTTTCCGAAGAAGAAAGAACCCAACGATCTTTTCAGCGCAACAGATCTCCGAAAGTATCTCAAGAATTCTTCTGATCAGAACCTGGAGAAATAAAAGTATATAATAATACCTCTCAAAGGCAAACAATCATAGTCAATATTTAAACATCTCTCCAACAAAACAAGGGAGGGTATAATGCTTTTATATAACAATTATACAATTGATTATAACCTTCAAATAAAATACTGGGTGGGATAATCCTCGCCTCCGTGTCCTTAATAGAATTGAAAATTCTTGTCGCGTAAGCTAGAATTTTTTTTATTCTATGTCAGGACCGGAGGCTCGGATTATGCTCTTTTAAAGCTGATTAATAACAATAGATGCAACATCAACCACAGGTTTAAAGTAAAACTTACGAAATGTGTTCTCAGAAGACCAGTCAGCTGTCTTCATAATATCTTGTAAACTAGAACCCAGATTAAATGATTTGGAAGCCATAGCTCCTCTCACTGAGTGAGCCCCAAACTGTTCCGTATTAATTCCTGCTTCATTCATTAACCATTTAACCCACCTTGCTAATGTGGCAGAAGCTACTGGTCTAAATGGCTTTTGAATAGAAATTAACAATTGACCATTCATATTCTGTCTGAACTCTTCCGTGACCAACTCATAATCCTTCAAACATTGAACTACACATAACTTAGTATTATTCGGATACCAAGGATAGGATACCGACCTGCAATTAGTTTTAGTCCTCTTGGAGATGGAAAAGGAAACACCTTCAGGAGAATATACTCTACCGGATAAGTCTAAGGCTTTAACATCAGAAACTCGTTTACAAGAAATCAAGCAAAGAAACATAGTTAATTTTGCCGAAAGTTGCTTGCGCGATAAAAACTTATTACTAGGCCAAGTATTAATGAATTTTAAAACCACGTTTACATCCCATAGCATGCTATATTTGGACTGAGGCGGATTAGCAAACCTAATACCTCTCAGTAACTTACAGACTAGTGGATGTTCACCAACCGGTTTACCATCAATAGGGATATGACCAGCCGAAATGGCTGACCTGAAGTTGTTAATAGTTCTATATGCCAGACCAGTGGAGGCTAGACTCGCTAAAAAGTTAACCACTAAATCAATACTTGACTCCACGGGATTGATATCTCTTCCATTACACCAACTATTCCATCTGCGCCAAGCAGAAGCATATCTCTTGTGGGTGCTGGAAGCCCAGGCTTGTTTAATAAAGTCCTTAGCTTGTTGCGAAATGCCTGGGGTTTCCCAGTTTTTCCTGAAACCATCCATGCCATCAACGTAAGAGTCCCCGATGATACCAGAGGATGTTGAAGGCCCTCCGGACTCAACAATAAGTCCCGACGAGGAAGAATGAGCAACGGTAGCGCACAAGCTAGTTGAAGCGCAATAGGGAACCAGGGTTGAGACCTCCACAGCGGGGTCACTAGTATCAGGTCTGCTTCCTGTCTCCGAATCTGAGACAGTACCCTGGGAATCAATAGAAATGGAGGGAAGGCATACTCCCGAAATGGAGACCAATCCTGTAGAAATGCATCCGTCACTAAGGCCAACTGATCCGGTCTCCAGCTGAAGAATTTCTGGATCTGGGAATTGAGGCGAGAGACGAAAAGATCCACCTCGCAAGGGCCCCATATCTGAACTATTTGTTGAAACATTTTCTGATCCAATCTCCAATCGCTGGCATCCCTCAGATACCTGGAGTTCCAGTCCGCCACCGTGTTCTGGGCTCCTGGTAAATACTCCGCTACAATCACCAACCTGTGTTGTAGACAATAATGCCAGAATTCCTTGGCTATCTCCGCTAGAATCTTAGATTTCGTACCCCCTAACTTGTTGACGTATCTTACTGCTGACACATTGTCCATCCTTAACAGGATGCAACAATCCGTCTTGAGGGGGATAAACTCCTTATCGCAAATGAACCAGCTAGCAGCTCTAAACAATTGATGTGGAGGGATTGCTCTGTTGGAGATCAACGAGCCCCTGTCACTACCGATCCGCAGCGGGCTCCCCAACCCCACTGACTGGCATCGGATTCTATCACTACTTCCGGATTGGACCCGAAGATGGCTCTGCCATTCCAGGCTTCCATGTGATGCAACCACCATTGAATCTCCTCTCTTACTTCCCTGGTCAACGGAATTAAGGTTGAGTAACTCCAACCTTGACTCACATATTTGGGCCCGTATTTATACTCCGTTTGCGCCGAAATTGCGTCGTTTTTTTCGACGCAAATTCGGCGCAAAACTAACGCCATATTTATACTTTGGCGTTAGACGCGTCTAGCGCCAAAGTATGAAGAAAGAGCGTCATTTTTTTGCGTGAACGCCTTCCTTGCGTTAATGAGATGCAAGGAAGGCGTTCCCGTCTAAAAAAATGACGGCGACGCAAATGCGTCGTATTTATACTCCCGGGCAAAAATCACGCCCGGGAGGTGGCGGGTCAAAAAAACCCGCATTTGCGCCTGAATTTAACGCCTGGGTCAGGGTAGGCGTTAAGGGATCTGTGGGCTCAGAATGAGCCCACAGGTGCCCTCCCCTGCCCCCAGGGACATCCCCTGCCACCCCTGCCCACCCCAGGAGGACACCCAAGGATGGAGGGACCCATCCCAGTGAAGTACAGGTAAGTTCAGGTAAGTATAATTATTATTATTTTTTTTTTTTTTGTGGCATAGGGGGGCCTTATTTGTGCCCCCCTACATGCCACTATGCCCAATGACCATGCCCAGGGGACACAAGTCCCCTGGGCATGGCCATTGGGCAAGGGGGCATGACTCCTGTCTTTACTAAGACAGGAGTCATGAAATGGCGTCTGGGCGTCGAAAAAATGGCGCAAATCGGGTTAAGACGATTTTTTAGCGTCAACCTGACTTGCGCCATTTTAAGACGCCCTAACGTCATTTTTTCCCAACGCCGGCGCTGCCTGGTCTACGTGGTTTTTTTCCACGCACACCAGGCAGCACCGGTCTGATTGCGCCGTCTAACGCCATTCCATAAATACGGCGCCCGCATGGCGCTTCAGAATGCCGTTAGACGGCCCAAAAGTTTTTGACGCTAAACTGCGTTAGCGCAGTTTAGCGTCAAAAAGTATAAATATGGGCCTTGATCTTTAATCTCTGTAGAGCCCGATAATGAAGAGGGGCTGGGAAGATTGCCTGAATGGACGACGCCAGTAGACCCACCAGTCGAGCAATACTTCTTAATGAAATATCCGGACTTGTTAGAGCTGACCTCAACTCCCTCTTTATATTGCGAATCTTCAGAGAAGGGAGAATCAATTGCGCTTGTATCGAATCTATCTTGAATCCCAGAAACTCTATTACCTGAGTTGGGCTCAACAATGACTTCTGTGCATTGATAAGGAATCCCAAATCCTGTAATAGATTGATTGTCCAGTTCAGATGTCTCTGTACTGTAGTTGGGTTCTGGGCCATTAACAGGATGTCGTCCAGATATATTATCAACCGAACCCCTTTGGTTCTCAGAAACTCCACAACTGGTTTCAACAACTTCGTGAAGCACCATGGTGCTGAGGATAGACCGAAAAGGAGGGCTGTAAACTCTAGGCATTGATCCCTCCAATGGAACTGAAGGAATCTCCTGTGTGGTGGAAAAATTGGAATTGAAAGATAGGCGTCCTTCAGGTCCAATCGCACCATCCAGTCCCCTTCTATTAAGATGTCTCTTAACATGTGGATTCCCTCCATTTTGAAGTGTCTGTACACTAGCCAGGAATTGAAGTCTTTCAAGTTCAAAACCAGACGGTGACCACCCCCTTTTTTGTCCATGACAAATATGGGGCTGCAAAATCCTTCTGGGTGAAGCGTTGACAATACTACCGCACCTTTGTCTAATAATGCTTGCACTTCTTTGTCTATAAAAGTCTGATTTTCTAGGGAAAAATTCATTTGCATCGGGGGGTATAACTGGTGCGGGGTACTGAGAAACTCTAGATGAAAATCTGAAATCGTCTGAAGTATCCAAGGATCCCCAGAAACCTTTCTCCAATTGTGAGCGCACAGTCCCACTCTCCCTCCAAGAAGAACCTGAGAAGGGTTTAGAAGTCTTACCAGAGTAGGAGGCGTCCTGGATCGCTCCTTGTTGCTCCCTGCGATGTCCTCTGCGGAACCTGGGTCTACCACCTCTGTTCCGGGTAGGGTAGAAGGTGTTATCTGACTGGTCGCTGGTCCAGTTACCACGACCTCTCGGGTAATATCCTTGGGGACTGTTAAAGGAGCCCCCAGCCAGACATTCGTCCACCATAACATCCGACCCTGACAAAAAGGCCTCTTCTATATACCTTTTTTAGGGACAACTGCGCTTTATCAAGCGTAGAAAAAGTAGAGCAAAACTTTGCCAGTTCCTTAATAAAGGAAGATCCAAACAGGAGGCCATCAGCGGCAGGTCCAGCCTCTGAGACTGTGAGATCCACCAACTTTGGGTCCATGCGCATAAGAATGGACTTCCTGCGCTCAGCTGATATAGCGCAATTAGTGTTGCCAAGTTGGCCAATCGCGCGTTGCGCCCAACCTAATAGGACATCCGTGTTCTACGGAGTACCTGACTTTTTAGAACTAGCAGCTAAATCTAGAATCTTAGTAAGTGGTCCTGACATATCAAGAAGCTTGTCCTGGCAAGAGCGCCATGACCTGTCCAAGCTTTCGCTCCAGGGCCGAACATGCCATTCTCCGCAGGCTGGTGGGCTGCTTTTACAGCACTAGTTTCCAAAGGCCTAATCTGGTTGTGGGGTGGGGCTGGTTGAACAAATGTACCAGGACGGATTCTGGTTTCCAGTCCAGGTCTGTTTTACTCTTAACTGCTGCAAAAGTCTACTCCTCTCTTTCTCTCCGATTCTCGCCTCCACCATCCACGAGCAATTTATTTCATAGTTGGCTCTCATATTCCCTCAGCGCCAAGAAGCTCCGGGAATAAAATGTAATGTAACAAACCATTTCATTTCCCCTCTTTGGAGTTATCTGAGAAATCTATAACATTGTAGGCAATACATTCGAAATTGAAAAATCATAATTCAAATGTATTTTATTCAATGAAGTAAAAAGGCATACAATCAGATATTGCGATACAAGTAAACGGAAGTCATTCAATACAATAATGTCGAACAGATGATAGACAAGTTTCATGGAGGATATTGTGAGATATCACGCTTTCAAGACTGCGGTGCTATTGAACAATGTGTATACTCCTCGTGGAAGCGAGAACATCACTCTATAAATGAAAGCGAGGTAATCACTATGAATCCAGGGCAATGTATACGTTCCACCCGTATAGTATATCTAACAGCATGAATAATTGAAAAATCATATTTTAAAATGCTGTGAGACTGGTTTACAAAGTTGAGCCTGGGCCGCTTTTCGTCCCCAGCCTGGTCCTAAATAGAGGCACATACTTCTCTTGAGCGTGTCTCACAGGCTAGCCGATTCGGACTGCTGATTTCCGCGATATTACCACAAAAACTGCCGCAGCAAGCACAAATTTGTTCCATGTATTACAAAATACCTATGCCGATCAAAAGTGCCCGCATTTGTAAATGTGAGCCACATGTTGCTACATGCTAATGGAGGCCATTTTTTTTCGGTGCCGGGACTATTTTCTGCCCCATCCGACCCTGGAAGAGTTTCAAGAGGCAGTAAGACGTTCCTGTGGTGACAGTGGCGTAGCGTGGGTTGACAGCACCCGGGGCAAGGCAAGTAATTTGCGCCCCCTAACCCGTGGATTTTAGCACTCGCGAGTGCGAGCGCGCCCCCCCCCCCCCCCCCCCCCCCCAGATGTTGCGCCCGGTGCGGCCGGCCCCCCCTGCACCCCCCACGCTACGCCACTGTTTGGTGAGGCATGTTTCAAACTATGTCCAAACTATGTCTGTGCGCAGCTTTTCTGAAGCTGTTCTCACAATTGTTGGAGATACTTGGCAGGTGTCCAGCTCTTCCCTCACTGCCGTCATAGATAAAGGAGGCCTCAGCACAGTGTAGGCTTTTATTGCCAGCGCCTTTCTCAGTGGCATCTAGGCCTCTGTTGCTGCAAGTTTGTGCAAAGTTCTGCAGCGAGCAAACACCGACAAACTGCTCTGCTAGAGCTAACAGTTAACCCGTTCCCTGCCAAGCACGGCGACTGTGAGGCAGAATCTGCCTCTTCACTTGATGTTTACATTCACTATAGTCCAGTCTGACGGATTACAGTCAATCAGGCACATTCTTGCAATAGTGTAGTTTTAATGAGATTTCTGTAAATATTAATTTGGACTTTTTCAAGGTTTTTCAAGGAACAATTTTTATTTCATAGCAGCTTTAAATTCAGTAAAATTTATGCTTTACCCTCTACCATTACTTTGAGTTTAGCAAGACAAAGATTTTCATATTTCGCTTTCCTGTCACAAAATTTAAATGTGCACTGGATAAAAAAAATTCTAGCTTACGCGACAAGAATTTTCAATTCTATTAAGGACACGGAGGCGAGGATTATGCTGTCTCTTTCTTTACTCAAATTTTCACAGCAGCCAATTACAACATATGAAATGAAAAAACTACATTTCCCAATAACCCATAATATCCTGTCACGAGCTCCAATCACCCAATGTGACCTCCGTCCATAAGAGTCCTGAACCTAAACGTCACATCCTCTTTCTTTGTATCACAGATAATCTTACAACAACTTGAACTCGAAATGTCTCCAAACACGAAGAAACACAACATTGTTCTCTTGACCTTGATACTTATGGAAGAATCCTTCCGTGAACCACTCCAAAACGCAATCTTTTCCGAAGAAGAAAGAACCCAACGATCTTTTCAGCGCAACAGATCTCCGAAAGTATCTCAAGAATTCTTCTGATCAGAACCTGGAGAAATAAAAGTATATAATAATACCTCTCAAAGGCAAACAATCATAGTCAATATTTAAACATCTCTCCAACAAAACAAGGGAGGGTATAATGCTTTTATATAACAATTATACAATTGATTATAACTTTCAAATAAAATACTGGGTGGGATAATCCTCGCCTCCGTGTCCTTAATAGAATTGAAAATTCTTGTCGCGTAAGCTAGAATTTTTTTTATTCTATGTCAGGACCGGAGGCTCGGATTATGCTCTTTTAAAGCTGATTAATAACAATAGATGCAACATCAACCACAGGTTTAAAGTAAAACTTACGAAATGTGTTCTCAGAAGACCAGTCAGCTGTCTTCATAATATCTTGTAAACTAGAACCCAGATTAAATGATTTGGAAGCCATAGCTCCTCTCACTGAGTGAGCCCCAAACTGTTCCGTATTAATTCCTGCTTCATTCATTAACCATTTAACCCACCTTGCTAATGTGGCAGAAGCTACTGGTCTAAATGGCTTTTGAATAGAAATTAACAATTGACCATTCATATTCTGTCTGAACTCTTCCGTGACCAACTCATAATCCTTCAAACATTGAACTACACATAACTTAGTATTATTCGGATACCAAGGATAGGATACCGACCTGCAATTAGTTTTAGTCCTCTTGGAGATGGAAAAGGAAACACCTTCAGGAGAATATACTCTACCGGATAAGTCTAAGGCTTTAACATCAGAAACTCGTTTACAAGAAATCAAGCAAAGAAACATAGTTAATTTTGCCGAAAGTTGCTTGCGCGATAAAAACTTATTACTAGGCCAAGTATTAATGAATTTTAAAACCACGTTTACATCCCATAGCATGCTATATTTGGACTGAGGCGGATTAGCAAACCTAATACCTCTCAGTAACTTACAGACTAGTGGATGTTCACCAACCGGTTTACCATCAATAGGGATATGACCAGCCGAAATGGCTGACCTGAAGTTGTTAATAGTTCTATATGCCAGACCAGTGGAGGCTAGACTCGCTAAAAAGTTAACCACTAAATCAATACTTGACTCCACGGGATTGATATCTCTTCCATTACACCAACTATTCCATCTGCGCCAAGCAGAAGCATATCTCTTGTGGGTGCTGGAAGCCCAGGCTTGTTTAATAAAGTCCTTAGCTTGTTGCGAAATGCCTGGGGTTTCCCAGTTTTTCCTGAAACCATCCATGCCATCAACGTAAGAGTCCCCGATGATACCAGAGGATGTTGAAGGCCCTCCGGACTCAACAATAAGTCCCGACGAGGAAGAATGAGCAACGGTAGCGCACAAGCTAGTTGAAGCGCAATAGGGAACCAGGGTTGAGACCTCCACAGCGGGGTCACTAGTATCAGGTCTGCTTCCTGTCTCCGAATCTGAGACAGTACCCTGGGAATCAATAGAAATGGAGGGAAGGCATACTCCCGAAATGGAGACCAATCCTGTAGAAATGCATCCGTCACTAAGGCCAACTGATCCGGTCTCCAGCTGAAGAATTTCTGGATCTGGGAATTGAGGCGAGAGACGAAAAGATCCACCTCGCAAGGGCCCCATATCTGAACTATTTGTTGAAACATTTTCTGATCCAATCTCCAATCGCTGGCATCCCTCAGATACCTGGAGTTCCAGTCCGCCACCGTGTTCTGGGCTCCTGGTAAATACTCCGCTACAATCACCAACCTGTGTTGTAGACAATAATGCCAGAATTCCTTGGCTATCTCCGCTAGAATCTTAGATTTCGTACCCCCTAACTTGTTGACGTATCTTACTGCTGATACATTGTCCATCCTTAACAGGATGCAACAATCCGTCTTGAGGGGGATAAACTCCTTATCGCAAATGAACCAGCTAGCAGCTCTAAACAATTGATGTGGAGGGATTGCTCTGTTGGAGATCAACGAGCCCCTGTCACTACCGATCCGCAGCGGGCTCCCCAACCCCACTGACTGGCATCGGATTCTATCACTACTTCCGGATTGGACCCGAAGATGGCTCTGCCATTCCAGGCTTCCATGTGATGCAACCACCATTGAATCTCCTCTCTTACTTCCCTGGTCAACGGAATTAAGGTTGAGTAACTCCAACCTTGACTCACATATTTGGGCCCGTATTTATACTCCGTTTGCGCCGAAATTGCGTCGTTTTTTTCGACGCAAATTCGGCGCAAAACTAACGCCATATTTATACTTTGGCGTTAGACGCGTCTAGCGCCAAAGTATGAAGAAAGAGCGTCATTTTTTTGCGTGAACGCCTTCCTTGCGTTAATGAGATGCAAGGAAGGCGTTCCCGTCTAAAAAAATGACGGTGACGCAAATGCGTCGTATTTATACTCCCGGGCAAAAATCACGCCCGGGAGGTGGCGGGTCAAAAAAACCCGCATTTGCGCCTGAATTTAACGCCTGGGTCAGGGTAGGCGTTAAGGGATCTGTGGGCTCAGAATGAGCCCACAGGTGCCCTCCCCTGCCCCCAGGGACATCCCCTGCCACCCCTGCCCACCCCAGGAGGACACCCAAGGATGGAGGGACCCATCCCAGTGAAGTACAGGTAAGTTCAGGTAAGTATAATTATTATTTTTTTTTTTTTTTTTTGTGGCATAGGGGGGCCTTATTTGTGCCCCCCTACATGCCACTATGCCCAATGACCATGCCCAGGGGACACAAGTCCCCTGGGCATGGCCATTGGGCAAGGGGGCATAACTCCTGTCTTTACTAAGACAGGAGTCATGAAATGGCGTCTGGGCGTCGAAAAAATGGCGCAAATCGGGTTAAGACGATTTTTTAGCGTCAACCTGACTTGCGCCATTTTAAGACGCCCTAACGTCATTTTTTCCCAACGCCGGCGCTGCCTGGTCTACGTGGTTTTTTTCCACGCACACCAGGCAGCGCCGGTCTGATTGCGCCGTCTAACGCCATTCCATAAATACGGCGCCCGCATGGCGCTTCAGAATGGCGTTAGACGGCGCAACATTTTTTGACGCTAAACTGCGTTAGCGCAGTTTAGCGTCAAAAAGTATAAATATGGGCCTTGATCTTTAATCTCTGTAGAGCCCGATAATGAAGAGGGGCTGGGAAGATTGCCTGAATGGACGACGCCAGTAGACCCACCAGTCGAGCAATACTTCTTAATGAAATATCCGGACTTGTTAGAGCTGACCTCAACTCCCTCTTTATATTGCGAATCTTCAGAGAAGGGAGAATCAATTGCGCTTGTATCGAATCTATCTCGAATCCCAGAAACTCTATTACCTGAGTTGGGCTCAACAATGACTTCTGTGCATTGATAAGGAATCCCAAATCCTGTAATAGATTGATTGTCCAGTTCAGATGTCTCTGTACTGTAGTTGGGTTCTGGGCCATTAACAGGATGTCGTCCAGATATATTATCAACCGAACCCCTTTGGTTCTCAGAAACTCCACAACTGGTTTCAACAACTTCGTGAAGCACCATGGTGCTGAGGATAGACCGAAAGGGAGGGCTGTAAACTCTAGGCATTGATCCCTCCAATGGAACTGAAGGAATCTCCTGTGTGGTGGAAAAATTGGAATTGAAAGATAGGCGTCCTTCAGGTCCAATCGCACCATCCAGTCCCCTTCTATTAAGATGTCTCTTAACATGTGGATTCCCTCCATTTTGAAGTGTCTGTACACTAGCCAGGAATTGAAGTCTTTCAAGTTCAAAACCAGACGGTGACCACCCCCTTTTTTGTCCATGACAAATATGGGGCTGCAAAATCCTTCTGGGTGAAGCGTTGACAATACTACCGCA
The DNA here is from genome assembly GCF_031143425.1 of Pleurodeles waltl. Taxonomy (NCBI): domain Eukaryota; kingdom Metazoa; phylum Chordata; class Amphibia; order Caudata; family Salamandridae; genus Pleurodeles; species Pleurodeles waltl. The sequence goes on along the minus strand of NC_090444.1, from coordinate 517,277,352 downwards.
CCTTTGTCTAATAATGCTTGCACTTCTTTGTCTATAAAAGTCTGATTTTCTAGGGAAAAATTCATTTGCATCGGGGGGTATAACTGGTGCGGGGTACTGAGAAACTCTAGATGAAAATCTGAAATCGTCTGAAGTATCCAAGGATCCCCAGAAACCTTTCTCCAATTGTGAGCGCACAGTCCCACTCTCCCTCCAAGAAGAACCTGAGAAGGGTTTAGAAGTCTTACCAGAGTAGGAGGCGTCCTGGATCGCTCCTTGTTGCTCCCTGCGATGTCCTCTGCGGAACCTGGGTCTACCACCTCTGTTCCGGGTAGGGTAGAAGGTGTTATCTGACTGGTCGCTGGTCCAGTTACCACGACCTCTCGGGTAATATCCTTGGGGACTGTTAAAGGAGCCCCCAGCCAGACATTCGTCCACCATAACATCCGACCCTGACAAAAAGGCCTCTTCTATATACCTTTTTTAGGGACAACTGCGCTTTATCAAGCGTAGAAAAAGTAGAGCAAAACTTTGCCAGTTCCTTAATAAAGGAAGATCCAAACAGGAGGCCATCAGCGGCAGGTCCAGCCTCTGAGACTGTGAGATCCACCAACTTTGGGTCCATGCGCATAAGAATGGACTTCCTGCGCTCAGCTGATATAGCGCAATTAGTGTTGCCAAGTTGGCCAATCGCGCGTTGCGCCCAACCTAATAGGACATCCGTGTTCTACGGAGTACCTGACTTTTTAGAACTAGCAGCTAAATCTAGAATCTTAGTAAGTGGTCCTGACATATCAAGAAGCTTGTCCTGGCAAGAGCGCCATGACCTGTCCAAACCTTTCTTCGGATCTTTAGAGAACTTTTTTAAGAAGGTAACCATGGTCGGGTCCACCTCTGGTGTGTCGGCAACGTTGTTATCTAAATCAGGTCTGGGGCATTCAGTCTTAAGGCGAGTGCGAACCACTTTATCATAGCCTTTTCTCAGATTATCGTGCACATACTGAGCCACCTCTCAAGACGGAAGCCAATTAGAGGATCTGGGATGTATTATTTCAGAGGGGTCGAAGTCCAGCAGTTGCGACGAGGGGCGTTTCTTAGCTTTCTTGCTAGGAGCTGGCGATTGGTCATTTGAACCCAGATCGGAGGAATCCCCAGTAGAGGAAGAATTATCTAAGTTACTATAATTGTGTTCGTCAATACGTCTTTTGCGTAGTTTAGCAAATGCTTCCTCATGTACATCCCCCTGGTCATCCTCATTAATGATATTTTTTGTTTTGGCCTTAGAATTAGAGGCTTTTTGAGGGTTGACCCCATCGGGGCTACCCGAGGATGAACCTGGGACCCAGCCTTGAGAGTGAGCGGAATCTAGAAATTGCCCCGAGAAGGGTCCTAAAGCTCTCTCCAAGGCATCATTCACTGACTGCTGCACTCTGGAATCGAGTGCTTCAACCAAATTAATCTCTATCTGGTCAGTCGTATCTTCAGGATAGTACTCTGTTTCCTCCTCATTCCATTGAGCCATTATGAATATTAATATTTATTTCTAATACAAGGGGGTGTGATAAAACCCCTTAACAGGCAAAAATAATTCACAATACTGAATTTAAGTATAATTGGTGGAGGGAGCCGCCTGTTTTCACACTCTAGGCAGAGCCTAATTAGATTTTACGACCCAGCAGGTCACTGGCTGGGCGTCAGGGACACACTTCTCCAGTCTGTTTCCCTCGGTAAAATAATTGCCCGAGGCGCGCTGCAATCTACGAGCCGATCTGAAGAGGAACGCTTCAGAAATGGATCGGCTCGTAAAATGCGCGCGTCTGGCAAAACCAGATACCACCACTGAAGACAGACTGCACGCAGCGCGCGCAGTGTTCCCGCTCCACTCCCCGGCGAAAATACAGGTTTTTACAATAAAATGCTGGATTATTTAAATAAACGAGCGCGCGAAATCGCGACGCTAATCAAATGTAAATAAACACTTATACATGCAATATTCGATAGTAAAAACATGAGAGTAGAATAAAATGGCACTTATCTGCTGCGAAGCAGCAAAGAAAGAGGATGTGACGTTTAGGTTCAGGACTCTTATGGACAGAGGTCACGTTGGGTGATTGGAGCTCGTGACAGGATATTATGGGTTATTGGGAAATGTAGTTTTTTCATTTCATATGTTGTAATTGGCTGCTGTGAAAATTTGAGTTAAAAAAGAGACAGCATAATCCGAGCCTCCGGTCCTGACATAGAATTATATACCGATCACGTGGTGCACAGCTCCCCCCACCTTGTGGCCCAAGGCGCTCATTGAACGTCGGTGCACAGCTCCCCCTTCCCTCCCCCCCTGTGGCCCAAGGCGCTCATTGAACGTCGGTGCACAGCTCCCCCCCCCCCCCTTGTGGCCCAAGGCGCTCATTGAACGTCGGAATGGGATTTACAGGACCGTTTTTACCTCACCCGGAATTATGAACGTGGTACAGGCACAGTTCCACCTGCCAGCCCCAGGTGGACTGTGTGTGCCTGGTAACTAGCCCGGTAATGTCTGAAACACGCAGAAAGAGGGGCAGTAATTCCACACCCTGCTTGTTCTTTTCCAAGCCGGTGCATAAACTGGTTTGCACGGTAACTGAGCGCAAAGTGTAATTTTAGGTGCTGATTTGCCACCCCCGTTAAAGTTAGACTTGTGTTTGTGCCCTAAATAGCGCATGCGCAATTTGTAGAACTAATGCAATGTCGGAGGGGAGTTTCATCTCTGTATTCTGTGGGGTGATGACACTCTTAGTCAATCGGCCTAATGCAACGTATATTTTCTTGTATTCATGGCTGTGGAACGGAACATAAAAAGACTAGTACACTCATTTTGCGGTGCATTATAAATGTATGCCTTTCATAAACAATTCAAACATAGACGACCATAAATATTTTGAGGAACAGTATAAATTGGAAATGTCCTTGCGTGATTGTGAGCCGTGAAAGCACAAGGCAGCAACTCTGCTTGTTCGAAGAAGGAATAGTTGCTCCCATTACAACAATGTCAGAAGAGCAAATTTCACTGCCAACACGTGTTTTGCCCCTTCTCAGGCCCGTGTGCCCTGGAGATTATATGTACGTTCAGAAATCTAGGCCCAGCACTGGCGGGTAATGTTCACACTAGTATCACAGCAATCATGCTCTTAAGTTTTAAACTGGGGGAGTAACTAAATTAGTGCAAAACAAGGGACGTGAACAGAAGCCAAACTGTAAGAGATTGGGGTTTTAGTTGAGAGGGGTGAGATCCTCTTCAAATAATAATCACAATCCTTGCCAGGATGAACCACAAAAGTCACTAAATAAATCTGTGAATAACCCTCTGGTAGCTTGGCACAAAGCAGTTAGGCTTAATTTGGAGGCAAAGTGTAAAGCATTTTAGGAACACTCAAACAGCCATAAAATGAAAACACAACACGAGAAAATAATTGTGGGGTGATGAGAACATTTTGTATTTTTTTTAATTAATTTTATTCGATTTTCAATACAAAGAAGAAACTACATGGCTCCACATTTTCTGAGAGAATTCACATCATAGCGGAGAAATGGCCCTAGAAAGTACAACATAGCATACTAAAAGTAAGAAGTACATGCCTCACACAGTATTCACAGACATCAGGAGGACGGCGCAGCAAGTGTAAACCAACAGCAAACAAGAACCGCTAGGGAAACTGTTGGGAAGGACGGCAAGGCACCTCCGATGGTATGTCATGGGAGCTTGAATTACAGGGAGCGGGGGTCACAGGACGTTGGTGGAGGGGAGTGAATGTGTAAATGCATATGAGGCAATGTCAAGGGACCTGCGCAACTACCAAAAGCGCTGCGGCTGAATATGATGGTGTGAAGAACTTTGTTCTCGTAACTGGAGACACCTCGCACAGCAGTAGTGGTGGGCAGCAGCGTCTTGCCTCTGTGGGGCAGGCGGTGCACAGGGGCCACAGCAGGTTCAGTAGCTGCCAGCCCCGGCGGGAACAGCCCCCTGGGGTGAATGCTACAACGGGAGAGTGTCATCGTGTTCGGCACAGAAAGTCTCAAGGACATCCCAGCTCATCCACTGCGGGCATTTTCGAAGCCCGCAAACTTCTTTGCAACAGAGCAGCGCGCTCTCGGCCCGTGCCCGTGCAATGCATCCCCACCTCCATGAGTCAAAGTTAGGAGGTATGGGCACCTCCCAAAGCTGCGTCACAGAGCGAATCGCGAGCATGAACGCCAAGCCGAGGAAAAGAGAAAGGGCGTTGTCGGTCGTGGGCCTCATGAAGAGGCCACAAGACACATACACCCAAACTATGGTGGTCGGTCTCCTCCAGAGACTTCCCTAAGTTGGTTCGTAACCCCAGCCCAACAGTTGCTGAGGTTCGGGCATGACCAGATCATGTGGTCGGGCTCCAAAGTGGTGGCAGCGAGGGCACAAGGAGCAGTGCTCAATTTGTAAATAAAAACGTCCCAGTGCTCAAAGCCCTCCTCTGAAACACGCAGCTGCTGCAATTAAATATGCGAGCACGGAATACTGAGGCAGCGTAATCCTGAAGCCATCTCGGGCCTCCTCAATCCATTTACAGCCACTCTCTGCCCCTTCAGCTCACTCTTGCAGCTTTCTGGTTTCTCCCTTTGTGACGCTTTTTAGTTTTTCTGTTCCTCCGTCCATATGTGTCTTTTGCTCGCAGTAAATGCTTGAGGCAGAAAACTAAGCGCTGGCACTCAAAAATAAGTGCTGGTGTTCCACACCGGAAACAACAAGCACAAATTAAGCACTGATAAGGAGTTGGCTCCCGGAAAGCAAGTTTATTTTCTCTGGGGTCATATAGGCCATATGTAACGCATAAAATCGTATTAGCTTCAGACGGCCATTCCTGATCACTGTAAAGGGGTAGGTAAGAACCAGTTTACATTATGCATTGTAGAGCACTTCCCCAGCTCTGTCTCCCATGTGACAAGCAATGAGGCACGAGGTGCCAGCGTATGTGATACTACTGCAGAGGCAATCCATCTAATAAAATGAGGGGCATTGCCCAGTGAAATAGAGCATCTGAAGCTTGTCAGCGTTGGTGGTTCGGTGGCAGTAATCTGCCAGTAGCGACACAGCACATGCAAAATAGATAATATTTAAAAAAATAAAAATAACACCAAAACGACAAGAATTCAATTGGTAGAACCGGAGTTATGAGTCTTTTTACATTTTTAGGTAAAAATAGTGCCAACCGGTGCACAGTGCTAAGTGTGGGTATCCGGTTGAGCTGAATCGGGACAAAGTCTTAAGTTCAGGCTGATTGCGATGGAGCGCATGCTGGATACAGGACCAATTGCGTCCTTTGATGCAAAGAAGGTGCAGGGTGATTCTATGTGGCTATGTGTCATCCTGCATCATGCTGTGGTGGATCTGGGGAGACTTTCAGGGAGTGGTGCGGCTCAGCATCGTTGTGCATCATGCTGCATTGGGTCCGGTAAAGCGGCTGGTAAGTAGCTATGCGATACTGTGATGCCAATTGAATCCGTTGAAACTGCTGATCAGGAGCTGTGAGGAGCCGCGATGTGAGGCCCTACGTCAGTCACACTGTGTCAGTCTGCATCAAATCCGGTGAAATCTTCAGTTAAGCAAGGATAAGTACAATTTGATTCCACCCAAAGGCCAGGACCCTGAGGACAGCACTTGGGTGGCCAGGACTCACTTCCACAGAGGCCAGCAGAGGAGAGCAGGTCAGGTCCAATTAGGTATGGTCATCTGGAAAGCAGGAAAGGCATCTGGAAGCTTGTTGTTTCCCTGTAGCTCAAACAGGAAGTCAGCCATCTAAGCCTTGAAGTCACTTCTGTGTTCTGGGGTCTAAGCAACCAGATCCACTCTTACTTCTTCAGGCAACAGGGCAGTCTTAATTTGTCTAACTCTAAAACTGGCTCTGGCCATTTCTCCTGCTTGCCCTGAGTATGGTTCAACTTGTCTAGTTAAATAAAGGGCAGGCAGAGCAAGGTGTGAGTTCCATTTGCCAACGACCTGACCTCCCTTCAGGCACTCTGAAAATGAGGATGTTGTAGGTCTGGGATTTATTTTGCAACCATCTCTTACATGTGGATCTTCAACGTAATCTTTATGGACACCACATGGCTCCTTGAATAAGGAGAGAACTGTTGGACTAATCATTGTTGTGTTTTGTTTATTGTTGTTTAGATTTTAAGTGAACGCTGGATGTGAGACACTAACCAGAAGGTTTTGAAATGTTTACTTTGGTCGATGGATAAAAATGACTGCTGCAATTTGAACAGTTGTCCTAGTTGGTGGGATGGGGTAAGATGCTTCGATTAAAAAGCAATTAAATTGCATGCTCAATGATTGATTTATTGCATCATTGATGGAAGTCATATGTGTATTTTTTCCTACAATTTGACCACTCCTTTTTAAGACATGACCTCCTAGAGGAAGCACGAAGCAGGGGTAGATGTACCGGATAGCTGGGTTAACACTACAAGGTAGTAGACTTTTAAAATCAATCAGCACCCAATGCTATCCCAAAGGAGCCCATTCTTATGACTTATGACTCTAGGAGGGTTCCTGCTTAGATTGCCAAAACTACAATAAGATTTACATATGTGTTGATTTGACAGTGAGGATTAAAAAAATTTGTAGGTCCTGACAAATTGGCAACAGATCTTTAGACTACCAGAGCGAGAAACATGTTGACCAGACTTTTTGGGTAGGTAGTGTAGGAAATAACCCACACACGACCTCGCTTTATGTTAGTACCTAGAATAGGGATACCGGACACATAACAGACCAAGGTGGAGGGGGACTGGGTCATTATATCCAACTTCCCCTACCCTCTCTTTTGTTTTTAATCTTGACAGGGGCTCCCTTTTGTAATGAAGGTTTGTCCTTTGGATTTCCCTAGCCAATTTTAACCTTCTTTTTTTACTCCAATCCCACACTCTTGCATACATCTCTGGCAAATATTTCAATAAGTTCTCTGGCAACGAGCCCCCTTGAGGGGGCCGTCAGGCATTGCAGTGCCGGCCTGATGTGGAGCATGGCCCGGTGATGAAGCATGGCACCGGGTGGTGAGTGAGGTCTCTTGTCCCAAGCACAAAGTGCTTGCAGGTACTGGCTGACCCCTCCCCTAATTGGTAGTGAGGATCCGCCTTACCTTTGGAACTGTGCATTCTTTTGATTTTTGCGTGATTGGGGAGAATGATGCACAGGACCATATAAATCTCACAGATATTTGCCCCCCTTTCTCATTTTCTGTTACTCCTGTTAGGTTGCCTGAGGGGAATCCGGGGTGCGATACGGGGAAGGAACAGAAGTGTTCTGGCTATCCTGGAACTCAACCAGTCCATTTTGCATGATAGTGCCAAAGAAGTATGGTGGAGCGGAGAGAACAGTGAGGTCATTCTGCATTAAAAGAGACTTGTCCAACCGGTCAATCTATAGGTAATGAGGGTCAATATTTACTCATAAGGAGTTGAAGCTATAGCCAATTGTAATTATTAAAATGCAGAGTTATTCATAATGCCCCATGACAATGGAGGGGAGGGGAGCCATCTCCTGTTTAGAATTAAAACTGTATGGAAGTTATTCTTGCCTTGAGAACAGATTGAGCTATCTACCAATATTGTAATCTTTGGATAAAGTGAGGAATATAGTCCGGCTGATGAGAAAAGCCAGTTGTGGAGAATGTAACCATATTGAGTGTCTGAAGAAGAATGGGGCAGCTGTGAGGGTTGGGTGACCACACAACCAGTGTGGTATTACCTGCATTAAGGGGAGGGTGGTGGAATTGGAGAAGGGTGTTTTGCACCAAAAAATTAAGTTAGGCTGGTTATAGTAAAATAAGATGACTAACCAGCCTAGCGTCATTTCTTGACCCAAAATAATCCATACCACATGACTCCTGCCTTATAAATGACAAAAGTCATGCCCACCACTCCAATGGCCAGCACAGGGGACAAGGTTCCCCTGGGAATGGCTATTGCACCCAGTGTCATGTATGGGGGCCCATTTCAGGATCCCCAATGGCACTTTAAAAAAATGTAACATACTTAACCTCTACTTACCTATATTAACGTTGGATGGGATCCTCCAACCAGTGGTGTCCCTCTGGTGTGGGTGGGGGTGTTCCTGTGGCTTGGGGAGGGCACCTGTGGGCTCTTTCCATTGTGTTTCACCATGGAAATGGGTCCACTAGTACCCTAACGCCTGCCTTAACTCAGGCGTTAAATAATGGCGCTAAGCAGGCTTAGTGCCATTATTTAGTCCCACCTCCCTCCCGTGCACCATTTTTGCACGGGAGGATAAATAAGGCGCTAGGGCCTTAGTGTCATTTTTTGTACAGGAAAGCCTACTATGCATCCTATTGACGCAAGGTAGGTTCAGGCATCCAAAAAAATGACTTTAACTTCAATATTTTGGCACTAGGCTTGTCTAGCGCCAAAATATAAATATGGAGTTAAGTTTGAGCTGAATTAGCGTAAAAAAATGACGCTAATTCAGCACAAACAGAGTATAAATCTGGGCCATAATTGTTTATACACTGTAGATACCACCCAGGCTCATGTTGGGTTTAAAGGCCAGCCCTGTTACTTCTACGCTAAAGCATTTCAGGACAGTGTACACGCAAAAGGCCACAAGAGGTTGAGAGAAGCCATAGTCACAGCACTTCCGAGTACTAAACTATTTGCCACTGCAGTTTCTCAAGGCACACCCTGGGCGTGTCCTAATAATTACAATACACACCACACCTGGCGTGCCCACGTCCTTAGGTATCCCTGAAAGTTTCATATAAGCAGATGTGTAATGGAATCAGTATTCCTAGGAGGGAGAAGCGTTCCCTGAAAGAGGGAACGCCCGTGCTGAGGAGTCACACAAAATGTTAATTCGTCATTGAAAGAGCTGCAGCTTTAAGCCACTCGCCTTTCCAGAATATCTACTGGATGCTCCATGAAGAAAGTTCTCTAAAACTGATGGAGGTAGTCTGCACACTATTTCTTTTATGAAATGGAAAGATATGCCTTTGTGGCGATGCCTACCTGGAGAAAAACATTACACAACAGCCATGCTGTATTATTACTTAACTACAGATATAATGGTGCCAGTTACTTACCAGTAATCTTCATTACTCCAATTTCCTTTCCTCATTCCAGTGCTCACAATTATTAGTTGGCACCATGTAAGCAAAAAGCTTTCCCCCAGCCCCTCTCCTGAGCACTCCTGTACCCAACAGACTTCACCTCTTACCTGAAGCCATAGCGGAGGAAAAGGCGCCTAACTAGTCCTGTTTCTCTTGTCTGCTTCATGCAAACAGGTGCTTTGTGCCCTGGCTGGGACCGGTTTGTGGATCTCACCTTTTCCATTTCTTGGCCCTTAAACAGTGGTGCTTGCTTGTAAGTAACCACATTTCTTTATTTTTTAGTTTTATATTTAAAAATGTTTTTGTGGCCTTCAGTAAGTATTGTGGAGAAAGAAGTCTCACCCTGGGCCTGGTCTCTTGCCTTGCATATCTCTTAAACTTGCTATGAGTGGGCTGGTGGTATTTTTCCAGTCTATCCTGTTATTTAGATGTTTGGTTGAAGCCCAACGATATGTTAAATGGAGCATGGGACACTCCTGAGGCAATCATTACAGCCTACTTCCCTTCCTGTCTTGTCCTTTGTTAAGAGAGCCGCATATTGGAAGCTGAGAATTTCAGGCCTGACTAATAAACGTTTACATTGTAAAACAAGCATTTGCAATGCAATAGGTCTCGCATTTGCTCTAGTTAGAGCAATTAGCGTTGTAAACTACTAACCGGATTTTGCCACATAACTTAAAAATCAAAAGTAAAACAGTTTCACATAAGCGAGCCGATTCACAGCGCCACAGCAGCCATGAGCATCAGCGATAAGGAGAGACACAAAAGGAAAAAGAAGTTCGCTCGCAGTCAAACTTATTGGCAAAAGTGCAATTAGCCATGTAACAGGGGCGACAGCCAAGGCGGTAACAAAACCTCCCCAAGGAGGGACAAACGTAAACCATTTAATAATGTAATCAATGGGTTTTTAAAGGGCAGGCCCACGAACGAGTGATAGTGATGGGCGTGAGACAGGGGTTGTTAAAAGTCCAGATACATACCAACAAGTCGGAAAAGCAGCGCAAGTGCGCTGCTATGCTCGATCTAAAAAAATAAATTTGCGCTACCAGAAGGAGCAAGAAACAATGGAACGCTGACTCGCTGCTATTTGTAATTTCTCAACCATTCAGATCGTACTTACAATTAGTTACAGTTTTCAAGGCCTTGTTTATTTGTATGGATATTTGTGAGAGCTATTTTCGCACATTTCTATGTGTTTTGGGCACATTCTTATTTTGCAGTGGGTGTGTCGCCGTTTTGACTGCCTGCAGCCTTTGTACATATTATAATTTCCTGGAATTTTGAAGAATAATCAAGTTTGGATTACAGTACAGAGAACTCTCTACTAATTTGCAGAGTCATAAGTGATAACCACACCACATGGTTTCTAAAGGACAATAGTAATTGTTTTAGGTTGAGTGTGCAAGCGTTCTGACGTGTTGTAATCTATCTGTGGGATTTTAACCACACCCACTGCACGTCCATCACTATCACTCATTCATGGGCTTCCCTTTCAAAAATCCTTTGCTATCGTTTGTAAATGTTTTAGGTTTGTCTCTCCTTGGGGCAGTTTTGTTACTGCCTTGGCCATCGACCCTGTTACATGGATAGTTGCATGTTTGCAGATACGTTTGACTCCAAGAAAACTTCTTTTTCCTTTTGTGTCTCTCCTTCGTGCTCACAGTGGCCGTGGCACTTTGAATTGGCTTGCTTATGTCAACTGCTTTACTTTTCATTTTCAATTTATGTGGCAAGAAAAGTCCAATTAGGAATGTACAACACTAATAACTCTAACTCGAGCAAACGTGAGACCCATTGCACTGAAAATGCTTGTTCTATATTTTCAGTGAGAGAACTACATCTAAGTTTAGAGGAGAAGGGGCTGAGTTAGAGAACTTGTTACGTACGATTTTGTATTGATCTGTTGCAAGGTTCTTCACTAAAATTATATTGTTTCTTACAGACTTCCATAGTTGTCTGTGAGGAAGTGTGACAAGACTCACATCAGTGTTTTCTCTCTCTCTTCCCCTTACATTTTCTTCTCTGCAGGGGCCTCTGTGATCCTTCAATGACTGCCAACCATGGACTGCTCTAGGAAGCAACAAGACTCCAAGTCCATTTATACAATAACATAAAAATAAAATAAGAAGTGTAGCATGATGGAGTTTCTAACCTAAAAGAACATTTCAAGGGGCAAGAACAAATGGCAAAGAGGAAGATACCTCTCCAAGGGATACAGCATTCAGGGAATCTTCATCAGCAAAGCATCTGTTCAGCAAGGCATCTGCAAGCATCAGGAACGTGTCTCTGACCAAAAAAGGACTGCTCTCTGCTTCTGCTCTCAGCAACGTACTGATCTGAGCAAAGTTTGAAAATCCAACGCTATATTAATCTACATGAAATGTTCCGATTTGTCAATAGTGTCAGTTCACATTATGCTGAAGGGACATCATCCAATTAAAATCGATCATCAGACTTCAGGTGCATCAGTTCGACATTTTCCTAAGTATGTCACGGGAACATTTACTTTCCTTGTGACTCCAAACAGGTGTAAACATTTGTATACGATCTAGGTCCATGTTCCTACATTACAAAACTTCGAGGGACAAATGGGTACGGTTCTTCTACAGTTAAACAATAGATCTCTTTGTGGTTTGCTTGCAGGTCAGCAGGGGAACTTTGTTGGGAGGTCCTGGTGGTTTCTGAAGTCCCTTGACTGTGGCTTCCTCCTGCCCTTCTTTCAGTCAAGAGGGGACTGTCCTTCTTGGTGTCCTACGTTATGTAACCAGTACCTGGGGCTTTTGCACGGATTGGCCACTGGAGGGTGCAGTGCCACCAAGCTTAGCACACTTGCAGGGTTTGTCCTCATGGTCTTTTGGGTGGAGTTTGGTCCAGCTGCAGCATCTGGTTTCTTGGTCAGCAGCGGGTCAGTGAAGTGGCCTTCATTGGGTTGTTGGTCTTGGGTTGCAGGAGAGTGATGCCTTCACTCTGGAGGGAGATCATTGGTGATTTTTAAAGAGTGGAGGGCCTCTGGAAGTTTGTAGAGTCTGTCCAACATCCAAGCAACCACACAGTGACAATTCCTGAGTCCTGGGTGTAGCAGGCAGGGTTTCCCAACTTTTCATGGTGCAGCAGGACGTCAGTACCTGAGCCTTGGGTCTTCTTTGTTGCTGGTCTTCCTTTGTCCTTGGAATCTGATTTCTTGTTCTAGGGCTGCTCACTAAATACTGTATTTAGTGGGCCTTTAGGGGAATACCTGGTAGTGACCAATGGGTCATCTACCTTAGGGTGCTACACCCACTAAGTGACCACTTCCTAGGGGCAGAGGTCACTTCCCTACACCCAATTGGCTATTTTCCTTCCATGCAAGATGGAGGAAAATGAAATGGATGGGTCACCTCGCATGCAACACTGTAGGGGTGGTACAAGCTGGGGATGACCACTCATCCTGTCCTTTGTGTAGTTTCATGTTGTTGCTCCCGCCAAACGTGGAGGTGTGCAATGGGGGCGGCCATCTGCTTCTAGCAGCAGGCTTGAGCTCAAGTTTCAAGGGCGGGAAGCCCTTTGAAGCTCGCTAGCAGGGCAGTGCACATTCCTGCAGGAGGGGGTGTTTGCACCTCCACCCAGGAAGGGCTTTGTTCTGGAACCCAGAGAGCAGGATCTCTCACCACAGGATTCTAGTATCTTGTCTGTTGGTTGCAGGCTGTTTGTGACCAGTCAGCAACCATGCCAGGTTAGTTAGCTTTTGTAGGGGGCACCTCAAAGGTGACCCCTTGGTACATTTTGTAATAAACCCAATATTGGTACCATTTTGGATTTATCATTCTGAGTTGTTTGATACCAACCAATCCAGGGTTCAGAGTAACCATCATGTGGCTGTGAAACTCGAACTGACCAGTGGCCAGCACATGTATTAAAATGGCTGCTCTGTTCACTTACTATGTCCCAGGTTTGGCAAGGACACTGTAGGGGCATATTGCTCAGGCATCTATGCCCACACAAACAATATAGTGCACCCTGCTTTAGTGCTGGAAGGCCCGCCAAAAGGGTGACTTACCTATGATTCACGCAGTGTGCAGTGGACAGGGCACACAAACTATGTGCTATGTTGAGTTTGACTTTTAGGATTGTATCAGAACACCCAGCCTGCAATGGCAGTGCTGGGTGCTTCTGGATGCATGGCCCTAGAGGGTTTCACAATTGGTGCTGCTGCCCTCAGAGGTCTACCCTTAGTATCCCATTCTCTGGGTACCTAAGTACCATTTACTAGGGACTTATAGTGGCAGCTAAAGGTGTTGTCATTTTTGCCAATAAATCACAAAGGTTTTAGGGAAAAAGATCTGGCCCAGGGAACCTGGGTAGCAGGGGCCCTGGATACTAACAACTTTGAGACTACATCAAATATCAGGCAAAATGTGGGGGCCAACCATAACAAAAGAGGCCTTTTCTCACAATTCCCTGTTTGGCAGAAGATGGCATCAGCTTTGTTTCCAGGACCATATGTTAACATAATCAAATTGAAGAGTCCAACGTGCATGCTTTGCATTTGGGGCACATCATGCTGGCTAGATACAATAGTTTTTATGGTCATTCCATAGTGTTATCTTATGACATCCCCCTTTAAATGATGTCTCTAATGTGAGGCAGCCTCTTTCCATCAAGGTTGACAAATAATAAGCAGTGGAGTGAAGTTCCTTAGTATCTAAGGTATGTTGTGAGGGAACTGCTTCAATTGCAACAGAAAAGGATCTGTTTGACCAGTAAAGGATGTCTGTCATCTGGGTGTCCTAAGATAGAAGCAGAGGTGAAAACAGTTTTAAGTCTAGCAGATGCTTGTTCCTGTTGGCTCCCCACACAAATTTCACTCCTTTCTGGGTCAACTGAACTACAGGCTGTATGATGACAGAAATGTTCTGACTAAACTGTCTGCAGAAACTGGCAAATCAAGTGCATCTCTGTACTGCTTTCACCCCGAATAGGCTGAGCAGGATGTTCCCGTGAATGGACAAAAATTGTTGGAGACAGTGTGGCATAGTGGGACACAATGTGCATATCTGGCAGAAGTACTCGGTACAGAGCCCCTACAGGACAGAAGGTGGTGGAGCTTCCTTCCTATACCACAAGACTAGGGGGTAGTAGTTTTAGGTTTAAGAGCCAAAGGAAAGGGGGGCTGCCGAACAACAACTGTGTGAGGATATCCAGATGCTCCTAGCAGCCAAACAAGAGATAGCGCTGAAGTAGAAAAATATGGCACTTCCACCTGTACATTTTTAGTCTAGGAGGCTAAGGTTAAGTATGGCTCTGGAAATGTTTACAGCTGATACCACAAATAAGAGAACCAAATTGTGTGCAGCATAGAAACCTGTTAAAAACTCATATGCCATCGCTATCCCACTGTAGAACCTTTCTAACGCTTACCTTGTATTGGGACCTGGGACACTAAAAAGACACATAAGCGTTGCAAGACCATAGAGCAGTGGTTCCCAACCTGTGGTCCGGGGACCCCTGGGGGTCCACGAAGCCTCTTCACGGGGTCAGGGACTGTTTAGAAAATTAAATAATATTAACAAATATGGGGCCAGATGTAGGTAGGTTTCCTTTTGTGAGGTGCAAATTGCGAGTCCCAGCGACTCGCAATTTGCACCTCGCAAAAGGAAATGCAGAAAGGTGTCTCAGACACCTTCTGCAACTCGCTATGGGGTCGCAAAGACCCACCTCATAATTATTTATGAGGTGGGTCGCAGTTTGCGACCCCATAGCGAGTCTAGACACTCACGGGGATGGTGGCCTGCTGGAGACAGCAGACCACCATGTCCGTGACTGCTTTTCAATAAAGCAGTTTTTTTTCTCTCTCTTTGCAGCCCGTTTTCCTTAAAGGAAAACGAGCTGCAAATAGAAAAAATACCGAAACCTTTTAGTTTCGTTTTTTTTCAGAGCAGGCAGTGGTCCATAGGACCACTGCCTGCTCTGAAAAGATATTATTGTGAGCATTCACAAAGGGGAAGAGGTCCCATGGGACCCCTTCCCGTTTGCGAATGAGTTACCATCCACTTCAAGTGGATGGTAACTGCGAGTTGATTTGTGACCGCTTTCGCGGTCACAAATCAACTCTACATCGCGGTGCAACTCGCAAATAGGAAGGGAACACCCCTTCCTATTTGCGAGTCTGAAACACATTTTGCGAGTCGGTACCGACTCGCAATATGTGTTTCTGCATCGCATGAGGGCATTTGCACCTCGCAAACGGCGTTTTTTGCCGTTTGCGAGGCGCTAATGCCTTCCTACATCTGGCCCTAGGTCCCCAGCTTTCAGTAATGACTCATTGGGGGGTCCCCAGATTCCAATAATGATTCAGTGGGGGTCCACAGAAGTCAAAATGTTGGGAACCACTGCCATAGAGAAAAGAACACAAGCTGTGTGATACAAATGTCTAATAGGATGCTATGAATGTGGGGATATGTGATCACTCCCACCTCCATTCCCCCTTTGGAGTGGTGGGGGTTCCGGCTGCCTAATGAAGCTATTCAACTTCACTAGCACTGCATTGCACGTGCAAATAACAGAGCACTGTGCTGTATTTTGTGAACTGTTTTAAAAACCATTACAGTGTTCTTGGAAAAAAAGAGGATATGACTTGCCTCAACCCGTCCCTCGTGGCATGCACAAGATGCTTCAAGGCTTAGGTGGTTAAGGATCATAAAAATATTTTAAAAACACAAAACATTATCTCATTACACAAAGGTACAACTACACAAATAGTAGTAAAAAATGAAAAAATAAACGCTAAAGTTAAAATATAATATCTAATATGATAAAAAAAAAAAAACATAATTTTCAACACATCAACATACTTTATTGCTTTATCTGAAAATAGCTTCAAATTCAAGAAGGGATTTGGACTGAAAAGCTACCAATTCCATTGCTGGGGGGTAGCAAGAAAAGTGACTTGCTTCACTATTTCCAGCCAATTACAGCTTACACCTGCCACTGGTGGGCGTTTCATTGGTTCTGTTTGTTGTTTGTACAATAGGATTTTATGGGGCAGATTTATGAAAAATGGCGCTGCACCTAGTGCAGCACCACTTTTCTTGCGCCCCTTAGCGCACCACTAACGCCACCATGTGTGCACCGTATTTAATATACGTCGCACCACGGGGATAGTTAGGAAACTAGCGTCAGAATTTTTGACACTAGTTCAGTGCTCTTAAGGATTAGCGTCAAACATTCTGATGCAAATCCTGCAAAGCACCCAGAGGTCAATTGAAACCAATGGGAGCCTCCTTTTAATGCCTGCTTTTTGAGCAGGCGTTAAAAGTGCCAAAAAGATGACGCTAAGAAATCTCTTAGATTTCCTAGTGCCATTTTTTCGCCCTCCACCCCAACGGGGACCGCGCCCTTTGCATACATTATGCCTGGTGAACGCATAATGTAGCACAAAGTATTACAAAGTGGCGCAAAGCGTGCTTGTAAATTTGGTGCATCGATTTTGGCCTCGTTGGGCCACATTAGCATTAAAAAAAAAAAGACGATAATATGGCGCAAGGAGGCACTAGGGGCTTTTAAATCTGATTTATATATCTTTTATGGTTTTGTTTTTTTGATTCAGTGCAGTAGTATCATGAACCTTCCAGATTCATCCCACAAGTACTTACTATCATAGTCAAAATTATCGATGGCACAACACAGGGCATTTCTTTTATTCTATGCTTGCCCTTTGCACCCTGAGATGTAAAATTTGTAAAATTAAATTTATGAGGGAGTGTATTTTCATCATCATTGGTAACCACATGAAATAGTCACTTCTAATCAATTACTGCCCACATAGGTTTTGTACAGTGCAAACATCCAATTTATTCACATTTCCCAAGTCATCAACATAAGGAGTTGTTTGGAGATTGTTCAATCACCAAATGTTCACACTTAAATAAAGTGTATTTGTAGTGACATACTATGTCAATTCTATAAAGTAAATTGAACCAACAAGTTCAAATATGGGTGTTTTCTTTTGCGTTGACATATAATTAAGGCTCCCAGTTTTCCGTTTTTATGGATCTTGACATCTAAATACAGACAGAAAAATGTATTTCCTGTCTGTATTTATATGTAAAAGTGGAAAAATACTGACAATTGTGCTTCTTGTGAGTGACTCGCCTTGCTATCTTTTGTGAATTCCAGCCAACAGCTTCCCAGGCAGACAGCATAGGGAGTTAAAAACAGGATGAGAATTCCTTAAATATAAGCATATTTTAACGTAAATATGAATTATAATGATAATCTTTACCTGTGGGTATTTTTTGTTATGTTTGATTGCTTAATTTGCTAAAATGTGCCAGGCATCAAAGGATGAGTGTATGTCATTGCTTAAATAAATGTGAAAATCTAGCATTTTACGACTTCATTTATCCTCAAAACACAAAAAAAACATGGATAAATACCAGTAAGACGGCCAAAAAATGAACATGGATAAATAGAGATGGAAATACTAAAAAACATAAATACCATAAAAGCAGGAGCCCTGCATATAATCACTTCTTTATTGATAATTGTAATTAGAGTTGCATTTATGGGGTGCATGCTTGACAGTGAGTTTTATTTACACAGAAGCCTGTGTTGGAAACGTTTTGTTGTCGTGCATGGGTGACAAGCGAGGTGCTCTTATCCCGCCTTTGTTCGCAGTGCTTACTTTGTGATGGTGCCAAATGAGTGAGAGATTGACTGTGCAGTTTGCATTAACTATTGCTTTGAGTTACTGTGCAAGTCATTTCTAGAATTCTTGGGAGACCTCAAAAACCATCAATCCACATCCTGTGATGGATACAAGACACAAACCCTGTAAAATTATGTGGGGCTGTCAAGGTCCAGGACCAAGATCCACAGGAATGGCATGAACTATTTGCTCTCTGAATTCCTCCTTATTTTTAATGGTCCAGATTATAATGCTTAAAAGTGGTAAGTGAAAGCAGGGATGTGGAATTCCTATCGCCCGACGCCCGGGACATCTTGTTTGGGGTCAAGGGCTACAAGTTTTTATGTTTACTTTGTCCTTGGGACAAGTAGGCCCAACCCCCTGCAGCACAAACCCTTTGGCTGCCTGATTACAGAGAGTGGAACTCTCTGCAGTTGAGTTAATGTGTTTCCAAAAGTTAATGCTGTTCGAACTTGTATTTATGGTTCATTATTTGAAAGTCTTCATTATTAGGGTGAGTGCTGTAAATAAATGTTTTAAGGTCACACTTCACTACTGACGTTGGTTCCAGTACAAAAAAAAAAAAACGTGTATACACATGTTTGAAAAGTTTAGGCTATGAGGCTAAGTTTAATGCTCCCAGAATGCTCTCTGATTATATGCAAATGAAGTGTCATTTAGTAAAATGTGTTGATGCATGCTAGTATTTCCCAAAAATATTTCTAATGGAAAATCAGTGTAACCATTTTCAACACGATTATGGGAAGCATGAAAATAAACAAACACTGACAAAGGCAACTGATCTGACATATTTTTATAAGTCTTTTAGTTTCATCAATGCGTGTCTTGTTTTGACATGGCTTTTGTAACACTTTATTGTTGTGGGAGCTACCAGACCCTCAACATTGTAACAAACACTGGCAAACCCCCCCAAAAAAGTTTTTGAACTCTCTAAAAGCACACCAGTGGCATAACAAAGGCCCCGCAGCCGCCCTCCAGGGGGCCCCTTCAGCACAGCACCTGCCCTGAGTGAGTCTGGAGAGGGGGCTCCTCCATGTTCTTTACAAAGGGGCACCCTCCAGTTTCGTTACGTCACTGATTGCCACTGTAGCTCCTGACACTGAACAAAACTACTTTGTGTGCCAATATGCTCCTTGTGGAAGAGCAGAATGCGATCGCTCACAGTAAAGCCGGCCGAAAGAGAGAGAAATAGAAGTTTAATAAAAACAAAATGTCTGTGTTAACACCAGACCTAATTAGGGACCAAGACCCACATGTAGGTAGCTTTTTGCATGTCGCAAACAGCGACTTTCGCTGTTTGCGACATGCAAAAAGCACACTGCGATGCACAAACCCAGTTTTGCGATTCAGTAACCTGGTTACCGAATCGCAAAACGGGTTTGCGACTCGCAATTAGTAAGGGGTGTTCCCTTCCTAATTGCGACTCGCAGTGCAATGTAGGATTGTTTTGTGACCGCGAACGCGGGCGCAAACCAATCGCAGTTTGCACCCATTTCAAATGGGTGCTAACACTTTCGCAAAAGGGAAGGGATCCCCATGGGACCCCTTCCCCATTGTGAATGTCACTGTAAACATTTTTTCAGAGCAGGCAGTGGTCCTGTGGACCACTGCCTGCTCTGAAAAAATGAAACGAAAACGTTTCATTTTTGTTATGCATCTCATTTTCCTTTAAGGAAAACGGGCTGCATTACAAAAAAAATAACTGCTTTATTGAAAAGCAGTCACAGACATGGTGGTCTGCTGTCTCCAGCAGGCCACCATCCCTGTGAGGGCCGCCATTCGCGAGGGTGGTCGCAAATTGCGACCCACCTCATGATTATTTATGAGGTGGGCATTTGCGAAGCCCTTGCGAATCACAGATGGTGTCAGGGACACCATCCTACATTCGGATTTGCGACTCGCAATTTGTAGGCCGCAAATCTGAACCTACCTACATGTGGCCCCAAATTCTTAAAGAAAGTCACAAAAGTGCACCCATGGTATATGTTGTACCCTATAAAATATTTGTGAACTGTATTTTAGCATGGGTAAATACGATGTGTAGATTTGCTCATGTAAAAATCTATTGAGCATTTGCAAGTTCATTTTCCCTCCAGCCACTTTCTTCCCAACCCTGGAACAAGTTCTAATTCTGCCATTGTCAGGAGTAAATGTCCAACCTTTCTTATTATGGGAAAATATTAGAGAGAAGCTGGTAAAAATCTTTAAAACATGCAGGTTAGTAGGTTTGCAGACTCAAAGGCATTCCAGCCCTAGAACTATTGCTTACTGCTTCCTCCAGCCCCAGTATGCAGATCTGCAGAAAGGTGGCAAAATAAGGAAATTGTTACAGTAGGGATTGAAACTGCAAGTATTTAAGCCCTACTATGGTAGTAGCCCTGACATAATCAGAGAGGCTATTATCAGAGCACTTACATAATGAGATTGCTGCCATAATTTGTCGCCACACTACATGGCACCAAAGGGACAAGTAGATCTTTTTACAGGACAAGTAGATTTGAGAAGCAACCTGTCCACTGGACAAGTAGATATTTTAATAAATTCCACACCCCTGGAAAGTCTCATAAACATCAACCAATTCATGGAGTAACACATCACTTCCGCAATGCTGTAACTTAAAAACAGGTAGGTATAAGCAATAATGTTGCACAAAATATTATTTAAGATATTGCACAACAATTAAAAATCAATTAAAGACCAACCCATAAATCGAGGAAGGGTCATAGTGTTTGCTAACAAACCAAATGAAGCGATATAGTTTAAATAATAGCGGCTCAGATCACTGTTGAATATATCAAAATTTCATTATATGCAACGTATTCAGAGGTAAAAAAAATTAAATCCAGGTAACACTGTACACCTGCATTTCTTAGGTCACACAACCAATTGAGTAAGTGCTACACCCATATATGCAAGTTCACAAGACATTACATAGGACACAAGACAGAACATTTAGGACATTTGGTCATGATCTATTCTTGACTGCGCATATAATGAAAAGGAGGGGGTGCAATTGCTTAACATCAAATTACGGTGACTCTATAAAGATTCACTCATCATCACAACAGGGCCAACTGCTTCTACTTTAAGCCTTGGCAATGAGTTACAAGCGAAGCACATTGGTACGAACAACATCAGGTCAGTGGAACAGGTGGCAAGCAGGCCTGTGGAGGCTGGGGCACAGATTAAAGGTAGTGCACAAGAGACACAGATCAGGGAGGAGGTAGTGTAGGTATGGGTCCAAAGATGTAAAGGCAGAGTCACCAATGAACAAACAACTTGCTGAGCAACATTTGCATTTTGTCAGTCTAGTCAGTCAAAAAGAATGTTTATTTATACCTTGGTCTTTAAACAACATGAAACAACACAAAAGCAAATCATCATAAAAAAAGTATACGTACAACTAAAATCTCCCCATATAATTAATAAATAACGTAAATGTCATAATAAATATATGTATGAATAAAATCTCATCCTACATTTCCATAGCAAAGACAGACAGTTCCTCATAAAAAGAGGTTAAAACCAAATTAAAAGAAGGCAAACTTCTAAAAATCCACTAAAACCCTTTTAACTGCAACCACAAATCTCCTAAAGACACAGGTCACATTGAGATAATGCATCTCTGTTAAAAGTGCCACCGCTTGCCCACCATTTTAGATGCCGTGTTTTACAAAGAGCGGCCTTAAGATAGTTTTCTGAAGGGTCTGAACTTTTAAACAATCTACGAGAATATGCAAACTGTTCCACCTTACACTCAAACCACAGGTACATTTGCCAGTTACGTCCATCATTTCCATTTTTACTGTGTCACTACTATAACACAGGTTAAAACCAGCTCTAAGTCTTAGCAATGCAGATCTGAACCTGCGATTAGGTAGTGAATCCACGTAGGAGAACCACTCCTCATTTTGCCATGAGTTGAGCAAAAATTGTACTAAAGGTTTCCCCTTTAAATATGGCATGTTATGGTCTCTAGTTTTGTTCTTTGTTAAGACGCAGAGTTCTGCGTGGTATCTATTTGCAGATTCTGAGACACCATCTTAAGAACAACTATCCTACATGTATCCTCCAGGTGTTTCCTGAAACCCTTGACCCACTTCAGTTCACTATGCATAATCTCATTTTTACACCATAATGAGAGCTTTTGCCCATCGCCTGAATTCAAACGTAGCCAGCATCTAACTGCCTCAGCACATGCCAAACGGCTCCATGATGTAATACCTATTTCCATTATTATTGCATGGATCATTGAGGACCTTGGCAGTGATAAGAGGCTTTGGAGAAACTTTCCCTCCTCATATTCCCAGTTTCTTTTGCCGCTTAGGCTTATCAACTCAGCTTCATACTGAAATTGTAGGCAGATCATAGCTGCATAGGCTGTTAAAAATGGCCTTAGGGACATATCCCTATAATATCCATTAACATTTTTCAGACCGCTTAGGTTCTAGCTTTGAGCGATTCAATATGATCCTTCCACAGTAATCTCTTCTCGAACCATAAGCCTAGCTACTTATATTTATTAGTACTATTATTTATTAACAGATTCTAATTTTGTAGATCCTATGCACCACCTGAAATTTACAGATGTTTTGCTAAATCTCATCAGCTTGGTTTTATCCATGTTTATCACTATTACAGTATTCGATGAACGTATTCAGCTCCATTTCAAAGCCTATAACAGTCAGATCCATAATGACTATAACGTCTGCATATAGGAGACATGCTATATGTTTTTCATTCATTTTTGGGGCTGATGCCCTTTGCAACTGCTATGTATCGTTCTGATGATTGCCCCTTTCCAATTATCTGGAAACTGGCCCATAGCTAAGCTTCCTTGGAACGTCTGGTGGAAGAATTTTGCCCACCAGTCAACCCTGGTCTTAACTATAACAGAGGGGAGATTATCTGGCCCTGCTGCTCTAACCAGATCCCTTTTTAACGTTTGCAATGGAGAAATGGGTTCTACTATTCTCATCCACCCCATTCCATTCTATTGAGCTTGTACTCTCAGGCTCCAAATCTTCTCCACATATTTCTTTTAGATGTTCAACCCATGCTTCTTCTTCTATCACAACCCAGCTGCACGAGCTTCCAAAACCTTTTTACATTTTTTGTTTGTATAGCTTTTAGAATATTTTCCTAGCAGCTCACCATATATCCTCTTTTCCAATCTCTGATCTATTTTCTATATTTTTCCTTGATGTTCTGGAGGCTAACATAGATCTAATGGTCAAACTTTATCCTGAGGGGTTTCTCCCCTTTTTTTAATATGAGACTTTAGCTCTCTACAACCCCTGTAAAATCAAGCATTAACTTTCTGAGTGTCTTGCAGGGCCCTTTCTGCATCATTCTGTTGCCATTTAAATCTGCTCTTAAGCAGTGAACAACTCCCTTGATTTTATTTTCATACCATTTTATACAGTTGATTGAAACTTGTGTCAACTCTTGGCTCTGTTGAAAATTAGCCGGTTTCACCAGATATTCCTCCATGATCCTAGTGGTGAGGCACTTGGGGTGTTCTACCTGTAGGGGTAGAACCATTTTTTTAGTCCTATTTACCCCTGTAATTATTTCCGGGTGTAGGGGGTAATGGTTGCTTCCCTCTGTTTGCAATACCTGGAAAATCCCAATGTTGTGAAAAAAACAGGCCTGCAAAAAGATATAATTAATAGGGCATGGTTGCAACCCGTTTTTTAAAATGTCTGGTGTGCATGCGGATCGGGGTTCCTGCGCTCATTTACACAAAACATTCCCATTGAGCCCAGAAACGTTTCTAGTGTAATCTCCTGTGTACCTAACAAACTTGCAGGAAATCTACCAATATTAATGTTAAAAGATGACAATATCTCCTTGAATAAGGGGGTCAATCTTCCTTGGGTCCAATCTATGGGTAAAATCTCCCAGCAATATCATCATTTCTTTGTGGAAGTTTGTACTGACATATTCTACATCCTCCTTAGATCACCTTAATTCAAACCAACACTCTTCCGCACACCCCACACCGTACACCCATTAACTATTAGCATACAATCATGTCTTTTATCTGGTTTGCAGAGATGTACTCTACAAACCACCATCCAAATACATTTTAATTTTATCTGTAATACCTTTTTTGCAATCTTGGTGGATGTGGGGAATAATAGCCCTCCCAGGTGTGTGCACCTGTTGCCTCTTCTTCGCTGTTGTTTACCTGCACAAATCCATCAACTGGTGGTGTTTCGCTGCACAGCCATGTTTCCTCTAAGCTTATAATCTCATATTGATCCATTACCTCTTTGAACCTTTGTAAGCGTGACATTTTCACACAACCACTAATGTTCCATGATAGGATCCCCAAGCTGTGTGACCACACTTTATCCTAGAAAAAAATTGCTCGGCCTTGCTGCCTCGCTATTGACTGGTGAAGAAAGGGCTGCGTATCTATTTTCACAACTGCTGGCCCTTAAGGCTTCTTCAGGGCTGAGGTGTGGAACCGTCATTTTTAGATCTTCCTTTTTACTGACATTCAACTATCTACTATTCACATACCCTTGCTCGATCAGTGTAACTCGCCTTGGGCCCAGCCCTGCACGATACCTCACGAAGGGTTTGTTAGAGTGACCTGCTTCAGGTATTTCTGTTTCTGGTACGAATTAAAATAAATACCTTCCTTTAACATCTCGCGTTCTGCTTTTTCAAGCGCTACCTTAACCAATCCCCAGTACAGTAGTACCTTTGTTATTTTATTTCATTTGTTATCATTAGTGAACCCTACCTGTCTGAGATCCTTTGATGCTATTGCTTTCAGACTTGGGCATTTTTGGGAATGAAAATAATAACTGAGACCGATTCAGGGAGACTCATTTCCTTTCTCTTTTCCCTTTTTTTCTTTTTGTATGGGTTCTACTTGTACCGAAAACGTATTTGTTTCCCCACCCTTCATTGCTGATATGCTAACATTTAAACCTTTGCTCACAGTATCCTCCTTTACTTTGTTAGCATTACTTTCATGTCTTCCCCACCCTGGTTACCAGGGTCTCTATTCCCTTTTCTTGCTACCCCATTTTAACCGAGTCCAGGCTCTTCCTTGCGTAGGGATTGGGGATTGCTCCTATTACCACTCTCTGAATCTGCCCTTCCTACCTCTTTTACTTTATGCACGTTTGTAAATCCTTTTTGTGGTGTTTTTTAGAGCCTAGTCTATTTTTTTGCCCTTCTTGGTGTATTTATAGCCACTTCCTCCTTTCTTTCCTTCTCTAAGACCCATCCCTGGGCCTTTTCTAATTATCTTTGTGGGAGGGATATACTGTCTGTACATAGTGGGATCGCCCCGTTTTTATCAGCATATGGTTTTTGGATACAAACATTTGAAGCACCAATCACATGGGAAATAGCAACT
Organism: Pleurodeles waltl; assembly: GCF_031143425.1. Lineage (NCBI taxonomy): Eukaryota > Metazoa > Chordata > Amphibia > Caudata > Salamandridae > Pleurodeles > Pleurodeles waltl. Next base: position 517,252,172 of record NC_090444.1, on the reverse strand, counting down.
CCTGCCTCCCTTGGGACTTCACTAACCTTAGATTCCTTATTTTTATAGACAGGCCTTACTAATGCCGACATTTGCTCCTTTGTTTTAGTTCCCCTGCGATGATTTGTGGTTTTGACTTCTATGATTTTAAAATATCATTGTTCATTACTGTCACCTCTAGTAATCCTTGAAAGTTTTTTGTAGGGTTAACATTATGTCCAACATTGAGGCCGATGGTGATGCTGAGAACTCCAAGTTTAGAACATAATTTTGCAGGGTTATCCTGCTTCTTCAACCGGTGTTAGCAAAGGCTGCTCCTGCGTATTGCCAAGCTCCTCCCTATTTACTATTAAAGTCCCTCTATTTATCCCTAGGTCCATCATACTTTGTGAACTCCCCCACCCCCAGTTTTGTGTCACCCTATTATCTAATAGGGAGACTGGCTGGGGTGAAGAGGACAATCTTGGTTCTAGTGCGAGCATGTTACTGTGCGAGCATGTTACTGTGCGTCATATCGGGATCATTTATAAATGGTTGGCTGAGGTCCAAAATCTGGTAACTATCATCCCCCACACCACTAGGGATCCTCTCTCTTGATTCTGAAGCCTCAAGTTGTGCACGAGTGAGACTCACAAATCCACCCATTACAGGGATGGTGCCCCAATCCTTCCCCCGCCTCCAAGAATGTCTCTGAAGTTGTGGCGAGATAGTGGGTGTAGTGTTGGGGGCCCTAGGCCCTCATGCTACTAAATGAGGTGACACGTACACATAGTATGGGTTCTGGTAACTGGCCTGGGGCACGTGCACCCAGCCCTTTTTATTGTCAGGATCACCCGACCGGTGACGCCTGTGTTGGATGGATGTGGGGTGTGTGTAAAGCCAGCTCTCGGCAGAGTGGCTTGTGGGAACACTAGAAGGTGTCCAGCAGGACATTACATTCCTCCCAAACTTTATTGAGGAACAAAACGAAGTCCAACCTGTAAAAGAAAACACAATAACTAAACACCACCATCAGTCTATAGTATCGATGTCTAGGGCATGTCAGCAATCAGCATTCTCTTCAGCTGATGCGCGGGGGCACAGCAGCGTCTACGCTCTCACAGCAAACATGTCAAGTGCGCAGAGGCATCTGCAAGATAAGGGCAGCAATAATACCTCCTTGTTGTGTGATGTACGGTTCTCGCTTGTCATTTCAGTTCACATGACTTTGCTTCCCTTGCATTAGTTTTGTCTTTTGGTTCCCTCACATTAGATAACTTTGTTAGATGTACCTTGTTTTCGCCTTTACCATTTTGTACTGTAGCGTTCCACCCTGTTTTACCCATGTTTGATGGCAGTATCCTTTCACCCTTCGTCATCACTTTCCCTTATGGAGAAGCAGGTAAGACATTAAATAAATGGTCAAATGTAAATACTGGATGAGTTCAGTAGTATGGTTTTGTGTGTTTTGCAGCATATGGCCTGTAGAGATAACGCAGTCCAGCTGAGTGATTTAACGCTCAGTCTGGATGCCATACACTCTTGGCTGCGAATTCCGTACTCCGGCTACGGTCAAGTCCAGTCCAGTCCAGATCTTCTGTTTTTCAACCTACCTCCTCTCTTCCCCTTTGTGTACACACTTAGAACCTGGTTTCTACAGGATATTTTAATTATGGAGAAAGTTTGGGATTAGCATTAAAGACCTGCTGTGCAAAATCCAAATCCCGAAAGAACCATCTCAATCAGTCAGTTAACGAGATGCTTAGAAAACATAACATTCTTCTGAAAACTAAATCATGTTCTAAAGCAAATTAATTTTATCGAAAATAAACTGTGGGGGTTGTAAGAGCTAATTTCTTAGAAGCAAAAGAGAAGATGACTACCCGTTTGCATCAGTCCTGTCTTAAAGCCAGCAGAGCTGCTACAAATCTCAAGGGGAGTGGCGGGGGGAGGCGGAGAATAATAGTAATAAAATAAAAAAACGTACCTTTCCTGATTTTCTGATGCCTCCAGCCGCCTCGTGATCCTCTTCAGATGGTGGATGGTGTCCCAGCATTCCTTGAGACACCAGCACAGGCTCCGCACGCAATCCTGGCAGAGCTCTCATGCTGTACCTAGCATGAGAACATCACCAGGATTGGTCTGAGCGGCTTGGTCTGCCCCTTAGACACTGCGTTGGAGTCTGTGCTGTTTCTCCAAACCAACTGTGTAACGCAGCCAGGTTGGAGAAACCTAAGTGTGCATGTCAGTTAGTCTGGCCTAAGGCAGCCTGCCAAACTATTATGAACACTTGTGCATTAACTCCACTCCCCCACCTCCCCCTTGCATGGACCAGCCCCACCCCTCCCTTCACAATCTGGCTCAGCTGAGCCAGCAGCTAAAAATAAAATAATATAGCCAATGGGGCGACACTCCTTTGCCATTGCGAATCAGCTGCCCCTGCTGGAAGTATGTATGAATGTGTATAAATTACAATACAAGGTATTAATAAACTTCAATACGTTATTAGCAGGATTTGAAAAGGCCTATATATATCCAGCTCTAAAGTTAAAATAACAAATATTGCCAAGGCCAATAGGTTTCACCTGTGCGAGACCTATTGGCGTTGTCAGAGTTTTCTACACATGTTGCAGCAGCACGTGCTGCTGTGCAACTTGATTTAAAGACAATAAAGACACATAACTATGACGTGACAGTCTTTGATCGCGTCATAGCAGAGTTTTTTGTTTACTTTTAGCCCAACCAGCAATAAAATATAACTATTTGCGAACTCTATTTTATTCGCTGGTAGGACTCAATTGCCATTTAGTGCGGTTTACTTTTTGATACTGCTAATGTATTTGTGGTTGAAGACAAGCTGGTCACCAGCTAATTGTCCTGTGCATATACATATCACAGCCATTCAGACTTGGCGTCTTGTACTTGACACAGTGAGGGTGAAAGAAATGTCCCCACTACACAAAGTATTACACCCACTACTGGAAAGCGATGTTTTATTTTGATTGTTGAAGAGGAAGTGGTGAATTCGCTGTACTAATCCTGGTCTGTTAGACTTCAGCTGTCTACGGGTTCATACTGGGCCTGCACAACCTTCTGAGGACCTGTGAATAGTAACCATTGCATTTGGTGACTGTATGTCTGTACTCTACTCATTTGGTGTTGATCACAGAACCAGGCTGCTCCCAGTGTTACAGTACTAAGAAGCTGGTTGCAGAAAAGCCAAATAGGTCTAGAAGAGCTATTGGTTTTGTATTTGTTTTTGGTTGCGGATGAGAGGACCAGAGAGGGAGGGTGGCAGGGCACAGAGAAACTGAACATGGGGAAGGGGGCAAGCTACACAAGGGGGTTGAGGGAGGGAAGTTTGGCAAGGCTGCAGATGGCGGGATTGAGTCAGGAAGAGCACGAATAGTGGGGTAGGACTGACAGACTGCAGACACATGCACTTTTATCAAGTACATGGTGAAAGTGAAAAAGAAGTACCTAGAGAAGGGTGTGACCAGTGGAAGGACACTGGCCGCAGACAGGAAACTGTAGTTGGTCCATGCTCCCTGACCGGAACAGAAACTCAAGCCCAGGAGGAAGCAGGGAGCTGCGGAAAAATAGGAAGCAAAAAAACGAGAGCTACATATAAACCAATCAAAGGTAAGTAAAAGTAAGTAAAGGGCATGCTCTAAGCCCCCTTTCAGCTTTTTTTTGTTCATAAGAGGTTTTATAAGGAATGCGCATGTGCTACATATACTGTTCAGTCAAAACCTAACAAAGAGGGATGAAACGAGACAAGAGAAAATTGCTGGGTGAGGTGAAATTGTGAGAAATATATTGGAGAAGCCTGATGCTCAATATAAATTTCAAAGAAACATCCATGAGTTGACGGAGGCAATTGCCCCATAACCACCATAGGTATACATGCTGCGTTCTTCACATGGGTGCATACGGTGTATAGCACCAATTTGAAACATAATTCATATGCTCATATGATAGCAAATGACGTTATTTGCCACGCACAAAACATAGCTCATCTCGAAAATCCTGTCACCACTACTGCAGTCCAATTAATTTACCACAGCATCCCTTTCAATATGTATGAAAGTCCAAACTAAACAATTGTGGAGAAAAACATGAAAGAAAGTGTTTTCTCAGAAAAGAAGGGAATACTAAAACAATACAAAATGTTTCCTGGCAAATCATGTTTGCTGCAAACAATTGTACAATCATATGTAAAAATGAAACCAGACAAACCACTGATAATTGACTCTATAATGTCTGAAATATTTCTTCAATCTGGGGGGTGGGGTAACAAATACCATTACCAGATGTAAACACATTACAGAACTGGGCCTTTCCAAAATGCTGGTTTTACTCTTTAGACAACAAAAGCATCAGTTGTGTCCGGACAGCACTGCAAGATCAAGTGTACGTTCCAACATTTACTATGTTGAAAAACCAAACTTTTAACAGTACTCATCAGTGAAGAATGGAGACACACTGTTTCTATCCTGTGCTTATAATGAATGAATACCCGCCACCAGTATTTGTCTATACACTGGTGATTGTTCCCAGCAGTGCTTATTGCTCTGTCATTCCCTTATTTGTAACCGAACCTGGACTTTTTATGCGTAGTGATGATCACAATTATTTCCTAGGAAGTGCTGAGGTCAGATAGACCCTTTCTTCAGTCCAAGGTGAGCTGGCTAAACAATCACCCCTATCATAGTCTGAAGCAGGGCAGTCGTGAGATCTTGCAAGAGTGAGAGCCCAACTGCTCATTGACTCAGCTCTCTCACTCTTTCCATTACTCAAAACATGCAGAATAAGTCAAAGTGCACACGCGTGTAAAGCACTTTCGAGCAGCTTAACCCAATTATATAAAACTGAAATCTGTTCAGGTGGCAAACCTAGTAAATTCAGGGCACCAGAAACTTATATTAATGAAGGAATAAGAAAAAAGCCTCACAGGACCTAAAAAGGATGAGACTGAGGGACAGAAAGCAAACTGAGAAACTGCAGGAGGGGGCGTGCCAAAGAAACTGAGAGCACGGAGTCAGCAAATAAATGACAAAAAGAGAGACATCGAACAGAGAGAGAGAGCGTAAGTCTGAGCTGGGAGACTTAAGTAAGGGACAGATGAGTAGAAATGAGTAACAGCAAAGGGCTACAATAACAGAGAGGGAGAGAGAGAGAGAACTTGTTGGCGATAACAGAACAATGGAGTAACAATGGCACTGAGAACTGCTGTCCTACTTGTCTTACCTCGACTAGGGCAGCACATGTATCACTTTGAGCTCATAATCCTTCCTATCACCTCTTTAGGTGGTCTTCCACACATGGCTCGTCTGATCTCTTGAAAGAGAAAATTCGACCACATCTCACAAGTCATAAAGTACTTATATATTAGTTACTTATCCAAGCCAGAACCCAAAGCAAAATTAATTGTTCCTTCATTTAGATCCTACTTCCTGGTTATCTTCACTTCTTAACATCTCTAGAGCTCTAAGAGACTCTTGCAGCAAAGACTCACATCTAACCCAGACTCCTGCTTTCTATACCACAATACCTGCAAAGCAGTCCTTCGAGGCGCTGCAACTAGTCTCTGGAAATCTCTAGCATAATTATTCAGGAACCAACTGCATCTGCTCACCTTTAGAAAGTTGCTGAAAACTTACCTGGTCCGGATTTACTTGAATTGACTGGGCCTTTCACTATCCCCTGCCTTCACCACTGTTCTTAATTTTAATTTCTCTCTTGTGGTACTTGAACCTTATGTTGCTTCTTCTTGAAATGTTAAACTACACATTCACCCACTGGGAATTCTCTCATATTTGTATACCTCACATTTATCTAAATTTGTAATCTCCATTGTCATCTTTTGGTTATTTGTAACACACACTAATGTCTACCAAGCCATAGCAGTCTTTTGGAAAAAGGGAAATATATACCATAAGTGATAGAGAGGAGCAAAGCAGTCGGTTGGCATTGGTAAAGAGATGCACAGTAGACTTCGAACAAAAGAACAGGTAGAGACTAGAGGACTGACAAGAGTAACAGAGCAGATGACGGCCAGGGAGGAGACAGCAGACGGGTGACGGTAAGAAAGAGGAGTGGAATACCATAAAGTGCAGTGTGAGGTGACAGTGGCAGAGAGAGGTAGTGGAGTGGCGGAGAGGCTACAGATATCACTGAAATTTACAATACGAAAGATCACGAATGAGATGCCGTAAGACCATAAAGATGACAATGGAAGATCAAAGGCTATAAAAGGAGATGATGTATGAAACTAAAGACTTTAAAGGTGAGACCTGAAAGAGCAGAGGGGTGGTGGAATTAGGGATGGGTGACATTCCCTTTTTCCCATCCAGAGAACACAGATGAAAAACTGTAGGCAATTGCCCTTGATTTGAAATAGGGACGAATGCAGTTGAAATGCCCTGCAAAATAAGAACCGAGGAAGGCAGGGGATGAGGAATTGTTATATCATCTGGCACTGTCAGGGGCCAGTCACTGTAGTTACGTTAACGGTAATTATATTAGGTTAATTAGAATGACCAGCTTCACAGCGTTATGCAACGAACCCTTCCCAGCAGGGTAGCTTGTGTGTGGCACCCGCCTAACTAGAGGACTTGGCAGGCAGGCACTGCAAACCGGCTTCCTGGCTGGGGATTTTGCTTTGTAGGGCACTGTGAAGGGCTGGACTGACTCCTCACAGTGCTTCAAAGAACAATTGTAATTTTTAGTTTATTTTTTTCGCCCACAGAGCAGCAAATCAGCTCCAATACAGAAAAAAACATGTGCCAAATTCTTGTGTTTATCTTTCCACATTAGAGTTTCACCCACCTCTAATAGGGGCTGGAGGAAAGAAAATGGGGAACAAATACTTCTTCAAAAGAGCTAATTGTTGGGAGACATTCTGTTGAAGCATTTGTCTGGTCCTTATATGAATCAAACTGCACCACCCGTCTTGCACAGGGATTTTTGTCACAAACATTGGCGGTTCTCCATCTCAAGAAAGGTATCAACCCTAATTGAAATGTACCACACACCTCTCCAAAGAAAGCCTGAAATTAAGGATCATCGCTAAGGAGACTGATGTGTATGTGTGTGTGTGTGGGGGGGGGAGCAAAGTGCAATAAATATAGAAACACATTCATTATCTTTTACCTTCTCCTATGCTACTTCCTTGGAATGGTACCATTAGGGCGGTAAAATCCTTGATGAGTATTCCTTAACATTAGGAAGGCGTTTTGCAAAATTTAAATGGTAGCTAGCACTGGGAAAACGTGCTTGATGTTGTTATAATAATATTTATATATGTGGTGCATTGCATGTTTATTTGACCCACCTGTTTACTATGGTTTTGGAGGTCAGGATGAATTGTGGTGTGGAAGGAATAGTTCCCTCCTCATGTAGGTGTTTCTAGGTCTATTATTAAGGAGAATATAGAAAGAATGGATGTCTTAGGGGGGGGATTCCAACTCTGGCGGGCGGCTACTGCCGCCCGCCAGGCGGAAACCGCCATGCGGCCAAATTTCCGCGGTCCCCATTCCAACATTCCCGCTGGGCCGGCGGGCGCTAACCAAGTTAGCGCCCGCCGGCCCAGCGGGAATGAGGCCGCAACACAGGAGCCGGTGGTGTTGCGGCGGTGCAATGGGTGCAGTTGCACCCGTCGCGCTTTTCACTGTCTGCTAGGCAGACAGTGAAAAGCTGTCCGGGGCCCTGTTAGGGGGCCCCTGCACTGCCCATGCCACTGGCATAGTCAGTGCAGGGGCCCCAGGACACCCCTTACCGCCAGCCTCTTCCTGGCAGTGAAAACCGCCAGAAACAGGCTGGCGGTACGGGGGTCAGAATCCCCAGGGCAGCGCTGCTTGCAGCGCTGCCCTGGTGGATTCTCCCAGCCGGGGCAAAAACGGCAGAATACTGCCGGCCCCGGCAGGGCGACCGCGGCTTTACCGCCGCGGTCAGAATGCCATTTGAAGCACCGCCAGCCTGTTGGCGGTGCTTCCGTCATTCGTGTTGGACCGCCAGGGTCAGAATGACCCCCTTAATGTCCACGTAGTAAGAACCAGTTGGAGGGTTATGTAGGAAGTAAGAGGCAATCCTGAGCATTGTAAGAAACATCAGAGGCAATCTTCAGTACTAACAGATAAATAAGAGGCAATCTTGAGTAATTTAGTAAAGTTTTAAAAAAAACTGGAGTTGTGTCAGAGAATTACACCTCATGCTTCCAGTGGTCATCCGAGTGTACTGAGCTTGTGCCTTGCGATGCTCACTCAAGAAAAACCGATATTGACAGGACAAGTGCTATCGACCTGTTACTATTTGTAGATAGGATCCTAAGTTATATATTGGAATTCAAACTTGGCTACCTTAATTGATACAGGAGATTCTGCACAAGAAAACATTGTTTTTGGAAATCTAGACATATCATTTTACAAGAAATCTTATATTTATGAAAAGGAACAGAACATTTGGAGGAAGGCTGACACAAAACTATCATTGAACCAGATTCCCAGAACTCAAGGACATTTCACGTATGTCATAGATCACTGTCACGGGCAGAGTTTAATGTGTTCTTGAACTTTTAATAACAGGTGGGTAGTAGATAGCTTTTCAACCTACAAGTACTTATCTTTCTAGTTTCTATTGTCAATATGAAGAATTCAACTAAAACCCCTAATCCGCCTAACCCATGCATTCAGTTTCACTTAGTAAGCAAGTGACCTGCTTTCTTTGGCCTGAGAAGCGTTCTCCACCTCTGTGAACACCGTTTGAGGACAAATATGTTGTAAAAACATTTGTAAAATGCTTAGCAAGGATAGATCTGAAAGCCGGGATTCTTGACTTATTAACTGGCTCTGGAGATTACTTTAGCTTGTATTCCAAGGACAGCCAGGGGGCAGTACTGTTGTCCCTTTATCTGTGCGGGATGATGGTTTCTTCAGACACAGATAGACAATCCTTTACAGATTGCGTTCAATCATCAATAAAAATAATTCCCTGTTGCGGTTTAAAAAATCGTTAGGACAGACTGAAGATGTTTAGTACATTAAAAAAGAATCAACACATGGAAAAAGTGCGGGCTTATATGTTCTCTGTATTGCAGAACAACGTTTCCGGCAAATTCTAGCAAGTGCTGGCTGAAGGATCGAAGGAGAGTCCTGCAGCTGGAAATGTGACTGACAAAGGTTTACAGGAAAACAATATCAGAGGGTTCAATATGGGTTATGGGTCCAAAGATAGCGCTGAGAGAATGGTGCCTAATAAGTTACTGACCTTTTATGCGACATGCATAATAGGAATGATGAAATCTGTCAAGCCTTATAAAATGATGGGTCACAACAGCAGGCCGAGGATTCTCTTTCAGCACATATTTGAATGATAAGGCCCAAATATTTCTAAAGTTATGAGGGCAATGTGGCAGCAGGGCTGTTCCCAAGTGAGTGAGATGTGTCTTTCTAGTGCGGGTCTTTAAAACGGATATACAGTTGCAGTGCTGAACTAGCAATCACTAGCCCGGAGTAGAAATATATTTGCAGAAGAATTGCTTATGGCACTCTAAAACAGAGCAGGGGAAAATAATGCTCCCTGTATTGCCCTAAGGATGTATGACATTACAACCATTTACCACTACCCACCCATAAACCCTATAATGACCCTTACCACCCTACACCTCTACCCACCCCATAACCCTAAAGTTACCATTAGCACCCTTTGCCACTATCTACCCCAAACCCTAAAGCTACCCTACCACCCTTTATCTCTACCCACCCTTAAACCCTATTACCCTTCCCACTCTTTACCACACACCCCTAAACTCTAAAATGACCCTTACCACTACTTACTCCATAAATTACACTTAACCACCCAACATCTACCTGTTTTGTACGTTCAAATATAACTAGCTACCAAATAAACCAAATCCTACACTGTACAGATTACTACCGGTTTCCAAAATCAAATACTACGGATACCTGAGAACATTTTGAGAAGTGTGCTGCTGCCATAGGCAGATGTGTGAACAACTGTGTGATTTGCAAAACAAAAAGGTTTTCCCCAAACAAAATCCTCAGTAGTTGCAGAATTAAGCATAGCTGCCCATTGGAGACCCTAAGATGTAACATGATCATTACACATCTTTATGATGTACTTCTAGAAGAGAACATTGCAATGCATTAACCACCCATAACCCAGCTTCTTCTCCTGTCATTTGTTGGTTGACTTTATGCTTGTTTTTGACCTTGGACAGTGCTCCCCTGCTTTTTGGCTAGGTTTGTGTTATAGAAATACCATAGAAATACATACATACATACAGAGAATGACATTCCACCAAAGATAAGCGACATGCGCATTCTAGAAAGATTTTATGCATATGAAATGCCATTACTTAGTAATGCACCGATGACTGGCTGCACTGTAACCTGTACTACAAAAACTGGATAGAAAATCTTCTTGGATTTATATTGGCACCCAACATGAGATATCAACCAATATATTTAATTATATCTGATCACAAATGACAGACTTAAGTAGAAATCACTGCAAATTTCCAAAGATTTATATCTAAGGCATTTGTTCTGCAAAGGTGCAGTCTTTAAAATCTTTGATGCGCCTGTTGTCAATGAGCATGCAGTGGCTTATAGACAGGGCCACTGGGATTGTGTGGCAGGGTACAGCCAAATTATGCGGCAAGAAAAGGCAAATTATGTGACACAAAGAGTCACATTTTGTGATAGTATTCATTATTTTGACATTTTCAAACTTGTTAACATTGTTTGGGCATTGCTGGATCTCATTAGTACCAGTTTAAAACCCAAACATAACAATATAGCACCAAAAATATAACTTTGCAAAAGGCCTTCCACTGCAACATGTGCTGCATTTTTGTAATTTTTGAACTCTTTGAGCTAGAAACAATTTTTTTTGGTTAAAATCTGCAGATTATACGGCAGATGTTGGATTGGCAAAACTGTAACTATGCAAAAATCGCCGCGGCCGCACAATCACTTAATTCCATGGGGCCTGCTTGTAGGCGTTCGTTCCTAGACTACCTGAATCTGGAGAACCCATAGCTGAGCATGTTACTCTACTTAGGACCATTCTCGCAGCATGCCTGAGATGACGCTCTGCAATGCTCAAGTGGGCAGCCTGCATGCGCCAGCCGGCACGCGCAGCCTGGCAAGCCATCTAGTGGTTCACTAGCTGCACCTGACAGAGACCACGTGGCTCCGAGAGACTGCAGGGTTCTGACCGGGAGCAGCAGCGCGAGACCCAGCCGAGGCCCGGCCTACAGGATGAGCCAGCTCTGCAAAAGACACAGGGCATGAGAAAGGAGGCTTGAGAAACACGCGTCGGAAACACTAAGGTTACTAGAAAGACCTCTTGATAGTTTTTGTCAGTGAATAAGGTGTCTTTATCAATTGACATCTGCATATTTTGACCCTGTGTTCCCCACTGACGAGAAGGTTGACCTGTTGAATGATTTATGCAGAAACAGCGTCCAATTTCCCGAAATAGGTATTGAATCGTAGGTCTGCCCTATTGGCAATAATAGGGTGGGATGGAGTAACATGGGTTGAAAAGGACAGCACTGATGTGGTTTACTAATGAAAAACGTTTAAAAATAAATATACAACATTCTCTGGCTATTAACTGCTTGATTCGAATTACCTACGTATATCATCACAGTGAAGATTGTCAGCAACATTGACTCAAAAGAAGAAGAAACCTCCAACACCCCATTCTGAACTGCCAATTTGAAAATAAAATTTACCATTTGAGAAAGGCGTGGCCTTTGTAGTGTTGGCCCTCATTCGGGCCAGCCCACCCGGCACCGGTTGTGCGGGGGTTTACCTCAGTATACCCCTCGTGCGTGGGCCCAAGTGACAGCGCCCAGGCATGACGTAGCCGAGGGGTTAAAAGTGAAGAGGGGAGGCGGGAAAGGTTTTTTTTTTAACCAGAGAGTGAGTGCTGTATGTAATAAAGCACACTGTTACCGTAAATAATGGCTTGGCGTCCTCTCTGAAGCTGGGGCGCGCCGACCTTACCGCCTTGGAGGGGGCGGGGCATTATGATGAGAACTTCCTCTGAGGCTCATCTGCTACCATGCCTTGCGCCCATCGATCTCCTTCCCCTTCCAAAAAAACAAAAACACAAAGGTTGCTGGGGCTCAAACCGATGTCCTGAGGTCTTTTTACACCTCCTAATGCAGTCTTGTTTTTGCAGGTTTTTTTGGTATAGCGTGAATTCGACCCAAAGGGGCTGGATCACTCTACATGAGCACCAGTTACATTACAGAAAGACACATTCATCTTTTGTAGGCACAGGGAGATTAAGTGATTAGCTCAGAGTCACAGGATGTTGAGCTGACGCTGAGACTCAAACCTGGTTCCCGAGTTCCATAGTCAGCAACGCTGGCCGGAACACCACATCCTTTGCTTACAGCCTCCAAAGAGGAGCTGGAAGTCCTCATTTTACAGTGGTTTCCAGCTTCTCTTGCCTGCCACTGTTTGATTTTGGTTCTTAGGTGACCGTGTGAATAGAGCCAAAATCGTGTGACACACGGTGGAACAGTGTGAGTTGGCAGGTCTGCTCCTCTTCCTCCGCCTGGAAAGGGGTACATCCCGGTCCCACCCCTACCAAGGAGCCCCAAATGGTAAAAGCTCATCCTCTGACAGTCGACATGGCATCACTCTCAGTCCTTAACTGCAAGAGAAATTCCTTAGGTAATTCAACCTCCATGATTGAAACCCTTTCTGCTGATGATCGACTCAGTCACATTCGGAATAGGAGACAAAGCCCTGAAAGATCAAATCATTAATTTCTCTCTTTATTACCATTAATGCCTTCTTCTCAAATGTTTCAGAGCTCAGGTCCAGAAAACCGACTTGGAGGCCACAACATTCCTCATCATAGCATACATAATATTCTTCTGCAGAGTCAAGTTAATTTTGGAGTGAGCAATTTTCTGACATCTCAAAATGGAGACAAAAATAATCAGAAGGGCTACCTTAAAATTATCAACACTCCCACCACTTGTATTCTTTCAGCTATCTCAACATTTCTCAACATACCTCAACATCACTAACTGAAAACAAATATAATAAAATGTATACAATTTCATCTTGGCAAACCACAAAAGGAAAGCACTAAAAGATGCGAAGATCTAATCTTCTTAAGAGTCTCTTTCGGAGATATATGCCATTGAGCTAGCATCGGGTTTCTGGGCGACAAGGGATGCGCAGATCTCACAATCTCAAAGCTTAAAAGCTGAAGATATAAAGCAATGTTGGCCTGTTGTCTATGTTCTAGAGGAACCAAAACAATATGTGGTCGACTTGAAGTTGTTCTTTAGCAAACAGAAGCAATACTTCAAACCAATCTCAGCTTCCTTCACGAGAGACACACTTGGTATACTGATGTTCATGCAATGAAGACAACTCTAACGTAGTGCTGTTGACCACCCTATATAGTGCAATGCTGTCACATATTCAGTACCACTCACCAAGTCACAAGTTTGGCCTCTGTAAATTTGAGCTGTAAGCTAAGAATTGGTCTTATTGTTTGAAGTATGTTACTCTGTTAGGTTCAGCTGAAAGATTGTGACCCCTATGACTATTCCTTCCCCACCTGGGATCTTCAAGGGTGGGGGTGACATCAGGAGCACCAGAGACCCTGACTGAGGTTACTATTGCAAATATAGGAAACTATGGAACAGCCACTACTGGTACAGATTATCCCCATGATGGACATCATTTGTTTATGTGCTTCCTTTTTTCTGGCTAAGCAATGGCTTTTGAGCATCTGCTGGAGGGAAGATTCCACCGTTGAGCCACTCTGGAAACCTTTTCTTGATCCTCTCGCAGTCTCTAATACAATCAGGACATATCCACCTCCGTGCTAGCCTGTGTAGACGTCTTATCAGTAGAAAAACCTCTTTGCCTTATGATCACATAAGGGTTTAGCAGGATCTCCATCTCACCTTTAAACCTGTTACTCGGTATGCCCTTGGACAGAGTTTGTTCACAACTTTCATGAAGGTTTTATACTCATCTCACTTATTGCCTGACACCCATTGATTCCTATCTCTCATGGAGGAGTACACAGTGGCCACATTTTGACAGTCCTGCAAAAATAAGCTTTTGCTATCTATCACAGACAGCACTATAAGCAATACTTTAACATATGCTTAGAGTGGGCTTTATGTCTGTCCTTGCTCATTATTGCATGATTTGCTTGTCTAACTCAGCTCCTGGATACTGAGTCATAGTCTTCCTGCATATGGACCCTGCGTTTGGACTGGATGAATCACATCTCTCCATTGTTGATGTCAATGAGGTGTTTTTCCTTTTACGTGTTTCTTTACCATTTGTCTCTCAGCACTCAATGGGAGTGCATCTGTTGCTCTCTTCCAGCATGACTCCTCCTCGCTTCTGGCTGCCCCCGGTTATTTGCTAGCTCCTGAAGCCCTTTCTCCCATAGTTTCCCCATTTTGCTTCTCCCCTGCAAGTACGTGTACCCACGCCCTCCTTCACTGCTTTTCCCACCAGTTTTGACTTCCCTGCTCTAAGCGCTTTGCCACTCGGCTCGCCCCTTGCTTGGTTCAATGGCACCTCCTACTCCATGGCACCTTCCCTCCATCGGAGCCCAACAACCTCAGCCACTCAAGAAGACCCAAAAGTACTGCGGAGTGAAAGCAGGCACTGCACCCATGCTGCTACCCTATCTCCATTCTTGGCGTGCAGGAACCAGGGTTGTGCTAGTTGGTTGCCTGTCCTGCACCTTCATTTTCCCCTTCTCTGTCCCATCATTATGGTGCTACTGATTCTTCACTGCTGCAGCTTTTTATTCCACCCCTATTTCTCCCTTCTGAATCAGTTAATTCACACACTCACAACTGTGTTGTTCAGTGGCGACTCCGATTGGCTTTGCCAAAGCTTGTTCTTTAGGGAGGGGACTCTCACCTGTCATCTCAGGTCTGCAAACCCCCATTACTCAGAGAACCCCTGTAGTTCAATGTAAGTGGCAAGGACAATTGCTCTATAGCGATTGATTTTAGGGTTAAAATTGCTACGTAGTCCTGTAATTCACTTCAGCAGCACTCTCGCCCTCACCTGTGAGACCAGAGGCTGGATTTTTTCCCACCCAAACTGTACATAAGGTTCTCTGGCACTCCTCCTAGCCCGCATCACAAAGCGGGATATGGATTTTTGGGGTTTTGCAGCCTGCGATGGACAGAGCTTCTCCCTCTATCTGTCACGTCTTTTAGGATCCTGCTGCTCTCACGATACAGCATTAAGTGAGAAGAAAGAACCAATGTTGGGAACTCCAAGAGAAAGCGGTCAGCTAGTGCCAAAGCTGGCTCCAGGCCCAAGGTAGCAGATTTACAAGACACGGGTGCCAATTCGCACTTGAATAAAAATCAGTTATATGAAAAAACTAAAATAGAAATATGTTGGAATTTATTGCCTGTAAAGTGGTTGGGTGGTCGTCAATTGACAATGGTGTGTACTAAATTAAAATAACACAGAAAAAGAAGATGCATAGTAAACTTGGTGGCAGTATTTGATTAATCTTTATGGCACCGAACAAAATTATGCTTCCCTAGTTGGTATTGTTAATGAACGTGAAGGGAGTGAGTACTGTACGTCAGTGAAAGAAGGGGCAGATTTAAGAGCCCTTAGCGCCATCCAAACGACACATTAGTGTCATTTTTTTTACACTAATGTGGCGTTAGATGGCCAAAAACGCCACACCATATTACAAAGTGGCACAGTGCATGCATTGCGCTACTTTGTAAGCCTTTACGCTACATTTTGCGCTTTTAACGCCTGCTATGAGCAGGCGTTAAAAGGGGGCATGCCCTTTCAATATAACGCACTCCTATGCACTTTACAGGAGTAGCACAAAAATGTTGGTGCTACTCCTGCAGAGTACATCAATAGCATCAAAAATAATGGTGCTATTGCTCCCTACCCTATGCCATGGTGTGCCGTATTTTAAATATGGCGCACACATGATGGCAGTAAGGGGCACAAGGAAAGTGGCGCTGCACTGGGTGTCCTAAGAAATTAAGACTAAAATAACTTGATTGCTACAGCCAAGTGAACTACCCATTGTTCAAGACAAGATGACAAAAGGATAAATCTTGGAAGTAGAGTAAATTCCGTAATGTCTAAAACGTAACTTAGTGGGGGTGGAGACAGCCGGAGCCGAGATGGCGACCTTCCTCTTTGGCTCCAGTGGATACCTCCCTTCCCTGCCCTGCTATGTAGCCTGGAGTAAGTAGAGGCTCCATGGGAGTTCCAAGCCGGAAGTGAAACTAACTCAGGTAACTTTTCTCACTACTGCAGACCCCCATGAAGCCCTTGTGCCTTCTTCACTGGAGGTCTAGTGGTGGAGAGCTTGATTCAGAGCACTGACATTTTTCGGAGGTAAGAACAGTAGCAGAGCTGTCAAGTTCAATAACATATGAGATATTTGCTGGAAAGGGTGTTCTCTGCTTTCCTGCATGGGTCCCACTGGACCTCAATGGATATCATAATTGTTGCTAGAAGGCAAGAGGTGGAAAATATATTGTTGGTAAGCTGTTAGCTTTCAGCAGCGAGGGATCTAGGGCAGTTGTATTTAGGGTTTCCTTTTCCCCCACTTCTCTACGGGATGTATTGCATGCCAATAAAAAGATTTACATCTGAAATGTAGTTAAGAAGCTGACGCTCATTAAATAAACCGGAGGATGTCCTCCAGTACTTTTGGAGTGGGAGGCATTCCACTTATCAAGCTTTTTCGAGACTGTGTCCTGAAACTTACTGCCATTCACCTTGCAGCATCACCATCATGTTATGCATTTGTGATATACACACTACCTGTTTTAGGCTTCCATTCTCACCACACACTTTTATTCAACTGGTCTCTTCCCCAGGTGCCACTTCCTTCCCGAATTCTGAGAGTTCAGGTTCTTAAGTGATAGCAAAAATACCTCAGAACACTAATAAAAATTCTGAACTGAAAATGTGTTCGTTCTTCTGGGGGCTTCTCAGTCATATATATTGACTGAAGTTCTCATCATTGCAGCAGGCCAAAGAATAGCTGGATTACCTGCTTAATCCCTACAAAGAAATATTATACAGATGTAACATGGTAATAATAGCAGGTGTGGCTCCTCTGCAATGGCGTAGGAGCGTTGCCCCACTGGCTAAAAGCCAGCAGCTGAAAAATAGAACAATATTTCATTATCATTTTATTTTTCAGATGCTGGCTCAGCCAGAATGCGCAAGGAGGAGCAGGGCTGGGTCATGGGAGGGGGGAGGAGGAGGGAATGGAGTGCACTAAGTGCGCATGTCAGTTTGGCCGGCTGTCTTAGACTGACCAAACTGACATGCGCACTTAGGTTTCTTCAACTGGCTGTGTTGGAGAAACTGCACGGACACCAGTGCACTGCCTGAGCAGCAGACCAAGCTGCTCATACCAATCCTGATGCTACTCTCATGCTAGGTATAGAATGAGAACAGCACCAGGATTGCATGGGGAGCTTCTGCTGGTGTCCCAGGGACTGCTGAGACACCAGGAGAGCAGAGGAGCGAGGCGGCCAGCGTCGGGAACAGTAAGGTTTTTTTTTTTATTATCAAAGTATTTCCCCCCTCATCATCCCCCTCTGTCCCTCTTTAGATTTGCAGCAGCTGCTGCTGGGTAACAGATTAAAAACAAATCTCAAGTAGTAATCTGCTACAAAGAGAAAAACATAAACCTACTGAGGACAATTTGACAAAATGTCCCACCCGAAAAACTGGAGTTAGGGGAACTTCCAAAGTTTGTCTTTAAAGGGAAAATGCTTACAGGGGAAACTGTTCATCACTTTTTAAACTCACTGCTTCTCTGGACACGTTGTGCTCAGTAGTGTTCAAAAGTTAGATTGTTTGAGGGGGGAGGGATAGTTTACTGTGGCTTACTGTGCTGCTTTTGGGCACAGTTATGCAATGCACAATGTGAAACTGTGGTGTTAGCTGGCCCCCGCTTACTACACTCTATTAAATGACATTGACACCTACACGCTGCCCTAGAGCTGGGACCAGGTTAGTTTACATCAGTGGTTCCTAACCTGTGGTCCGGGGAACCCTGGGGGGGGGGGGGGGGGGGGGGGGGGGGGGGGGGCGCGAAGCCTCCTCAGGGGGTCCGCGACTTCTTAGAAAATAAAAAAATATTAACAGATTAGGTCCCCAGCTTTCAATAATGACTCAGTGGGGAGGAAAGGGGGCTTTGGGGGTCCCTGGATTCCAGTAATGATTCAGTGGGGGTCCCTGGGTTCCAGGAAATATAAAGTGGGGGTCCACTGAAGTCAAAAGGTTGAGAACCACTGGTTTACATGTATTATTTTCATGTATTAGAGATGTTATCCCATTGACCTGCTTGCAAACTTTAATAAACAAATGTTTAAACAAATTATGTGTTCCTGGCTCATCTCGTGGTGCAGCAAGAAATACAGTGGAGAGGTGATGGTCTGATATCGCTTTCCTAGTTGCCACCAGTTAGTGGTTTAATCAGAAAGAAACCCCTTCTGAACCTCCCAGTTTGTTGTGTTTCTTTGCTGGATTAAGGCACTTTCCTGAAATGGGTAAAGGGGATCACACCTTTCTACAGAGAACAATATGTCTTAGTGAAGAGTCTTAAGTGTTCCCAGAAAATTCAGGTATATCCTTTGCACCTAGCCAATGTATGCAGCCTTGGTTTGGGATTTCACTGAGCATTTCCTTGGAAAAATTCCGTCATTGACAGTGGGTGGTGGATTCCACAACGTATCATATTTGCGCCTTGCAGATGTGATTAGGATTAAGTAATCTCAAAACTGCAGCAGAGAGGAATGGGCCTCGCAGGCACAGCACTGCTTACAAAGCTGGGGATCCAACCCAGGTCCAGAAGTGAAAACACCATGCCAACTTTTCAGGAAACTCAATATATAAACAATTCCCGTCTACATTCACTACGTGCAAATTCGCTCCATGTAGATGTCTTGAAAATGAGAAATGGATCCTGCCCATTTGGACCAATGTAGAACACCGATTTCTTAGACTAGTACAATCAGCAAACAATAGGGAGAAAGCAACGTGAAACAAAGGAAGAAATGGGAGGTAAACCTCAAGCATGATGTAGTTGAAATCCATCTGTTGCAAAGAGCAGTAGTAGATCAAACCCAGAAATGTAAGAAAGGAAGTCCTACAATGACAAAATCACTCGAAGGCAACACAGGAAATATGTTTGCTACTCTCTCGTTGCCACTGAAGCCCATAAAGATCTTATTCCGAGTGGGCTTTCAGGCAACAAACTGTTGCACTGCAATTTCCAATATACTTGGGATAAGCGTTCCAAAGGAAATGAGAAAATGGCTTAATATGTAAAGTTTGTTTTATTTCATTTTTCTTTAAACTGTATATCAAAAATAACGTTGGAGCCAGATATTTACATACACATTTAAAGTACCAATTTATCAGTTTACAATCCTGCATCTTAGAAACTATACAAATATAGTGTATGCTTCATTACTGACAAAGAAGGTTGAAACATGTTTTCTCTTTATCAAACGGAGAATTAAAATATTTTATAGAGTAAAACATACGTCATGAGTTTGGTTAATTCTAAAATAGAAGTTACATCCCCACAGTAAACTAAGCAAACCGAAAAATAAAACTACACAAAACAAAAAGGGAATAATGTGGAGGCTAGTATGTATTGCATTTCAGTTCATGTGTGCCACCAGTTTATATTATGGCAAAGTACAATGTAGCTATAAAAGGTTTACCTAAAAATATTTTAGTCCTCACCCAGAAAAGAAAACTGGTTATTTCAAAAGAACTCTTTTTCCACGTTAGGAAATATTACTGAAATAATTCAGGGACGGCAGTTCAAATGGAGGATACTCTTTGGTACTACGACCACTCTTGAAAGCAAACCAAAGAAAAGAATGGTCTATGGCCTAATTTAAGAAAAAAAAAATCTTTCTGCGGGTTTGTCATATTCCGTACCACTGGGTAATTGTTAAATAGATTAATAATGGGCCTGGGGGTTATATAGGTGCAGTGAGATAACACGTCGGTGCAAAAACATATCTGAGGAGCATTGGAATGGACGTCATCATACAGAATCACTTGTCACAAATTATACAATCTTGAGCACTCCACGTTTATCTTTAACGAACCTGTGTTTTGTTATGCAGCCAGTGTCAAGTAACTTCCCCCTCTCAGCGAGTCCTGGAGGACATGCTGTTAATTCCACCGAAAGTGTACGGATCCAGACTGGCAAAAGACAGAGGGTTTTGATAGGAAAGAAACCGTTTTGCCCAGTAACAGACGTAGCTCAGCCTGTTAGAGATGTTCAGAGAGGCGGTGATTGAGCTCGAAAATAAGCTAATCCGTTTAGGCCAAAGACAACTTTCGGCTCCTCCCTAAGCAGCTAATCAACACTGACCCATCTACATGTAGCCTTCTTGAAGATAATGAAAAATGTCAAAGTCCGCGATACAAGCAGCACACTAAAAATTTAAATAAAATCTTCAAAAGTTCCAACAATCAACACTTCCAACGAAGACCTCCTCTATAAACACTCCTAGTATTAATGTCTTTGGGGCAAGGCAATCATCAGAATGAATTGTGGATTACCTAGGTGCAAGCCTGCATCTTGCCGCATCATCATTGCCAAAGTCATCACAACCACCAAAACACTGTCTATTTTCCTGAAGTCCAGCTTTCATCGAAAGGTTTCTGCATTATGATACGGATATACTGAGATCTAGTCAAGAATAAACTGCTGGTTTGTTTCAATCAGGGTCGGAAGGGCCCATAAGGCAATCTGACAGTGCCCAAAGGACCGGTCTCACTGTTCAGTGTATGGCTAGATTGTTTTTGGTTGTTTGTTGGCCTATTTTATGGTCTAGTGGGCTGTTTTTTGTTTTTCTTTTTTAACTAAGATTGCCTTCACTTTAAAACTGCCCGGATTTGCAAATGTGGGCCACTTTTTAGCTAGCCGATTTGCTAGTGCGGGCCACTTGTAATTTTGTGCCCGGACCTAATTACTGTCCCAGTCCAACCCTTAGTTCAATAGGTCCCATTTTCATTTTTCACTATAGTTTACTTTAGGCTTTCTGTGATATATGCTACTAACCACTCGCAGTTGGTTGCCTGTTTTAATACATGTCATATGTGTCAGTTTGATCTGTCTAATTAAGAAAACAAATTCATTTGTTCTACACACTTCTACTGAAAAATGTTTCACTCTCACAATTCCCCTACTAGAAAACCACACATAGTATAAAAACACTGGCATTACGTGTATTGGCCATACATACATACAGTATTATTATGTGAGTTAATAGGTCTGGCAGAACTTCCAGCAATTAAAAGTGAAGGCATCTTACTAGGGCTGTGTAATGTTTCACAGTTTCCCTCAACAAACTTTGTGAAGTGCCCTTCCCAAACTTATCAGTGATTGAGAAGACTTAACTGTGGGAAGACAAAATAAAAAAACAAAAACTATTTTACAGAAATAAATCTGTGGAAAATGTATTTCTGGCGTAAGTATTTGCTTTAAACATATTTTACCATGGAAATTTTTACTCAGCGTTTTGCAAAGTACTCAAAATGTTGAAATACTTGCAAAGTGAAAGTTTGTAAACATTGTGGTTCATTTACTGTCATAGTTAGGACAAAAAACAGGTCGACAATTGCTGTAAGTCACTTCATCACAATGACTGAATCTAAAAGAAGTCCACCGTTTGCCAGCAGGTTCATGGCAGGCAACGGGTTAAGATTTAGTTTCCCACTGACAAGTAAAGTCCTCCATTACTATTGAAAAACAGCACATTATTTAAATAGCTTCGTTTCCATGTTGGTGTTTGCTC
Source organism: Pleurodeles waltl (assembly GCF_031143425.1). Lineage (NCBI taxonomy): Eukaryota > Metazoa > Chordata > Amphibia > Caudata > Salamandridae > Pleurodeles > Pleurodeles waltl. The sequence goes on along the minus strand of NC_090444.1, from coordinate 517,230,337 downwards.
GCTATAAAACTTTTAAAAATCATGGAAATGTTTGCAAAATGCTAAGCACAATAACTTGAATTTCCAATGCCTACCTTTTAGCATACTCCCATTGTAGGGAAGCAATTACCAAACCTGGCATTTACACATACCAACAATTTTATTACAACTATCTTCAGCAGAAAAAATGGTTGCTAATGGATAAGCCCAGCAGAATCAACAGTGGTACAAAACAAAATGAAACAATGTAAGAGGCGTTGTCGCAATCTACAAAATACAATTCCTTGTAATGTCACACCTGTTGTAACTTGTGGGCACAGCCGAACAGAGATGCCCGTTTCTACAATTACAGGAAATCCATTAGATAACTGGATCGCATTCATTCTAGTTTCTTTCTCTTCATAATTAAAGTTTAACATGTAACTATACAACCAGCGCTTAGTCTTAGGTTTTCAAACTGGTGTACACGGATTGTGACAAGATAGGTCGCAGCAGAAAACAAGCATTTGCAATGGGCCTCGCATTTGCTCGAGTTAGAACCATTAGCATTTTAAATTCCTAACTGGACTTTTCTTGCCACATAATTGAAAATGAAAAGTAAAACAGTTGACATAAGCGAGCCGATTCAAAGCACCATGGCAGCCATGAGCGCGAAGAGACCCAAAAGGAAAAATAAGTTTGCTTGCAGTCAAACGTGAAATTATCCGTGTAACAGGGGCAGTCTGCAAGTCGGTAACAAATCCACCCCAAGGAGGGGCAAACGTAAAGCATTTACCAATGATGATGAAGGGTTTTTGAAAGGCAAGCCCACAAACGAGTGAAGTGGTGGCCATGCGGTGGGCGTGATTAAAAGCCCACTATAATTACAACAGGTCAAAGTGCTTGCGCGCTTGACCTAAAACCACAATGGCATATCCACCTTTTAAAAAAATGAAATAAATACAAATGTCATAAAACTGTATTTTATTTTCTGCACCGCATCAAATGAGAGAAAAAGCAACTTGCTTTCCTACAATGGAGGGAAAAAGGCATCCAATAAAAGGACTTGGAGATGCTGTATATTCACAAAAGAATGTTCTGTTTCCTTTTTTAAACGTATAACTATGTATTTCAGCATTGCCTTCTCATTTATTGTTTATAAAACGGTATGTTTAAGAAATCCATTAACAAAAGATATGTATTTAAATAAGATGTTCACTTGAAAAAAGCACTTAGTGATTGTTGGCTATCGTTCGCAAGTGAAAGCTAGGCTTGTAAGATAATGAAGGCACATGATGGACAATAAAACAAGGAAAACTATGAAAATGCACGAGTTAAATCCGATGCATGCAACACATAATATAACAATTATGGAAATATTTTTATATGGGTGTTTTTTTAGTCCATCTTTTGAGGAAAAATGTCCTGGTCAGCGACAGGAATGATGAATCCAAACAAAACATCATACAAAATGAAAAGGATGACGTATAGCGTTCACCTAAAAATCTATTTGTTTACTAAAACTCAGTCACTAATCATTTCAATGGATGTATCAAAGCAAAGGTCTTTCTGGAATCCAAAAGTCAAGTGTGAGGTGGGTTTCCTGCAGGTGACGTTTAGCCGGAAGTGTAGAAGTACTTGGTCTTGACATTGCCCAGTAGCTCGTCTTCATATCTGGGAAGGCAGCAGAAAAAGATGGCGCAACCGAACATGACGATGGTGCTTGCCCAGCCGAACCCATAAGTCCAGCTGTACATGTACCTATCAGCACCCAGGGCCAGTTCTTCAGTATATCGGACTGGGTAAATGATAAGTGAGATGATCTGGAGTATCACTGCAAGAACACAAAGGGAACAGAAAGGGAATACATTGTGAATTGAGGTAGATCATTTGTGACTGTTCTTAAAGCGGAATCAATCCAACTGTAAAAGATCTGCAAATGACAAAGCTGCTAAGTGTGGCACCTTGGGCCTGACCTGGTTTTATATTCAACATCCCTCTGGACTGTGGGACTTGAAGTACGCTAAAAAGCTAGGACTGTCTGAAGGTATCATGCACGATGTTGGGTTACATGCTCAACATTTTTAAGAATAATAGCGGGCACTAGCTGCAGCACTTACACAGGCTTGATCTGGTGGAAGCTGAGAAACCATAATACCTCAAATAAGTTACAGGAATAGCAGATGCCTTTTTTGCATAAGTGTTAGCTGCTGAACTCCATAAACCTCACCATTTTGAATACCCTCAATTCCAGTACAGTCAACAACGTGACCGTTCTAGGAGAAGCAGCAGACCGAATTCTCCAACACAACAGCTACTATCAGAAATACACTGCCTCCCTCCTTGCTCTGCAGCTCACTGGACTTCAGCCCCACCACACCGTCTTAATCCAGCACATGCGCCGTCCCACCCACCTGACCCTTAGCACTGAATGGCTTCTGGACCAACTTTTACACTTCACTCCACAGAACTTTTCCCGAAAAATATCTTCACACCAACATCCATCACACATATCAACTGTCCAGTCTTTAACAGACCTCTGCACTCTGGCACCTGCTTCTTTGTGCAAAACGGATCTACTGTGCCCTTAATCATAAAGGTTAATTGACACTGCCCATCCTTTTCAAATTGCTGTCTCTCTTAACTTCTTCACAGTTCTATGATGATTGTTATTCACTACGATAATGATATATTTGGTCTAAAATCATCTTCAAACCCCTACAATCGGGGTTTTGTAAAAGTCTCTCTACCGACTATTCCTGCTCAGTTGTCTCCATCTCTTATCAACTTAGCCTGTCAAAAAAAAAAATTCTCCCTTCTCATCCAAACAGATATTTCTACATTGCCTCTGACAAAGTCAACACAACATCCTTCAAATCACTATTCCAAACCTTGAAATTACTGGAACAACAATCTTCTTGTTTCCCTCTAACTTAGCCATGTCAACATACAGTGTTCATGAGTTTTTCATTACTCAGCCACTGCCCTAACAATAGGCCACAGACAGCAAGTAAAAATAAGTATCTTCCTAACTGCCACCGTGTAGGCAACTTCTCATTTTCATACTCTTGATGGAAACCACTCTAATATGTAGGACAACAACTTACAATACTTTGAATTGGAATTTCAATGTTTCAGTCCACATCCCTCTGCTTGCAACCTGGGCAAAAGCAAAGCCCAAGAACGTACAGTCATCAACTCCACAAACCTCTGTGGCTTGCTATAACAGCTCTAATATCAGGACAACACATTCCAACCTCCCGTTCCACTAGGCTAATAAACTTATTGACACACTTGAAATCAGCCTAGGCTTATGCAACAATGCCTAGGGTCTGCAGAAAATCTTCAAACGTGCCAATTACCAAGCTTTATACCCACATCCCCCAAAAGCCACCTAACTGGAAGACTTATAGAACAGTACATATTTTCAATCTTAGTATACTGATCAATCCAGTGCCAACTCATTCTACCTCTAACAAATACTCACCCAGTACATTAGCAAACACTCTCTGTGTCCTCTCACAGCACTGCTTCATGACTTCACGCATACATGTGCCTCATTCGGACTCATACCGTTCTCACACGGTACCATACTGTTATTGGTGTAAGGAGGAGAAAGCCAACATTCAGATGTTTGTCTCAACATTAAGTTGAAGACCTTTTGGGAGGCTGTAAGCAGGACTTTTTCGGAGACTTCATGCTTCCAAATAGTGGTAAACTCACTACTGATTTTGATTGGAATGGATGCCCGGTTGCATCCAACAATAAACGTAAGCATTAAAATACTCCTCTTTTATAGGATGTACCTTGCTAGGAGAGAGATTTGTATAAGCTGGCGGTTTGCAACCCCTCCCACGGTGTGCAGTTGGCTGAAGGCAGTAGATAATGTCATGCAGATTGGATCTGGACTTCTGCAATAATAGCATGAGTATGGTACTGTTAAGGTCAACCTATACAGAATGAAGAGAGGGTAATCCTCCTCTCAGGTTCTATGATTAAGATGGATTGGCAGGGAGGAAACAGTTGTAGAGGGTTCTTTGCTCTGCACAGGTCTACTCGCCAGCAATCACTCAGATGGTAAATGGACACCTCTTAGGTTGCAATGCAGCTTATCTGAAGGCGAATGAGGACAAAATAATAAAAAAAAAAGGGTACAGTCTACCTTACTTTAGTCACCCCTCTGAACAACTTAAAGGAGCTCTCAGAAACATCGCATTCAACTAGATGAATCCTCATCATATATTGCTACATCCAAATTATGCACCAAACACAGTCAAGAGTATTAACCCTTTGCTATCAGTGTCATGCACTCCTGGTCACATGGAATCCCTCGGCGCACACAAATTATGCATCAACCACAGTCAGGTGTATTAACCCTATGCATTCGCCTTCACGTCCTCTTCATCACATGCGGTCCCTCCTACCACTGCTTGATTTTACTAGGGACGCCATGTTACAAGTGTCTTTTGCACAGCGCTTCTTGTCGAAGAGTTAATCTACACAAAAATCTATTCAACCACCAAAACGAGGGAGCCGCTGTCAAAACTGCAAAACTCTTTACTTCCATATAAAACTCAAATTGACAAACATTGTTGCCCTACATCCCTTAATACTCTGGTAACTCTTCCCTCAAGCCATAACTACACCAGAAAGGAAAAAAACGAATATTTATAGTACACCTTTAAATCAAAGGCAGAGTTCTTGGAACAAACAGTGCTTTCCTGAAGTTTTGAACAAAAGGTATTCACCACTTAGTTTTCAACATGGTGTAAAAAAGCAAACATCACATTAACTCCTGCTGATGCATGTGATAACTTTGCGTGGTCACACCCTTTGGAGTCTACAAATAACAAAAAAATATACTATTGGGTACCCTGAGTAACTATTTATTTCCTATGCTCGTTTACAACTAAGACAAGGTTAGAGACATCAAATGACTACTAGTAGAAAAAGGAAAAAAACATTTTCTACAGATATTCATGAAAGGACCTTGTGTAACACAAGTCTTACCAGCAAGGAAGAGCAGACCTCCAACGACTCTCAGAAGTCCCATATTTGGCACACAGAGCGCCACGAAGGAGAGGAGGAAGCAGATGATCAGGATGATGAAGCCAATGATCAACAGGGCGGCTGTGGCTTTTGCCCAAGCTGAAAAAAAAAAAAAAAAAAAACACTCATTAAAGCAAACAGAAAATAATATGACTCCACATTTGCAATCAAGCCTATAGGTTGCAGGCCTGCAACTTTATTCCAGTAAATCCAGAAGCAGGCTACATTTTCTGCACATCCACAGGAAATAGATGTACATACAATAATTTCAAGAGGAATCATTTACATAGTAAGTAATGCTGACATTCGGCATGGGACAGGGCTGCATGGTCCAACCTTGCCTAATTGTTGTGAGTGTTTAAGCCCTACACATGTTTTCTCGGCATAGGTTTTTGGTCTAACGTTTTATAGCGTGAATGTGCCCCACAGGATTTACAGTGATGACTAAGTTACACCTTTTTGTAGTCACGGGGAGATTGAGTTATTTGGCCAGAATCAGAGAATGTTGTGCGGACACAAGGATTCGAACTTTGTTCCCCATGTTCCAAAGTCCAGCAGCTCTAGACACTAGACTGCATCTCCTTCTTTGTCAACATACGCTGCACGTGGAAGCAATCACTCACCCCTTCCTTGCGGCAACTATGGCAACGCCTCGAGATAGGTGCTACCAAAAGGGATTTTTGAAGCTGATGAACAAATACAATAAACATAACTGATGTTTGAACGAATATGATGAAATGCCCTTGTTGAGGAACCTGTACCACCAGCGAAAAAAGGGGAAAACACCCAACACTTACGTATGTGGATAATAGGTAGTGGCAAGTTGACTAAATCTCCACTACACATGACAGTGTAACAACTGGAGCTTTATAAGAGAGTTCCAAAAGCGAACCATATAAGCAAGTCTTACAAGATATCCGTTTAGACTGCTGGAAGAGAAGGTTTTCTGCAGAACTGGTCAGAATTAACACTATATCATCAACTGGTATTTTGCCTGGAAAAGGTAGTTAATAAAAACCCAGTCACCACTCCACCAGTTTATACAATGGGACTCCTACACGAGGCCACAGGCATGGAGTCCAATTACACGTTTTAAGCACCCAAGTTAAAATTAAAAAACAAAACTCTGCAGGTGTAACTGCCATACCCAGATTTACAGAATCAGGATTTACAAACATTTAGCACAGAATGACTAGAAAATTGGAAAGTTAGGGTAGGTTTTCCAGTCACAAGTTTAGTGTTAAAAGTATGAAGATAGGTGCTCTCGTGGGGGAGGAAGGGGAGCGGGCACTGAAAGTCACGAAGTTTGCGGATACAGGCAGATATTTCCGAAGGATATTCACATCCAATGTGTACACTTAACTTTAGTACCAAAAAGGCTAAAGTAAGGACGCATATGGCAATAGCTTATTTCTGTGAAATACTAAAATACTGACTACCAGCCGGATGCTCCCAAGCAAGTGACAAAACATGGAAAGCTTTTGTTTATGAAATCATGATGATTTTCATGACATACATTCTCCAGATTCAGAATAAATCCTAAACCCTCATCAGACACAACTGTTTATAAATAGTAACGAACTACGTGCAGAGAAGCTTTATTCCATCTACTATTGTTGAATTCCTTTGAAGTATGTGTTAGTGTAAGCTCTTTTTTCAAACTTGCAGTCTGTGTTACAAAGTCAATGGATGGGTCATTATCACTAAGTACGTATTTATATGCACCTGCGGATGTAACTCCATTAGGGATCTATGCTATGTATGATCGTAGCAGTCGTCGATCAGCTGTTTTAGGGGGAGAGACTATGACTGAGCTATGTTTTTTTATTATTTTAATGTTGTTGTGGTTTGCCTTATATATTTTGTGTTGTATTGATACAGTGTGTTTTTTCCCTTCTTTTATGACCTATTCAGGTCGAAAAAAGATATATTCGTTTGATATTTGGGTCATGCGTTTCTAGCACATGACGCAAGGCAGCCTCTGCAAATCTGCTGTCACCAGGAAAGTATGAGGCGAAACTAGGCTGACTACTTTCAGTAGAGCAGCCTATATTAATTTATTCGGTGATGAATGAATTAATAGGCCGATAGGTTGGTTGCAGTTTAACCTGAAGAAGGCATGGCATCCCGAAACGTTATCCATGTACGACATTGATTAGGGTCGGTGGACAGATTCCTCAATCTCTGTTAAGTGACATAAGTGTTTTCAATTATTGGTAAAAGGTTTTTGAACAAATACAACTTGAAGAAACAGCCTCAAAAGAAGATGGCACTTATGCCATCTTTGCTTATGATCTTTTCCTTTAATTTGGGTCAGAAAAATCAGTTCACCATTAAAAAAAAAAAAATAATCCCAGGCCCGGATTACACTCGTGTGAGTGCAGTTTGTCCCGACGTTTTGGGATTAATTAGACTGCATTTGGGATGTAGGCGCAATTTATCATTGTCATCTAAATGTCTGGCAGATGCAAATATGTTTTTTACTTGTCAGTTGGTACAAATGTTTTATTGCAGATGTCACATAATGTACAATTTCACCAGCACAAATGCAATGGATATAATCTAGGCAATTTATTTAAAATTCGCCATCAAACATTAGCCATCACAATAGAGATGTTCATTCCAAATTAGTTTCACAGCTTCAACCTCTCAATATGTGAGCTTTGTTCACTATGATTTTGAAAACTGACTTTTCAATGCAGCTGCTAAAGATTTGGTTAATTAGGTTAAAATATGGAACCAATGAGAAATACTGCAGTGTCAGGCGACTTCACCACTGTTGAAAAGTGACAGGGCTTCACGCAATGCTTCAGAATGGTCACAAAAAAAAATGTTTAAACTCAGAGTACAATTTCATAAATGAAAGCGATGGAATGTCTCAGAACAGATGTACTCTCTTGCTGTGCTAAAACTTCCCAAGGATTCTCAAAGTGATGTCTCGTTACTCTAGATAGCTCACTACCACCAGGGTACTGCGTGTGGCGTCTCTTGGAGTGGTACCTTGGGAAACAGCCAACAAGCTGAGCAGTTTGTATTTAGGAAGCCCTCCAGGGTGGTAATTAGATGCCTGAAACTAGGTTCCACCCACCCCTCGGGGTCTAATGTAAAACGCTAATAATGTTTTCACTGCGCTATCAGCCCCATCAGAATGTAGTGGTCAATCTAACAAGGACATAAGTCTCATCTAAAGCTTCACTATCTTATCAGCAGGCATAGTTATTGGTCCAGCTGTTAACCATACAAGTTTGTTGATTGATTGCTCAACTGGTGTATCTAACCGAAAGCTGCTTTCACTTGGTGGTTGAAGAGTTTTACAAAAATCCCAAATAAACAAATCTAACATTTCCTTCCACTCAGTGAGAATAAGTAAGTACTGCTCTAATGGCGAGATAATATTTCTTGTTTAGGGTACCCACGAGTGATAAGGATAAAAAAACCAAAGGAGACAGGCAGCAAGTCAATGTCATGCCACCTAAGAAGGATTGAAGCAGAACCACCCCACTACCTGTGCCATTTTAGGCAAAGGTCCTAATGGAGGGCAGGAGGCGGAGAGACCAGAAAAATACCCATTGGAATGTGAGGTAAGCCCAAGCAATTGACCGATGCAAAAACCACAAGGAAAACTTTACACAGAAACAGCCTAACAGACAAAGGGGGTTATTCTAACTTTGGAGGAGTGTTAATCCGTCCCAAAAGTGACGGTAAAGTGACGGATATACCACCAGCCGTATTACGAGTTCCATAGGATATAATGGACTCGTAATACGGCTGGTGGTAAATCCGTCACTTTTCCGTCACTTTTGGGACGGATTAACACCTCCTCCAAAGTTAGAATAACCCCCAAAATGTCAGCGCTATTAAGAAGCCAGCACAAATCCTGTCAGGATCAGAATGGGGTCCATCTAATTTGTTTTTAGGTTGAGTATAGCAGCACACAAGCACAGCTTTTAACCACACCCACCTCACGCCCATCACTTTCACTCGTTTGTGGGCTTGCCTTGCAAAAATCCTTTGATGACACTGGTAAATGCTTTACATTTGTCCCTCCGTGGGGTGGTTTTGTTACTGCCTTGGTGACCGACCCTGTTACATGGATAAAGCATGTTTTGAGATATGTTTGACTGCAAGCAACTTCTATTTCCTTTTGTGTCTCACGTTCACGCTCCCATGCATGGCAAACGTGGCGCTAGGAACTGACTTTCTTATGTCAATCTATCAGCAAGGGACGGTATAGGACAAAATCGAGCGTGTACCCCTGGCTTTAGGAAAAGGAGAGGTATTCGCCAGGGGTGCGTATAAGCACCAATTTTATCCTCTCTTTACATCAACGGGATTGATGCCCATATACGTCAACTAGCAGCTGATGTAACAAAAGTAGAAGACAGTCCCGTCTCAGTCCTCTTTTACGCAGATGATTGAGTTTTATTTTCAGGGACCGCTAATGGACTTCAGCGACTGATAGAGGATTTTGTTGAATTTATGAAGGAAAGAGTTATGTGCTTGAACTTGGATAAAACTTGTGTAATGGTCTGTGGATCAGGGAAAGCTAGCAAGAAAACTTATACCAATAAGGGTCAAAAATTTGTGGAGGTGAATAGCTTTACATATCTGGGTGTACATGTATCTAATTTGGGCTTCTGGAATCGAAATCCAGAAATACTGAAAATTAAATATGTAAGCGCAACGGAGGCTATTTTTTAGGTTTTCTAATAAAATAGGTAATAAGCCCATTAGGGAAATTTTACAAATTTATAGAAGCAAAGCTATTAGCAGTGTCATACATGGCTCTGCATTATAGGGCTCAACAACAAATATGCAGTTGCCACAAGTGATGGAGAATACATTTCTTTGTAGACTGCTTGTTGTGCCAAATACAATGTAATCGTATTTGATACACAAGGAACTAGGATGTTCCTTTATAAAAGACTCAATTCACATAAGTGCACTATTAACATGGCATGGAATTTGGGTGAAAGCAGGGACAAAGCTTACAAAAGAGGTTATCAGAGATTGTCTAGCCTTAGAGCATCAAGAGAAATTTCCATGGTTTGCACACTTTAAGAATCTGCTGAAAAGTATAGATCTGAACCCTGATCTGGGCGACTCATTCGGTATTCTCTATAATAGTTAAAAAATAAAAAAAAAAACTATTAATGGGACAGAATGAAATGGATGCTAGAAAAGGCAGAAAATCCACAGTTATGCGATATATAAATGGATATATAGACAGCACTTTTCAAAACTACATGTTAAGTGTACCAAATACACAAGACAGGTTTTACCTAACTCGACTGCGTTTTAGGACTTTGCACTATGTAGTAATTTTCCCAAAAATGGGAAAATGGATCAAGAACTTACCGACTTAACCCTGTGTTGGTCAATGTGCACAATCCACTCAGCACTTTATGGTGTCCTGTAAGTTATACCATGATATTAGGAAACCATGTAAGCAATATTTTAAATATCAGGAAATGTTTTTGTTTATTGCTAGGAAACTGCACTGCTACAACAAAGTTAATTATTTGTACACATTGGATAAGATATTTGACAATAGGATTTACTCATTTTATACTCCTATTTTAAATACTGTTTTTTTTTTTTACTGTATATCTTCTATGGATTTATATCCAAATAAAGATTGATTTGATTTGGCTTGCTTATGTCAACTGTTTTACTTTTGATTTTCAATTCATGTGGCAAGAAAAGTGCAGTTAGAAATTTACAAAGCTAATAGCTCTAACTCGAGCAAACACGAGACCAATTTGTTGCAAATGCTGGCCTTTAAAAAGCTGCCGTGAAATATTTTAACGGTCCCTCGTTCTACTTTAGATCTTTGTTAAGCTATTAAGTCACTTGTCCCTTTAAGTTGGTTTCTCTCTGCTATCCCACATACTTTTATTAACAAATATAACGGTTTCAAATAAAAGCTTATGACTAGTCTGTAGCACCTAGCACATTCTTACGTACGGAATGGTGGTTGAAGGACAGACAGGACCAGCCAGCCCAATGACCAGGAACACCCAAACATATGCCAGGGGCTGGAGGTGGCGGCAAATTATTTTCATCAATAGAAACAATTTCATCTCAGGTTGACTGCATTTTTACCAAGGTGTCTGTTTGCTAATAGAACTTCTAGAAGTGATCAGAATACTGGAGGTTGCTACAGAGGCACTTCTAGGCACCTGAAAGCTGAGAGCGGCCTTTAACATACAGTCCACTAAGTAAATAAAATGTTTTTTTAAACAAAGGCTAATGTTTTAAGTACCATCCCTCATCTTCAACAAACAAAACCATGACTTCTAAAATAGACACATTATTATTAATATATATATATATATATATAAATAGGTAGATAAATAGAAAGAAAACCTCACACTTTGTTCAATATGTGAGCCTGAGAAGTACACGTTTTAAACATGCTAAACAAGGCAACATGCTGTCCCTTTTAAACTGTTTTTACTTTGAGTTCTAAGCTCAATTGTTAATTGTGAACAGGATACATATGATTTACAGGGAAAACTTTATTGGATTTGCCCTTCTTTGTTGAAGGCATTCAGGAATACCTGCGGCCGTGCAGGGCGAGGGTGGGCGTGAAGAGGAGAACTTGGACATTTTCGCCTAGCACTGCAAAAACCCAAGGGTGGCCTTAAGGACAGACCTGACGACTGGAATCAGAGAGGACCGCGGTTAAGGAGAAATGGTGCTTTGGTGTATTGTAGCGAGTAGAAAAGCACAGTCGCTCAATAAATAATTAAATGAATAAAAAACATACCTAGCCGGAAACACAGTAAGATGCAATCAAAAGCTCAATGTGTGTTGTTGTGGTGGAGTTACTAAGCCCCCAGTTATAGATTTAGGACCTGACTGAGACCTTGGCAGAGGGGATTACCCCATCCCAAATGTGACGGAAAACCTGCCCGCCATATTACAAGTTCCATTATATCCTATGGAACTTGTAACACAGCGGATGGTATATCCATCACATTTGGGTTGGAGTAATCCCCTCCGCCAAGGTCGTAATCAGGACCTTAGTCTTTTGTTCTTTTCTCAATGATAGGCCGCTTTCCTTGGAGCTCAGAGCTCGCTGTGGCCTTTATGTTTTTCTTTCCCCTTTAAAGCAAGCCCTGGGTTTCAAGTGACCGTGAACGATGGAAGAGGGGGTTAGGTTTGAAATACTGGAAAGATTTTATTTCCAGACTTGCAGGTAACTTCTTCTATAGGTTTTCAGATCCACGAACAGACCACGCACCCTTCATCCCCAACGCCTTCAATCAAGCAAAACTAAGAATACGATGTGGGTGCAATAAGGGTGCCTATAGGCACTGAAAATTGTGCATGGATTCGAGTCCTGCCTGCCCTTTTGCTAAGCAGCCTACATATTAGCAGGTTGCACTGCAAAATGCACATTCGGAGAGGGTCATAAAACTAAAGTAACCATTAATATTGCAGGTTGCTGTTCGCGACTATCTGTGACTGGCTACAAACACAGAGATGGTGTCCTGCAAGGTGATGCTAGATATCAATCCCTGCTTACCTTTTCCAGAAAAGTAAACATTTAATTTACTTAATTTAGTCTATGCCCTTTAAAGGTACAGGTCCTGCTTTATATAAAGTGTTCTCCATTTGTGAAGTCATTTGGGGGTACCCTTGGACTACTAACTGCTGCTCCAAAAGTTGCCCAACACAATATTCAAATGAGAACCTATACTACATAGACATCACCTCGAATTCGGTGTCAGTATCCGATCTATGGTTTATGAACAAAACTGGTGTCACAAACCACCGATACATCACTGTACACTACAATTAAAGGAGAAAGCTTCTACCATGCGCCATCCTCCCTGCAATATGGAGTCACAGAACCTCCTTTGCAAGTCTGAAAGGATTTTCAGATTGCAAAAGGGGGTTTGTATATCACAAAAATAATTGTGTGGTTTCATACCATGTTGCTTTGTGATGCGCAGGCTTTAAAACTGCAAAATAATTTTTGTACAGAAGGACCTAATATTCTCTCTCACTTACACAAACTGTCATGCACTTTCCTGGACTCTTGATAGGAAATAAAATGAATGGCCATGTAAAAACCAGGTTTCAACTAGATTACACTTCCCAGGTTTCCCTTCAAGCAGCATCTTTCTCACAGCAATGGCCCTCACAGAAGGTCACACAAGTCTTCTTTAGCACCTGTTCACACACATCCTTTCCGTGCGGTCCACAGCATCTGTCGTTCGGTTGTAACTTTTCTTGACAACCTCTCTACTCCCTGCTGGAGAGGGTCAAGGAGCAGAAATAAATTATTCACACACTTTTACAAAATGCTCTGACAAGGCCGAAAGCGTTCCAGTTGCCTGTCAAATTGCCGGTTTTGTGTCTTGTGGAGTAAGGTGATATATTAGGAACAAGTAATAAACCTTTTCTGTGTGTGTGTGTGTGTGTGTGTGTGTTTGTGGAAGCGTGCTCTTCCGGTAGCGGACCTGTTCTGTGTGTGTCAATCTTGCGTTGTCCTTGTACGTGTTCTGTGCACACGAGAGACTTCTAACCTGCTGTCTGTGCTCACTGCATCGGGAGTGATAGACGTTTGCTCAGTTGCGGTCCGTGCGGTATCAGTATTTGTGTACGACGAAGGACTTTCATCCCGGGGGAGAGGCTCTGTTAACTCATCTGCATAGTCCAACACCTCATACCCAATCTTCCTGCGTTCCGTTGCAACTCCAAGTAAAAAAAAAATGTTTTGGATTTTGAATAGCGAAACTTCTTCACAAGTGTCATGAACCTACTGAACAGGTGCATTACAACATGGAGCGGTGCAAGATTCCCAACCGACATGCGGAACTGGTATAACACAGCCTGCAACATGACTTTTTTTGCAGTTTTTTTTTTTTTTTTTTTAAATAGGGGAACCTGTCCCAGGGGTGATGGTGCACTCTACAATAGAATCAGTTAAGTTACAGATTTTTGTTGTGGCACAGTGATGGATATCAAGTGATTTGCCTAGAATCACTAGATTTTGCGCTGAAGCCCAATGTTCCAAAGTGGTCAGCTCTAGCCACTAGGCCACATCTACGAGTCCTCCCTAGGGCAATAGAACAGGTGCAGTAAAAGGATGCACATTTCCCTGTAGGGCAAAATGCTCATTAGGTGTGGCTACAGCTCAATTGTGCTATGTAGATTTTTTTGGTGCACTAACCACCCTGGTATCCAGGCGCTTGCCAGAGGGTAGGCGGGGCTTGCCTTAGGTTAATCGAAGAGCCAGGTCTTCAGCTTCTTGGAGAATTCTAGGTGCAACACAACTGACCTGATATGGTGGAAGGGGTTGTGTGATGTGTGAGAAGGTGCTACCAACTGCTCTGTTCTTGTGAATGCAGGAACGTGTGCAAGTGAGAGACTGGCTAAGCAGAAGTGGCTGGATGGCTGGTGGAATTCAATGCATATGCTGAGGTAACCGGGGCCTATGCGTTGTAGGGCCTTGTAGGCATGTTTGAAGAATTTAAGTTAGTGCATTTGTGTACAGGGAGCAAGTGGAGTTCCTTGAGGTGTGGAGTGGGAGCGTCGAGGAAGCATTCTGGGTGGTCTGGAATCTGTTCAGGAGCTGTTTGTTTATTCCAGCGCACACTACATTACCGTAGTCCAGTCTGCTTGTTACGAGGGCTTGTGTGACTGTTTTCCTGGTGTTTTTCGGTAGCAGAGTTTTTGCAGCTTCTTCAGCAGGTGGAAGCAGATGGACGTAACTTTGCTGACTTGTGCTGCCATGTCCATTTTTCATCCAGGATAATTCCCAGGCTTCTGGTGTGGACGGTAGGGTTTGGGGGCTGTCCGAGTTCCACTGGGCACCAGGTGGAGTCCCATGAGGAGCTTTTGCTTCCAAAGAGCATCACTTTGGGTTTGTTTGTGTTCAGCTTGAGGCAGTTGGACCTCATCCATGTGGCTACTGTTGTCATGCAGGTGTTACGAGAGAGGGATACGGGGGGAGGCTAGGACTAGCCTGGAGTGCCCAGCATCGCTTGCTCATCCATTAAGCCCTTACTAGCCCTCACAAAACTCAAGCTCTCATGTGACACAAGATGGAAGCAGCTTTAAGTCAGTGGTGGTGCCAAAAGCACTGCATCCCATTCCAGCACTCCCCTGCAGTGGTATTAATCACAGCACTCTGTGGCAGGGTCGAAAGAGGGGTGCTGGTAACTAGTGTGGCTTGTCCTGCAAACATCACAGCCACACGTTTTTGGCTGCACCACTACACATCAAAATATAAATAGAGGTCAGCAGGCTGAACTCGGACACAGAGGAGAGCCTGTACAGTTAATGAAGCAAGCTCTGTGCAAAGGGGTCTGCCCAGAGCATATCACCAGTGTCCCTTTATTTTCCGATCCCTGCGCAACCACCGTACCCATCGCCCCCACAAACCCCTAGCACCTCCTGTATTAGATTTTATAAGATGCAATAACTACCACCTCCTCCAGAAAGGACTCTTATTGAAGGGCTTAGTATACGATGAAAGTAGAGGGAGAAATGCTCGTTCCGTGGGTCAAGTAAGAATCTGGCCATTGCGCTGGGTCCAGTGAAAAGGTGAGGCTTGCCAACTGTGTGGAACTTCACACTCTCACGCAATGTTGCAAGCAGAAAAAAGGAACGTGAATTTCAGAAATGGAAGAAAATTATGATAGGACTGGAGAGAAGTCCTGATGAGGTCTTTCTTCTTGTTTCCAGGTTCACTAATCGGGCACTCTAGTACCCTCGATTGTTTTCAAAATACTTTCATCTCCGTCGTGGACTGTAAAGTATTAGTTTACCTTTGTGTATTTACTGCCGCTGTAACGTCGCACTCATCACCCATTACTCACAGTAATGACCAATGAAACCACGCAGCAATGATGACGCTCTGTTTCCTCCTTCCTCATTTAGCCACCTCAGTTGTGAAACCCACAGACACTTAAAAGTGATGACAACGCCAATGGTAACAGCGAGTTAATTATTATCTGTCTGCAAAGCAAGGGCGTCGGCTCGTAATAAATACATCCTTTAAGTACTATCAGAAACAGCGACGCGCCTGGCCTTGGAACTAGTTTTAACCTGAGTCAGTCAAGCAAATATTCTGATGCAGGAGGGAGGGGCCGGCACAGCAAACCACACACCTAGCTGACTGTAGGCTGAGCAATCACCAGTCACAGCATCCATTGCACAGGGGAGACCAGTTTCACAGGGTCGAAGAGGCAGCACTGACGGCCACTGCTCTGTATACAGAGGGTCAAACCCATTTATAGTGAATGTCTCCCAGAAGGAAGCAGACTAGGCCCGATAAGATAACTATGTCTGCTGTGTCCCAGGCAACCCTGATTGCATTGAGCCTTTCCGAAGAATACACCCTGGTAGGCCAGGGCAAGGTATTCAACAAAGCTCTAAATCAGATCTCACTGTTCCTGCAGTGACAGTCCAATAGTAAAAATGGGGCCCACCGAGTCTGGAAACAGAAAAGGCTTCTGATGTCTGACTCCCAGGGCCTCAGTTTCTTACTTGGAAAGACGCTTAGAATTATCTGGCAGAGCCAATGAGCGGGATAGGTCAGGGGCTCCCGCAGTGATGCTGTGCACTATGCAACAAATGAGTGACATAACCACAGGGTGAATGAAGCCAGTCCACTGTGTGTATCAAGTGCTGAGTTGAAGGAGGCAAAGGAGCTTGTTCTTTGTAGCATCTGCTATCAGAATGTAAATACTGCACGATTACTATGATGTGATTAGTGCAGCCATGAATACACCTATTGTAAACACTGCACCTATTGTTTCAAGCGGTTACTGAACACAGCAAGCATCCTCTAAAGGCTGTATTGTTTGAAGTATGCACCTCTGCAGTTAGACAGGCATTCTGTAAAGGCAACTATGTATCAAGTTCTTAGTGCAGCAAGGCAGTGAATAAAAACACCACACTGTCAGTGCGCCTAGTTACTGCAGCCAGGCATATACATTGTGAAACACCTCATTGTTGGGGTAATATGCCTGGTGCAGCCAAACACAGACTTTAAACCACGTCACACTGGTCCTAATCACGCCTAACGCTTCGGTGGGTGTAATAAGCACGTTCAAAGTTCACTTCACTGTGCACACAGCTGACTAAGGTAAAGGTCCACAGTGTTTATTGACGCGGACACCACACACTGAATGCCGGCTAGAAAGTTCTGATCTGGGCCTCGACACCCGATCAAGTTATCGACAGCCAAAAGCTTGATACACAGAGGTTAAATCCCACGTCGTGAAATGGGTCAAAGAGCTATTATACAGGCCAAAAGAAAATACCATCTGAAACCAACAGGCACCATAAAAGAACGATAAATATTTCTAACAAACAACTAAAATGGTATACGTAAAAGAGCATTCGAGGCCCAAATTTAAACAAGTCAACAATTGGAAACCATTTGCAAGCGGTCAAATGGAATTGCCAACAGGTGTGTCCGCTTATGCAATGTACCGGTTATCTCATAGATTTGGAGATTCAGAACTGCCCTCTCGTAGGAGACGCGTTATTATAGGACTTGCCATAACCCCAGCAAGTTCCTTTGGAAAATGCAAAACCAATGGTTTCGAACAGACACTTTAAAATGTTACACCTCTGTACAGAGATACATTTGTGAAGTGTTTCCCCACAGCAGCTGTGCCCTTTCACTGCCATTGCGGGCAAGCTCTTCTGCAATGCAGGGAGACCTGACCTCTGACCCTGCCTAGCAACGTCTCCTCTCTCGGAAGAGCGCGCGCAGCAAACACCGACGGCGCCGCCTGGAGACCGCCCTCCCCCTCCGCGCGCGAGGCGCGGCCGCATTCCGGGCCCAGCCCGAGGCTCGAGCTACAAGCAGAACACACCGCGCCGGGAACTCGCCGATGTATCGCGGGGCCTTTCCATAAGAGACTGCGAGGAACCGAAAAACGGTCATAAAACGTGGATTTCTGAGATTCAGAAATCCTGTGGTGGTTTGCTGTGGTTACTTTGTTCTCAGTGAGGGACGTTTCTGAGAACGCTCGCAGAAAGCACAACTCGTCAGCAGAGACGATGCGCCAGAGACGACGACCACACAGCCTTCCCCGTCTCGCAGTCTACTCCCTCCCCACCCCCAAAAGCGCACTACAGATTAAACTTTGTTCAATTTTACATTTTTGGGGAATTATAAAAAGAGACAATATGTCGATCAATCTGCGTTTGACGCTAGCTGCATCTCTCTGCTTTCCCACTGCCTAGCTGCAGAAGCCGCGTATGGGGATTACGATGGTCATAAGTATGGCAACACTGCATTTAGCTCCTCATATTAATAACTTCAACATTTCTCTCGTTGTGAATAGTGGGGCCCCTTATTGTTTTAAATTTTCAAGGAATACATTTTAATTAAGAATAATTTGCCACAGCAATGTAATAAACATTACATGAATAGAGAGCCTGCAGACACTCAAAAGGGTAACCAACAATTATCTTTTTTTCAGAGTCCTCCCCTGTATCCGATCGGCAGCAGTGTCATAGAAAAAAGAAAGAACGTAATTCAGTATTTCTATCTCAAGAGGTAGCCCTTGGGTCAGAGAGAGCCGGTTGATTCTCTATACTCCCCCTCTATCCACAGCGAACCAGGCTGCCATATGGCAAACAAGTTATCTCTAGCCTTTTCCAGGTATCTCGCGAGTTTACAATTTATCGTATTAGTGGCATACTTCAACAGTCCAAAACTGCTTCGGACATAGTCCCGCAGTGGCACCGTATCATGTGGGACAGCTGCATCCAGCCCTGCTACTGCCCAGCGAGTCAATCCTTCGGCCAGCACCAACCAACTTCGCAAGAGTCACGACAGACTAGTATTGAGAAGCCACATTTGTCTCTTCTATTATTTCGTCAACACCTAAAAGGGAGATCTTAGGGGCGTCTCCAAATGTGTACAGTACCTACCAGAGGTCTGCATTTTACTAAAATACAGACAAATGTCAAAGCGAGAGGTAAATCCTGAAATGCGTACTCTCAAAATCGAACTAAACCATACCTTCCTGGCTTGACTAAGGTCACAGAAAGAACGCAATGCTATTCATCTTCAAAGGGTGTTCACTTTTGAGCATCTTTTATTTCACCCTCATCATCTTGGTTTCCTACATCTCACATTACTTGGAGAATCATAGACTTTAGTCAGAAAGTGACCAATCTGGAACTTTTGACGGAAGTCACCACTGTGGAAGATTTTTCATAACCATATGTTGATATTTGGGGCTGAGAAAATGTGCGTTCCTTAGAGGAACCAAAGGGGGTGTTGGATAAGTAGTGAACAATGTTGCTATGTTTTTCACAGTTAGCTGAGGCATCTGCACTTGATGCCAAACGCCCCCTTAGGAGCGCTGAAAATAAAATTAAAAAAAAAAGTATTCTCACTTCAGCAGAGGAGGGCCATAAGTCATTCAATCAGAAACAATGCAAAGAGAGTGCTCCTGAGACATATACAAGAATACGAAGGAAAGCCAACAAATAGAGAGCAGGTAAGTGAGGTAGATAGAAATTCCGTCCAATCCTAAGGGGCTGAGGCAAATTTATTATTGTAAGCGATAGGTCATCAACAAAAAAAAAAAACTGAACATGTCCTTAGGCGACATTTAAAAAGACCCAGTGTTGATTACTTATCACAAAACCACAACCCCCTGTCAGTGATGTAAAGCAGAACACGTTTATTGTGGAAGAAGCTTTCTTTTGATGTTTGAGGTAAACAAGGCGAAAGCTCCAACGACTAAACAGGACATTATCTAATATGTTCACAGCCAGCGAGTAATATGGAAACACGCATTAGCAAGGTCAAGAAAAGCATAGACCCATCACCCCAGAGCTCATAAAAAGGACAACCAGTGGGAGCCTCATGTTCTGAGCCGCTGTGACTGCAGCGACCCACGGGGAGAAATCGCTTGAACACTTAGAGATGCAGTGTTTACAGATAACAAAATCGTGTGCTTAGGTTTACACACATTCATAAAAAATAAATAATCAATTAAAAAAATTCCCCTTCGCTTAATCAAAAGACCGTTCAGCTGACTTAAAGCGAGACAGAAGTAGCAATATAAACAGCAGATCATGCACAAGCGAAAAAGAAAACCATTTATACAAGCTGCTATACAGCTTTCGTCAGCTCTTCAGTCTTTAAGTTATTACAGGGGCGCCCAGAAACTTCTTTCAAACATACAAAGCTCGCGCGTGCCTGTCTGGGAACTCTGCACGTTTTACAGACCTCTGGGGAGAATATGGTCGTGCAGAGGTTAAACTGTAATTCTACTGATCTTGTAGCAGCTGGTCTGAATCTCCTGCCGTAAAGACATTTTACGCCAGCAACTATGCTGTAGGAGGGAACTCCCCAAACACTACACAAGTGTACTGAATGCTTGCACAATGGGGGTATGTTATTTTACTGGCATTGCTAAGGACGAGGAAACTTATGGCCTTCGAAATGTTGTGAATCACGATCCAGACTGCAGGAACCAACAAAATTAATGTTGCTCTTTAAATTTCTGCTCTAGCAAAGTACAACCTGATCCCCAAGAAGATATTTCTTCATTATCAAACGTTACCCTCTTATGAGATTTACACCTGGAAGAATGCATTCTTGACCTGCCCTTTCAAATGTACAAGTGGACCACGACAGTATGTAGTTGAGATACTGGCACATACAGAAGGAGCAAACCACGTTTAAGAAGAATGGGCGTAATCTAACTAACACACGTTGTAAGTACAAAAAGCACCACCAACTACAAAGAAAACAAAAACTGGACTGCGTTCCAATTAAAGTTGCACTCATTTACATATATTCTAGAATACAGGATATAGTTAATTCCAGATACAAATTAAACTGTATTCTATTCAAATTGGTAAAACTGAAGACCAGAAGTGAGCCAGTTCTTCTGCTCATTTCACAAGTTGTGTTGCATACGAACGATAATGAATCCAAATCCCACTTGCACAATCTCATTCCTTCAAAAAACTACCCATGCTTAGAGAATGTTAATATACACAACTCTTCATGAATCACCCAATCACCTTCCCTAAATATCTCCCAACCCAAATCCATTTCTCCAGCCCACATCACCACCTCAGGGGACTTTCAGCTGAAGCCAGATCCTGAAATTCTTTCCACCGCTCTATAACCACCCGAACCAACAGTAGCAAGTCCTAAAAAACAACAAGCTATAGATGAAACAGAAATTATCACATGCCGCAAAAGAACCATTACATGCAACAAATAATACACTACACTTGAATAAGCAGGCTTTACATGCTACATAAGTAACAAGGTAGGAATACAAAACAGAGGCTCGAGCCTTTACGCTACAACATCAGAGAGGAAATACAAGAAAACAAAAGCATTCAAGCATACTATATGGACCCCAATGTGATATTTATCTATACACATCACAAAATAAAATGATGGACGGAGTATTGAAACATTTCAAACACTAACCCCCAGTCACAGATATGGGTTGAATCAATTGCTCTTTTGCTCACCATGCCACCCCTGTTTGGACCTAGCCATAAACAAGCAGTTTGGGCTGGACGGTTCCCATGGAGAGCAGGGTGAGGACTGTCCTGCATATGACTGGGTCCAAACTGGGGTGACGTGGCAAGCAAAACTGGTCCCAGAATGTTTACTTCTGGTCCAATGAAGACCTGGCCTGGCAGTTCGGGCTGGACTATTCCCATGGTAACAAGGTCAAGACTGATTTGCATATGGCTAGGTCCAAACTGTGGTGGCACGGTGAGCAAAAGAACAATGGATTCAACCCAGATTTGTGACTGGGGGATAGTGTTTGAAAAGTTTCAACACCCTGTCCACCATCCTTTTGTTTTGCTATATTCATCTATAAAACCAACTATGCGATGGAAGCTATGGAGGAGGAAAATGTCTGCCGAAACCACAACACAGTCAGAAAACACATGTAGTATGGGTTAGTGCTTCATGCCTACGCAGTTGGGAGAATAAAATGGTAACTGACAGTGGCTGTATCTCACACATAAATTAACATGAGCACCATAGGCTCTCTTAAAATGCCATCATGGTAACTCAATGAAAAATTACAATGTCTACTATAAGGGACATATCCTGTGGTCTGAATTTACAAGTATTTCTTTCCACGGGTATTTCATATAGTGTGGACCTAGTCAACTGAATGGATATAGCCTGTCACAGCTAGCCTAAACAATGGAGTGCAAAAGATCAGGGGAAAGAGAAACTAGCAGGAAGGCAAAGCAGCAATAAAGAAAAGAAGTGTCCATTTTGCAGCTCGTTAAAAAGCAAAATGCAAAAAAAAAAAAAAGCTTCAAGAAAAGAATATGGTTTCCTGGAATGCGTCTACTTGGAGTTTAGGATTTATTTTAAGAACACAAAAGGGCTCATTTCACAGGCAGTGGCTTCAACAGGAAGAAGAAACAAGAAACTACCCAATTCAATGTTCACCTGTAAACTTGACAGGTGCTACCCACAGGGTACTTCCAGCGGCAGCTCCTCCGCTACGGCGGAGGGGCGTCACTCCCCGCCAACAGCTGCGTCTGCAAAACCTTTACAAGAAAACAATAATAAACAGTGTTTATTGCCATTTTCCTGTAAAAGGGCACGGCCGCGGGCTGTGGCGAGCACTGAGTGGGAGTGCACAGCACTCTCCCCCAGTGCGCATGTATGTTTGGCTGGGCGTCTCGGGCCGGCCAAACACACATGCACACAGGGTCCTCTCCAGCCCAGCACTGTGTTTCCGGGCTGGAGAGAGCAGGCACAGGCTCTCAGTCCACCTGGGAGCACCCTGCCTGGGCGCTCCCAGCCAATGCTAAGGCTGCTCTGAGCAGCGCAGGATTGGCCGCAGGGCAGGCTGGGAGCCTGTGCCTGCCTTCAGTGACCAGTAAGAAGGATCAGCGGCATCATGGCAAGGCAAGTACGTTTATTTTACTTTTGTTTTATTTAATGTTTATTCCACTCCCCCTCCCACCCCTCTGCACCGGCCACCCTTTAGTGCGCAGCGAGCCGCAACTGGGTACTTCTGCAGCTCTAAAATCTACAACAGGAGGTTGTTTACTGGCAAAGAGAGCAGGGCATATACCATGGGTCTGCCCTGAAGGTGTCAATCACGTGGAAAGGTTGAGAACAATCTTGCACTTCCTTGCCACAAATAGATTAGTACATTTTTTGCTGTGAAGATTTTATGAATGTAAGGTACTTTACATCGCACCCAGATGGGGAAGACTCCAATATATTGTTTCTTCCGCAGTTTTATACAGAGCAAACTCAACCCATCCGTTGATGCCTTCAAAAGCCACTTAGGCTGTGTCTGATACCCTTGGATTAATAGCGGCAGGTCAGTAAGATTCTCTCTTCATTTTGTCTTGATGAATGCATGGAGGATTCATTCCTTATACTCAAAGGAACGTGTAGGGGCCACATGAAGGGGAAAATTTACACAGAACAATTTGCATTTTAAGAGAGTAAAAAGTCAACAGCAGATCTGTAGTCATTAACTCTTTTTTCCTTTTCAGCTATGATCTTCAGTGGTATTCTTTTTCAGAATTCATAGTTTTTTCTTCAAAATAATTTTATATTTGAGGAAAACCTCTGTACTGGAAGACAGGGGCTTTATCAGAGATGTGGCTGGGCTAGCGATTAGATCTTCACTGTAACTAATATTGGTCGGTATGTGTAAGGATAGGCGAACCAGGGATCTTGGTTTACCACAGACCATGATAAAACTATTTGAAGTAAGAACATGTAAGACACAAGAAGAGACCTCATGACGAGGCATGAATAACTAAGGGTAATCGATGTTTACAGTTACCCTATTCAGTAGTAAATAATTTTATCGAAGAATGAAAGCCTGAGGGGACCCACCAGGTAATGATTTTTCATCCACTGGGTCAAACGAAGGTCCCTGCAGTGGCCACATTAGACCACAGAACCACCAGACACAATGAGGAACAATCCATATAAACATTTAACATGCGCTGTGGGAAAAGTAGTCACTTTAAAACAGCACATAAAAGAGTGAAGTAGACCTGCTCGGATTCATTTCTTGCTGAAGGAACTTGCAAAGTTTTCCCAAAAAGTCACATCTGGGTCCTCTGCAGCCGGGAGACGGGTCATACAAGCTTCGGAGAACTAGGCAGGCTCACCACCCGAGTTACTGGGACACGCAGTCATTCTTCAGGGCAAGAACAGCAGGGTGTGAATTAAGAATTTAAATCTTCAAAGAGGAATATGAAGTTTTGGAATACCGGTTTCACAGCAAAGAGTTTTTTTTTTTTTCAAGAAACCGATTTAAGTACTAACAACCTTGCGATTGTACGGCTTGGGTGGGACAAGGTAGGCTCTTGTGGCAATATAAAGATAGTGATAAAGGCAATGAGTAATGAAAGCAAGTATGTTGATGTCATTTTGGACAATATGTTGTCACTAGCAGGAATGCGCCAGTGAGATCATGGGTTCATGGAATGGCTTGAGGTGTCAGAGGAAGAAACATTTACTAAGGCAGTGAAGATATGTTAACGCTGGTGGTTTTTTGGTCCCCAAAAGGATAAAGCAAAGGAGAAGGAATACTATGGTGTGGGAAGTTGTAAAGGCTTTAGAGCAGTGGTTTCCAACCTTTTGACTTCTGTGACCCCCACTGATTCATTACTGGAACCCGGGGACCCCCACTGAATCATTATTGGAATCCGGGGACCCCACCACGGAGTCATTTCTGAAACTGGGGACCTAATCTGTTACTAATATTTACTTCACTAAGCAGTCACGGACCCCCTGGAAAGGCTTCGCTGACCCCCCGATGTCCCCGAATCACAGGTTGGGAACCACTGCTTTAGAGCATACTGAGTGGGGGTGGGGTAGCGGGATCCCAGAATTTTAACAAGCTGCATAAAGAAGGGCAGTTTAAGCGTCTCTCTGCTTTTTGAGCATAAAGTAAACAGTATAAAAGGTGAATCATAGTTAAAACCACAAGAAACATTACTTGGGCCCACAGGATGAAACAGATGCTGGGAACTAGTGGTCCTCCATCAGCAGGGTACTCTGATAAGTGGAAAGGATTTGCATTTGCCATGGAGTAAAACTTAAAAATGCAAATGCCTGCGTGTACAGTAAGGAGCACTAGTATAGCAGTGCATCTAGTAAGGCAGTAAGAGGTTTTCTGGTGGACAATCCACCACTCTGCATACACGTTTGAGGTAGGGAGGCCATGCTAATGCATATCTGTGGTTTGTGGAACACTTCGGCGACCACGAAGAGTTCTGGTTACTGAGGGTGCGTTTCTTTATCTGCCAGTTAACATGCGTTTGATTACACTGGTTCACGGCAGGCAGTGGTAACCACGTTAATGACGTTGTGAATCAAATGGAATGGAAGAACCAGTACTTATGGAGTTGCACTCAAATGATCTCCCAAACACGAGCAAAAATAAACACTTTCTCATCTACACCTGACAGTAGGCCACTACTTATGCTCCACTTACTAGAGGTTGTAGTGCCAGAAAATACAGGGGGCTGGATGTTAGCGCATGTGGAAAGCTTAACATGTGATGCCGTGGAGGGGTCCTGGGGATCACAGTTTGAAAGAAATAAAGCAAGGGGAAGTAAAGACGATAACTGCGGCAAGAATGGATTTCTGATACTTTCCCTCAAACTTCCATCTTAAGAGTTTGGCCTATTTTGTTGTTTGGGGGCACCTGGATGTTATACTTGTACCCATGGGAAAGAGAACCAGCAGAAGAATTATCCAATATACTCAGCTGACCAATAATACTTGCAACACAGCTTCCAATTCATATAGACAAATAGGATTTTTACTTCCCCCTTACTATGGTCAGGCCAGGCAAATAATTGGGTATGGCAGGAAGTTGTTCCCCTTTTGCAAAATTAGTGAGAGAAAAGCAAAGAGCATGGATGGGACCAATGCAAATTGTCAAACACGCTTCTGGGCAAGGACCACCCCAGCAGTAAATAAATACCACATCATTAAATAATCTAGATAATTATGCAACTGAGAATGTTCTGTCAGATAGTTTCAATCTAGTCTCCCCAATAGGGACTGGTTTTGATGATTTATTCAGAGGAAATGAAGGTTCACCTGTGGGAAGTGACCACTGAGCCCGTTTTACAAAACATCCTTAGTAACGACATGGTAAAAAAGTCTGTACAGACAACCCCGCAAGGAACTGCTATCTTGTTAGCTGCTTTTCTCCCAACTATTAAAACTGGTGACATCTCAGAACAGCTGGTGCAGCATGCCAGAAGCAATGTGTAAATAATCATTCCCTCGCTCTTAGCAGCTCCACTAGTGCTAGAACAGTGGTTCCCAACCTGTGGTCCGGGGACCCCTGGGGGTCCGCAAAGCCTTCTCAGGGGGTCCACGACTGCTTAGAAAATTAAAAAATATTAACAAATATTGACTATTGAGGTCCCATGCTTCCAGTACTAACTCAGTGGGGGTCCCTGGATTCCAATGATGATTCAGTGGGGGTCCCTGGGTTCCATTAATGATGAAGTGTGGGTCCACAGAAGTCAAAAGGCTGGGAACCACTGTGCTAGAAGATCTTTACTAAGGAAGACACCAAGGCTTCTTCTTTTAGGAAATCCAATTTATGGTCACTATCGTGATGCTTATGTCATTGGCTGTCCTCTATGCTATTATGACTTAATAACCATGAGATGCCAATTTTTTTTTTCTTTTCAATGCCCTATGGGTGCTGCTTGAACAAATTTCCCGAATGTGTGGACTCTAGATTGCCATAGAAGTGAGACTACAACTAATGTCTTATTATGCATTACATTATTCTAAGAACCGACAAAGAATAAGGCTAATAAACAATTAACAAGAGTTGGATATCTCATTTCCTAAGATAGTTTTTAAGGTTCGACTTTAAAACGTTAACCCATGTATTTTCTAAATGTAGTTTTGTACTTAAACTAGACAAAAAATAACCTAAAGCTGGCTAAAAATACTGCAGAGGAAACAATTAGTGAGCAAGAACACCAGGGACTTCTCAATTCCCCAAGGACGTCCACTGCTTCATTTTTGACAGGAAATGTGGAAAAGACATGCTCTGGGGTATCCAGGCAGAGGACATGGATGAGAATGGTCCCACCAAAAACAGTCAGCCTTTTTTTTTTTTTTTTTAAAGTGTAGCGCTACCACCATTCATCAGATAGCACCAGAACCTACCGTTAGACATTTGTAGGTACAGTGCAACTCTCACCAGACTCCAAGGCACCCTTCATTAGGAGGACATTTTATATTCTGAAAACTAAATGTGAAAATGTGTACCGCTATTTCTGCCTAAATGAGTCACAAACCTAAAATACCACTCTTTAGGAGGAAGGGTCGTCCTTTTGAGAATCAAAACCTTCTTCATGCAGGGCACGTTATTGTTCTTTGGAGCCCACCATGCCCCAGAGCTGAGCCTCCTAGTCTTTCGAAGTAGTATATCACGGACAGCGCATGGACCTAGTCTAGCTGAGCAGTGCACCTTTTTGATGCTAACCCATCACTGGCAGTGCATGAATGTAGCAGCCAAAGTAGGATTCCTTCCAGCAATGCTCTTACCAAGGTCCCAGATGGATTGGCAGGTCCACGAGTCCTGGAAATTGGTGCACTTCTTCCACAGAGAGGCATATTCGCGGCTTGACTCAGTCTCCACCCAGCCATTGCCCACCAGTGCAATGATGTCGGATGCAAGGGCACAGAGTAGCAGTAGTGGAAGGATCCACTTGCAGCGTGGGTAGGCGAGACCACACTTGATCATCTTGCAGCGGGCAGCCAAGGCAGCCAGAAGCGGCGTTAGGGCTGTGTGTGCCTCGGTCCCAGGACACGGACTGAGGTGACTTCAACAACTACAGAGAGTCTAAAGCAGGTAACCTCTCCCAGAACACAACATGAGTCAAAGCATTGCGTGGCTGGGCGACACCACAGATCCATTCCTGCATACAATGGGAATGAGATCAGAGGGAAATGCATTCTTTTCAATGGAACACTACAGTTCCTTGCCACCAGGCTGGGTGTAGCAATCATTGGTCAAGATAAAAATATCTTTATGTGGTGTGCCACAACCAGCATTTAGAAAGGATTACTTTCTTGCAGAAGTACATTTTTGCTCTGGTTCTTGGGGTTGGACAATGAAAGCAAGGTAGCTGCATATAATTGATTTTAAACCAAATTTCAGAATGTCCAGCCCATTAAGTATCTTGGGTTACATTTCTGTCAACACACTTGATTTCAGGCAACATGTCAAGAGGTCATGATGTATTTAATTGAACTCAGTCAGGTGCAGTTGGCCTACTATATATTTGATACATTCTCCCAGTCCAGGAGCTTTCACACAGTGCATAAAGGATTTAAAATCTTTACTTATCCTGGTTTTCAGCTGGTTAACAATAATTTTTAGGCCACATTTTAAGAGTTTTAGGCCCCATGTAACTGATTAGCCACCATGTAATGGACCCGAGGCATCAGGCAAGTGGTCTGAAGGCCTTCTGTACTGGAGGTGTAGGCCTCGCCTGAGAGCTTCCTTTTAGAATTTCAGGAATGGTTTCCAGCCCTCAGGCATGACATCAGAAATCACATAAACATCACTAGGCCTCATCTAAGGGCCTCTAAATTCTCCAAAAATACTTAATCCAGGCAGCAGCATTGGCATGTAATCCCATCAAAAGCAGTAAGCCATACAAAGGTCTGGATTCAGAAGATATCCAAGAGTCCTATAGAAGAGCCAAAAGGTGTGAGTGAACTGTGAAGTTGATGGCTGGGTAAAAGGATGGGTGTGAGATGTGTGGTTGAGGGAACTCTGCACAGTTGCAGTTTATGAAGCTAGCTGTAAAAATGTGTGATTCAAGTAAGGTTGCATTTGTATTGGGAGGGCCACGCTAATCTGCTCACTGGCATTTCTGAGATGATAACTGCTTGAATCACCTGGTTGCACCTCCTGTCTCCCAGAAACCGCTAAAGGAATGAGGTGTCTAGCAAAATCAGGCACCGCCCCTAATGTCTGCAATGACAATTTAAGCACTAGTCAGAATCAATTCTATAAGTTAAAGAGGACAGGCAACGTGGGCGAGGACTTAGAAGAAGGATAAGGGAGAGGAAAGCAATCTGCTTCCTCCATTTTTAAGCAGACACATTCTTCAAGGAATACCTGCAAAAGCCAAAAGGTCTGACAATGCAAGCTTGCAGCATTTATGTAGACATACATAATATGAATCAAAAGTTTAAAAGCAATAAAAAGTAAAAATGTTGCAGTCTTAAGGTGGCATGCATATGATTGCACAAAAATAATTTAAAATACTCATCGAAAAAAACATCAAATGAAAACAAAGCCTTGGCCACCAGCTTTAACACAGAAGTGGACTACCTTTAGGCCACATGCATGTACACAAGCAAAATGTTGCTTCTCACAGTGAGGAAAGACAATGGCTGACCCATTGCCTCACGCTGTGACACTTGACCTGAACAGACAAATGAACAGGACTCACTGTGCCCTCTGAATGTGTGTGTATATATATATATATATATATATATATATATATATATATATATGTATATATATATATTCACATAAAAAACAAAAGATTACATGGACTTTATAGTTAATTTCTGAATTTACTTGCACAAAACCATAGAAATTCAGCAGCCATAGTTAGAGATTTAAAAATATATATATATTTATCCCCCATCATGCACAATTCTTCAATAATTTGATTGCTAAAGTTTAATTGATATTTTTAATAATGTTATAGAAGTTGTCATGAGTGCTGTAATATCTGGAGTAATCAGCAGTGCACGAGAGGGTGCAAGTTATAGTTAACTTAGGGCGCGAATTATACTTACTTGAAATAACTAACTATAACTGCTGAATTTCTGTGGTTTTGTGCCGGTAAATTCAGAACCTAACTATAAAGTCCCTGTATCCTTTGGTTTGTAAGTGAATTTCAATGTTGTTTTTTTTAAATTATGTTTCCTAACTATAACTTCCCTGTAACCTTTATATTTGTCAGTGAATTTCTATGGTACGCAAAGCAATTATAATTACTATACGTTAATCTTTTAACAGAAATGGAACTTAGAGATACTTGTAGGTGTGGTTTAGAGACCGCTTTCTCTGTATTGCCAATTGGGGGCCCCCAGGTGACATGGCTGGGCCCCTGGGGATGGAGGCCCTGGGGTCGAAATCGGCCTGGGGGGGGAGGGTGTATGGGGGAGGGGCAGCGTGTGACTCCCTCTCTGCAAGAAACAAAATATATGTTAAGGCCAGGCCTCGGGCTGGGCTCCCTGGGGCTGAAATCAGCCATGGGGGGTGGGGTCGGGGGCGTGGGCGGTTATAGGGGATTGGCTGCTGCGAGCAACCCCCAGGCCGTGTGCTGAGGTGGTTAGATTAAACTTTATAGGATGACAGCTCTAATTAGATGAAGACCCGTCTTGCTTGCCAAGCAGTGGCCGCAAATAACCTTATTTATGTTCAGCAGCATATGCTGCAAGAGGATCACTAATTTTGCAAGTACAAACGATGCTATGAGAATACTACATTTGTAGAGTAACAGAAAACTGTGTGATTGCTGTATAATGTTCAGTACAAGCTCAGCCCACTTCTGGTGATTTTAATTCGTTAATAGATACTGGAAAAATGTAGGTGAACTTTAAGTAGTTTAGTATTTTGTAGTTGTCTATGTTTTAGTATTTGTTTTATTGATTTTCCAGGTATTGCAATACAATACACTTAGAGGTATATTTAGTGTACATTCGGCTGATTGCACTGAACATTACAAAGAGTCTGATCCAGTACAATATCACATTTGAATACAAGTGACAGTCTGACAAGTTATGTAGCTCAGTAACAGCATCCTTGTGTATTTATCAGGACAGGCAACATTTGGCATCATTATTCATTTCTACTTTCGATGCAAGATAGATTCTCAAGGGCTCCCAAATGTCATATGGGTGGGACTGGGGTACCTGCAGTCAACAGCACTCCCACGTCGTCTAATTGTGTAAGGGCACATACTATGGCGGATTCAAATATTCCTTCTATGGTGTGGTATACTTCTTTTAAGTAATTTCGGATTGGTGGGCATTCCCAGGCCAAGGGACAAACCCCAGCAGGGTCTAGAGCATTGCACGTTTTTTTCTTAATCAATTCTATATAAAATAGTGGGGATCAGAATAATCTATTAAATTAAAAATGGATCACCTTCTGTCTATAGTTTATACAATTCACTTAATTTGGGTGCAGCAATACTCTCATACGTCTCAGCTTATGCCAAGCGCCCTGTCTAACCCTCCATTTCTCCAGGGCGCTGTGCTCCGGGTTGTGTATAGTTCCGCATACAGTGTAAATAGTGTGGAAACTCAGCCTCTCTGTTTCGGTTTTTGAATGAGATGGATAAGCGGGGACAATTCGGGTGGTCCTAAGGGAAGAAGGCCCAGATGGATGCTGCTGCACATCGTATACACATATAATTAAACATATCTAATGATGTAATGCTTCTATTCTGCTTAAATTTGTCAAATGTAAGGTAGAACTCTGGGGGTTCAAACTGTGTGGCGGAGGGATAGTCCTGGCACTTCTCCAATTCTTCCAACGGGAGAGTACCCGCATTTTTCACAGGCAAACGTACTCTGGGACAAGGGTGCCTGCATTTCAGTATTTCAATTTCAGACACTTGTACTCCATCACCCAAAGGCTGCTCACCATACAGTAAAGCTCTACATGGAGTCACATTTACAGTTCATTCCCTGCCCCTCTCACCAGGGGCAACATCAGCCCTTCTGCAAGCACGCGCTCAACTGGCTCCCCAAGTACGCGAGCCTTACTCTCAATACGTGACGTCAGATCTCCGAGTTTAAACCACCGCGTGCCTTCAATCGTACATACGTGCTTTGCAGTTTCCCTTTAAATGAGAACACAAAGGCCGAAACGGAGCCAACAATCTGCTGGAATGGTGTGCTGGAAAATCTGCAATAATTTAAGGATGGTTGGGGAGTGGGGGCACGAGAAGCCGCCAGATCCTGCGGCGCGCGGTTGGCAATGTGCAAGGTTTCTAAACAGACCAGGCTAGTCTTCACATGTCCAAGCGAAGCTCAACTGCGAACAGCACACAGCATCACAGCACGATTTGGGCGCACAAAAAGTTCACTATGTTTAGAGGGTCTGTTACTTTTGAAACAGGTTTGTGTTCGAAAAGTTACTTTGCAAAAGAGGGGACGAACGGTATGGAAGCGTCATCTAAAACGGGGCGTCAGAAGCAGAAGAAAGGTTCAAAACATTTTACCAGAACTGAATTTGTAAACAAAATCAAACAGTATACATGTTTATGATTTTACCATATATCTAGGCGCTAGGCTATCGATACCACACAAACGGAATGAGGACTTGGAGAAAATAAAGTTAATTCTTTTTAACAGAATAAATTTGTTTGGGTCAAGATTTGCATTTTTTAAGAAGTAAGCACTAGCTGAGAGAGGCAGGGGACAAATGGGGAACGAAATGGCTGACTTGTCTAGACCTCTGTGGAAACAAAGGCTTTGCGTTCCACTTGCACCAAATACAAGGCCAACTGACCTTATATACTTTTAGAGTCCCTAAGAGGAATATCTGCGAATTCCCAATACACAATACATTAAACTGAATCAGCTATCTTAATCCGTTTTAACAGGCTCGAAAGAGAAAAAAAGCGAAACAACGTCATTGCAAAATGAACGTGGGAGTACAGTAAAGAGAAAACAGTGCCCCTTAAAAAGGGAGAAGTTACTTTTAGAACCCACACATTTTATAATAGTTGTGGGAGCAGAAATATGGCGGTGTCCGTGGGAGACAGTGTCTTGAGGGCTGTATTATGCACTGTGGAGTCAGTCAGCCAGTGGTCTACCACTACATATCTACAATGTTTGCTCTTAAATAAATTCACGAAAAATAGAACACAGGATAGCAAAGCTGTTTGGTCTTACTTGATCTGAGACAGACTACAGTTTATGACAGCTGCAGACATCTGGGTCTATCTAGCAAGTCGCCGAGCCCAAAAACGGTAAGACAGCTCAGGCGGTTTGTGCTCTTGATGTAGAGAGCTGTTTGCAATTACCAATCTGTTTTCTGAATCTTAAAACAGCATAAGGTGACCAGTGAAGTGACAAATTGTGTCTCTGTTCCCCTGATGGGCTGCTTGTCTGCACTGCTTGACCGAGGATCCAACACCTGTACCAAACAAGGAACAATAAAGACCAAAAACATAATTTCACATGATGTCAAGGATTCTAAATCTGAATAGATGTTTTTAGATCCCAGTGGATAGGAAATCAATTAGGGGGTAGTCTTCTCAGGGTTACTAGTTAGGTCAAACATAGCAGCAGACAAGCGCTGCTTTTCTAACTATTGTAATCTATTCTGTGGGCTTTAACAACGCCAATCTCACGACCATCACTTTCATTCGTCCTGGGCCTGCCTTTCAAAAATCCCTTGATGTCATTGGTAAATGCTTTACGTTTGTCCCGCCTTGAGGCTCTTTTTTAAACACATAGCAGACTCACCTTGTTACACGGCTTACTGCATGATTGTTGATATACTCTAGTGAGAGCGAACTACTTTTTTTCTTTTGTCTCTCCTCTTCACGCTCCATGGCTCTTTGAAGTTTCATATAGCTCAAACAGCGCGAACTCGATCGGGGGTATTGGACCGCTCCTCACATTGTTTACACCTACCTAATCTGAGTCATTTCAATTTTGCTTTTGTCTCACGCCCCCTTCGTGCTACATGGCTATCAAAAATCCCTTGTAATTGATAAATGTTTTACATAAAAACAAAGAAAACATCAAAACCACTCTCCCAGCACAGCAAGACAGCTGATACAATATTGACTGCACTTGGGAAATTCTCCCCATAATGCTTTGCGGGGCATTCCTTTTACATAACATGTTTGCTCATACCTCAGCCTGTGGGCGTCCCAGGACAATAGGACCACCTTCAGAATGTTCAGCACAACTTGTTCTTTCTGTCCAGGTCTTCAGGGTCCCCACACTAAGTTAGTAGGGACCCCAAAATAATAACCCCTCCTACCATTCAGTGTCTAAGTTCTCTCATGGCTGGAACTTTTGTTTTACAGTTGGGAGTACCTTGTGTTTTAAAGACCTGAAGGCTTGCTAGCCTGAAAATGTGTAATGCACTATACACTCTAGGGGCTAAGTATATGGCTACACTGCATTACTTTGTGCAATTCTGTTTTCATGTGGTCATGCTATCTAGGGGCTAACTATATGGTTACATGATGAAGTTTCTTACAAATGCTATTTTATTATAATGTCTATTAGGGGCTAGGTGTCCTTTCTGAAGTTTATTTTAGAAACCTCTAACACAAAAAGTACTTGCAAAATCAACAGGTTGCGCCTTTCGGGCCTATTGGCTTTGCCAACGTATTCACCCCCGCTGCACAGCAAACCGGATGCTGGACAGCATGTATACTAAATAAAACTGGGGAAAAACCTCTACATGTGTGCCTGCATAATTTTGTAGACATGCGCACCAAGCATGCGCACGCCTACAAGATGACACACATTTTTTTCTTTTTTGTTTACTGAACCGAGTTGGACTCGTTAAAAAATAAAAAATGCACTCTGGTGAGGAAAATCACTGGTGGAGGAATAGAATGCAAGTTTCAGCAACACAGAGGTTGGCAAGGGTAGTGTCACGGAGGGCGGGGCAGCAGCAAAGAGGAAGGGAGGAGGGAAGCAAACAGTGACAAAGCAACGTGGAAGGAGATGGAAGTGTACGAACAAGGGTGCAACATGAAGTTAGAGCGCACAAGAGAGCGTCTCGAAGGGTAAAGCTCTATGAAAGTGAAAGCATATACAAGAGTGGCTTGAAGGACAAAATTGTAGAAAATGAATTTTTTATAATGTCATGAAAAGAAGTGTGACAAGAGAAGCTGGCAAATGCTGATGGTAAAAATGCATGCACTCTTGTGGTTTTAATTTTTTTTTACTATAGTGTTAGTTGTAAGAAATGAAATGTGCATGTAGAGGTAGAGTGCACGGAGGAGTAAACGGAAGAGGGATCTGTATAAAGCAGTAGATGCACTGTGAGCGGCTCAAAAGGAAGAAAGTGCTGAAAGTACAACTTTTATATTACCAAGAAAATAAATGTGCTGAGGGAAATGGAAAGACACGAATGGAGGAAACGCGTACATTGTCATGTACAACCAGAGACAAAGGGGTAAAAAGGGTTATGGGAGGGACAGATACTAAATTAACAGGCTAAAGCACATAAAACCATCACATAGTAAGAAAGGAAATAAGAGTGACAAAACAAAAACCCAATGGAAAGCAATGGGCAGAGTTGATTTCCATGTGAGCCATCAATATGTGTCCAGTATGTCTTTTGCAACCTGGCCGGCTTCAACCTAAAAAGCGCTCAGCTCTGCACTGATCCTGCACAGCTCTTCATCGTACAGCCCCACTGTGAGAATGAAAAATTGAGCTGTTTGACGGCCACTGTTTCTGTCAGTGTGCAAGGCCAATGTGGATGCAGGCTGGCCAAGGAGAGGGTGTTTGCATGGAAGCGGAATGGGGTGTTTGTCATTCTCACTGACAGCCAGGCCTAAGTGAGGGGGTACGTTGAGGGAGGCATGCAGTGAATTGTAGAATATCACTAGAATTTCCCTGAGCCTATTCTGTATTAGCAGAGTGTTATGGACAGTCTGGCTTGGTTTTGAGATGGACTGTCATGGACAGAGTACTGAGTCCTATTTAAGGGTGGAGAATGTATATAAGCAGTTGGCTGTGTAGGGTAGGCTGTGGGTAGCAGCAAACTCAGTTTAGAGAGACCATGCCACAGGCCCTGTAAGAGCCCTGCATCCGAGCAGCTGTCTCTTGCAGTGAATTCAGTTTGTGAGAGTCAATTCCCAGATCTCAATCCTTGTTGGGCAAGTAATCAATCATGGGTAGTGAACTCTGGGCAGCTATCTGTCTATTCAGGGAGCCCAGCCTTTGTGATAGTGTGCCACCTGCCATGGTGTACAAGAGCTGGCACATTCTTGGAGTAAAGGGAGGGTGCAGGACGGAATAGTGGTCTCAAGTGATCCTCTCCAATTTCCAGTACCAGCTGGACGTTTTAAAAAACATACAAACCCTTTCCAACTACAGTTTATTCTTCTATAGATCTGCTCTATTTCTAAGCAAGTATTGGCAAAGCCAATATGTTTCGCATACGTGAGAACTACTGGCTTTACCAATGTCTTTTAGCCAAGTTGTACAGCAGCGTGGAGTGGAGTAATGTGAAGCAGCATAGTGTGGAGTGGAGTGGCGTAGAACGGCTTAGAGAGGAGTGGAATGGCTAGGAATAGAGTGAAGGGGAGTAAAGTGGAGGGGTGTAGAGTACAGTAGACTGCAGTGGCGTACAGCGGAGTCGTGTAGAGGTGAGTTGACTTGTGTAGAGTAGAGTGGTGTGAAGTGGTACTCTGTTCAACTTTATTCTACCCCATTGCAGTCACAGAGTAAAGTTGAACAGAGTTCAGTGACGCAGAGTGCAGTGGGGTAGGCTAGAGTGGTGTAGGGTGTAGTGGCATGAAGCAGCATTGAGTAGAGTGGTGTAGAGTAGAGTGACAGAGTACAGTGGTGTAGAGTGCAGAGCAGAGTAGAAAAGAGTACAATGGTAGAGAAGTGCGAGACAGAGTAGATCAGAGTGGCGTAGAGTGGTGCAGATTAGAGTAGATGTGGCACAGAGTGCAGTAGTGTAGAGTGGAGTGGTGCAGAGTAAAGTGATGTAGACTGCAGTGGTATTCAGGGCAGTGGAGTGGTGCAGGGTAAAGTGGTGTAGGGTGCAGTGGCCGAGAGTAGAGTGGTGCAGAGTACATTGCAGTGGTGCAGAGTTCAGTAGAGTAGAGTGGTGCAAAGTAGTGTTGTTCAGTGCAGTGGCATGAAGTGCAGTGCCATAGAATGGTGCAGAGTAGAGTGCAGTGGGGTAGAATAGAGTGGTGCAAACAGTAGTGCATAGAGTGGTGCAGAGTAGAGTGCTGCAGAGGACAGCAGAGTGGCGTAGAGTGCAGTAGCGCAGAGTACAAGGTGGTGGATGTCAGGGACGAGAAGTAACTTGGAAGGGGGACGGTTGGGAGGGAATAGAAGCTACATGGCTGGGGATTTGAGAGACGGACTGAAAACACAAGCAATCATATAAAGTGCTTGAACACAAATAAAACACAGCTCCAAAATGAGAGGTTTGGACACAAGTACTTGGTCCATGATCCATGGGAGGGCCAAACAAAAGAAGAGGATATGATCCTCTGACAAACAGGAATGAAGTAAATGAGGGCAACGCTGAAACTAACAAATATTAAGCTATGGGCGGGCTCTAAGCCCACTGTAATTAAACAACATGTCTAGCAGAAACAGCGCATGTGCTGTCTAGGTGAAATCTAAAATCAAAAACACGACACTGTAAAGTTGCCTCGGACAGGCTGCCAACCCTTAATTGAAACAAGCTACACCAGTTTCAATTGTTAACGCAACCTCCTCCTTTGTTGTTGTGCACGGATAGGGTCACTCTGTTGAGTGTAGGTTTCACAAAGACGGCATTTGCATAAATGAAGTGAACACAATAGGCATTATAAACACACATTTTTAAATACAAATCTAGAGTAACCGCCAAACGTGTTCTACGTTTTAGGATTTCAACTCAAATGTGTTACACCAGATATATATTTTTAAGTATGTCAAAAAATGATTCTAAGGAAAAGGTGCATTTTACAGGCCTCCAGTCCTGTACACACATGCGCACAAATACACTGTGTGTTTCCCCCAGTCATGATGTCAGTACTTCAGACCTTTAACGAGACTTTACTCTCAGGGCCACACCAGGGCTACTGTACAAGGCGCCTGCTGTGTAAGATAGGCCCGTCTAAAATGGGAGGCCAGCGGGGTCATTGTTCAAAAGGAACATACTTTTTCAAGGCTCTGCAAAACGTATTTATAGATTTTAAAGGGAAATTGCCCAATACATTAATGCTGAAGTAGCTGACAAGGCCAAAACAGCTTGATGACACCAGATGCCTATGAAGCACTGCACTTCAGTGTCTCGGCACGTTCCAGCAAGAAATTTCAACATGCCTTGTGTGTGATTTTATAGTTAGTGCTCTTGGGTTCTATATGCATACGCTCCCCTAAGCTATTTACTGGCAGTGCTGCAGGGCTCAGAAGGGTGTACTTGAGCTCTGCTTCTACAGTGAGTGCTGACCCCCTTTCCCCACCATGTCCTGTGGTAAAACCGACTTCCGCCACTCCTAATGTTTTCGCGAACACTGCATTCTGGGCAGTTTTACCATAACTTTTGGGAGGGTTAATTTGCACAGGGGCGTAGTTATCATTGGTGCAGCACCTGTAAAGACTCCGAGTGACCCACTGAACCCTTAAAACTGGTGTATTTTACTCCCCCAACAACAGTCAAAGGGGTATTTTTTCAGGCTGCGCTATGAATATGAAACTCTCATGTGTCCGCAAAATTCTTCCTCTGCTCTAGACAGAGCATCATACAGAACTTGAAAGAAGCGGTCATGGGAAGCCTTGACAACTGCAAATCCGTATACTCAGGGCTTCCAAGAAACCTATCGACAGGATCAAAATACTGCAAACCCAGGCTGTCAGAATGCGCCGAACTTAAACACAACACACCAGCATCCTAACACTGAATTTGTGGATGCAAGAATCTAGTTCACGGGAAAGTCTCAAAGTATTAACAAATCCTAGCACCCACTGTTCTACAGCCGAAAACCTGCATTCGGGAACCCGGCACCTCGTAATCCAATGATTATTAACGGGGCCTAAGAAAGGTGGCAGATCCCAAGTCTAGGACCCTGGGCTGTGGAAAACTCTAAACTGCCGGCTGGGAGTCGATGCAGACAAAGTACGTTGCAGACCATGTCGGAGGCCATAACTTTACAAACTTACCAGCACTTGAAACTTCTAAGCAGTAAAGGACAGAGCTCTCAAACGTCTCTAATTCATGCGTAATTTGCTCTGCGTTTTCATTTTTTTCTTTGCATTTTCTAACTCTTACTTTTCTTTATCCCAATATAAAATCAGCACTACATGTACCAAAATGCACAGAAAAAAAACATGCATTCGCTGCTCATACACAAACAATTCAAACTTGATAGCTTTTACATTGGACGGTGAGTGAATGATTTGAGAAAAGGTTCTACCTCTACGATCACACTCAAACCAACCCTCGAGCCTACCTCTGAACACTTGATCAAATGACAGACATGCAGGACATCATAAAACTCTCAAATAAGTAATTAAATAATTTGTAAGCATAGACTCAAAAATCTCAGAATGGAAAGTGATGGTGGATAAGAACATAGGAATGGATGAAGGTGTCACACGTGAACAGGTGTCACGTGGTAACTACGCAGTGTCCCGTCTGTGCCACAGACCTCAACAACATGTTTCCACTTAAGAGCCATGTCGTTCACATGGCGTCGCAAAGGTCTGCAAGGTACACTAAAAGGTCAAATCTCCCTGAACTCCTAGAAACTCTACCAAGCTGTTTACGATTTTGACTGCGTACATTTTAGCACTTTTTCGCAGGGACATTTTTTT
Source organism: Pleurodeles waltl (assembly GCF_031143425.1). Taxonomy (NCBI): domain Eukaryota; kingdom Metazoa; phylum Chordata; class Amphibia; order Caudata; family Salamandridae; genus Pleurodeles; species Pleurodeles waltl. Next base: position 517,190,745 of record NC_090444.1, on the reverse strand, counting down.
TCTCCAAATCGTGTTTTCTATGTACAACACAGATGTCTTGGCAAGTAACTGCAGAGCTCGTGCGCTCGGATCACCGACAGTCCAGAGTGAAATAATGAGAAACAAAGGTCTACGGGCTCTGTCCCGACCCTCCGCTCACCCGTAAAGTCTCCCCTGATCCTGCCCAGCGGCAGGCCCAGTCCGCGCGCTTACCGTTCCCCATGAGGGACTCGCAACTATCCGGGTTGGTGGTGCACTTTCTCCACAGAGAGGCGTACTCGCGGCCCGACTCGGTCTCCACCCAGCCGCTGCCGGACAGCGCGATGATGTCGAAGACGATGGCGCAGAGCAGCAGCAGCGGCAGGATCCACTTGCAGCGCGGGTAGGCGATGCCGCACTTGAACATGGCGAGGCCGGAGGTGCGGGCGACGGTGCAACGGGAAGAGCGGCCTGGCACGGGCACTTCACGAGTCTGTCCCGGGACACTGACCGAGACGGCTCCGACAACGGCACAAAGCAGGCGGCCCCGCCCCGAGCTCGCAGTGAGTCAGAGCACCGCGGGGCTGGGCGACACCCGAGCCCTCGCCCGGCAGCCGAGGAGGCGCGTCGGGTTACCCCGCCCGCCCGGCGCTTAACCCGTACCTGGCCGGGCGGGGCCGCCAGAACAGACGCCCATTGTGCTTTCCGTACTCCCGGCGGAAGCGGTTGGGGTTCGATCCCCGGAACACTTTATAGAGACGGTATGCACGAGTGAGATTCGTAGCTTTGGTCGAATAGTTACAGAAAAAAAGAGATGCGAATGTTTGCAAGTGCGTTTGCCCCCTGTGGGGTTGAACTTCACCGAACACTAAAGCACCAGGTGCCATACACATGTCAGAATGCGGTATACCCATGTTCAACACGTAACACGTGAGAATTCAGACGCTTGCATAATAACGCCCAATTCTATTTCTTCTTGTTGCTTAAGTTAGAGACAGCCTGCATGGAAAATTGGAAAGTTTTCAGAATCCACGTTAAAAACGTACACATCTTTTATTTTTCACGTTCTTGGTTTTATTTTTTTTACAAAACAAAGATATTTAAATACGTGCGCAAAGAACCAGTTCTGTCTCATACTTTTTTTACACATATTGCTGTGTTGTGACCCTTCAAGTAAATGTCGGCTATGTCTGTCATGAAGGCATGATGAAGAGGTAATAGGATTCATGGAATTAGTAAAACTAATTTCTCGATCTTATATAACTGCTACTGGTTAGCATTAAAAAGAGTGCTGCTAATGCTCCGGCGTCGATGCACACATTTCTAAAGTTTTGGCACAGTAGTGCTTAAAAGCTACTAGAATTGTATATTAAAGTAAAAACTGACTGTTCAGCACTGCCAAGGTAACGGGATGCATCAAATAGCACTGCTTTCTCGATGGAATACTCTCTCTGGTTCCCAGTTGGATGTATGAGACCAAGCATGGTGTGCACCTGTCCCTTACAGACTGCTATAGACTCTTGTACTTTTTCCCTACGTCCACCATTTCCACCACTGAACTAGAAATGAAGAGATCATATGATGAGAGTTTTTCTGCTACTGAACATACCTTCCATGGTCTGTGTGTGTGAGAAACCTGGCAGTGAGGACCATTATTGCTTATGTGTGTAAAGAACGCGTGTTGCTGCATATGTTGCACCCTGCGCAGGTCTGGATCGGAAACCGAAATCAGTCCTTGGAAAAATATTCAAACCAGTCCTACTATGCAGGAATACATGACTTGCGTAGGTGTTGATGCATTGTTGAGTCATGGCGATCCATCCTGCTTTTAAAGCACCCACTGCCCCTCAGATTGTTCCTACCACCCCACCGGGAAAATGCAAGAGTGGCACAATGCTAGCAAACAACAAAGTGATAGAATATTTGGCTTTATCTCAGCCACTGGCAATCACTGGTGGCCACATTCCAGTCCCTTGACCTTTGCCCATCATTCCACTCTAAACACAGCCTCAGCTTAAATCAATACTGTCCCTGCTCCTCGTGGGAACAGTCCATACTTAACAACCTGGAAAGGCCGCATCCAGATTACATCACTAGAAAGCCCATACTGGTTTGGCCCACTTGAGGAAAAGCCTTAAGAAGTTTTAGGTAGTCTTGTTGGATAGCCTCGTTTTTGAACCTAGCTATAAGGACATTTGATTATTGAAAAATAATGTCCTTTATTTTACAGTTTCTCCTTATGCAGAGAAATTGCCCAAGGAGTAGATTTCCCCCCAAACTATGAGGATGATGAAAGGGTATTAAGATCCTTCGGTGAATAATTTATTATTCTCCACTTTTATAGTCAGGTGAAGGGAGGCTATTTTCGCGGAACTATGGGATATAATGAATTGAACATCCATTGGCTGGAGTGTAGTTAGGAATGGGAGAGTTTCAAAGTAGCCAACTCTCCAGTCCAATTCAGAAATACAATATATATATGTGTGTGCGTGTGTGTATATATATATATATACATATATATATATGTCTCCTACTGCGATCGCCAGTAGGTATTTATAGTTACCACCTCGTTTCCATAGGAAAACACTTTTTTGTTTTGCTAATAACTTAGGTGCCGTTTAAGGAATATTCACAACATTTTCAAAACTAGTTTGGCACTCATTTTAGCTGCTGTTTGGAAAGTGTTTTGGTGATTTGTCAGGCTTGGGCTGATAAAAAGTGGGGTCCCAAAACACATTTTTCCCATGCAGTTTCCCATAGGGCTTTTAGACAGGACTACAACCCGAACTGCTGAACAGAAGTACACTGAATTCGGCAGAAAGCTAGATCTTGGTCCAGAAAGATCTATTTTGGTAATTTGTTGCAAATCTGTTCAGTTATTTTGGAGTTATTAAAGTAAAAAGATTTATGTATATCTAGAGACATGGATCTGCTGAAGATCCTCTGTGGATCGAGCTGGATTCACAGATCCACGCGCCAACAGCAATGCCTTGATTGGCTGGCTGCAACCTTAGAGGGAAGTTGCAACCTCAATTTTCTTTATCACATTCCCAGTGGGGAAACTAAAAATTAAAAGTGATAGAAGGGGTCAGGGTAGAGGTACCCTAACCCCATGGGACTGATAGAGGGATCTGTCACGGTGTGAGGGACCCCTCATGCTCAAGAAATCGTCCGACTTTTTTTTTTAGTGCTTAGGGATCCCTGGATTCAAACCCCAATTAAAAAAAACACACACACATACACTCACTCGTGTTCTGTGTGGACTGTTGTGGGCTTAATGCAGCCACCAAGACTGACAAACACTGTATACCCAGAGCTGATGAGCTCCTACATCAGATAGGAGCTGCCAAGGTTCTCAGCACATTTGACTTAAAGCCTGTGCACTGGCAGTTTGCCTTGACCGAGGAGGCCAAAGAATGTTCTAGGTTTTTTACCACAGAAGGTCACTTCCAGTTTCGGCTTATGCACTTTGCGTTGAAAAACATCCCTGCCACCTTCCTGAGGTTGGTCAACCAGGTCTTAACTGTGTTGGAGAACTTCAGTGCTGCCTATGTGGATGACTTTACGGTCTTAAGTTCTAGCTGGAAAGACTACCTGTGCTACCTCAGAGAAATGCATCAGGCTCTGTATAATACAGGCCTGACTGTCAAGGCCAGTAAGTACCATTTATGGCAGGGGTCAGTGGTCTACTTGGGTCTCCAAGTCGGAGGAGGCAAGGTACAGCCCCTCTGGGCCAAGATTGAAACCATTCTGGCTTGGTAGCCCCCCAAGACCCAGACAGAGGTGAGAGACTTCTTGGGTCTCACCAGCTACCACAGGAGATTTTTCAAGGGGTATGGCACCATTGTTGTTCCCTTGACAGAGCCTACTTCCAAGAAGCAGCCATGTCAGGTGATCTGGAGAGAGGTGTGCAAGAATTCTTTTGACACCATGAAGGAGGCCATGTGCACAGTACCCATGCTCAAAGCTCCTGACTTCTCCAAAGAATTCATTGTACACACAGACACTTCAGAGCATGGCACAGAGGCCATGCTCTCATAGCTAAATGACGAGGGCCTGGATCAACCTGTAGCCTTTATCAGTAGGAGGTTACTTCCCTAGGAACAGACGTGGAGTGCAATAGAGAGGGAATCCTTTGCAGTCGTCTGGGTGCTGAGGAAACTGAGACCATGCCTGTTTGGTGCTCACTTCTGGGTCCAGACAGGCCACAGACCCGTCAGATAGTCTATGCAGATGAGGAGTGAGAATCCCAAACTGTTGAGATGGTCCACCTTCGTACAGGGAATGGACTTTACGGTGGAACACCATTCTGGGACAGACCCTGCAAATGCTGATGGTCTCTCCAGGTTCTTCTGCCTCAGTGAAGAGAACTCCCAAGGGGTTGGGTAGTTCTCCTCATTTTCAGCTTGGGGAGGGTAGGAGCACATGTTAGACCTGTCATCCTTGGCATTGTTTCTTGTTAACCTTTTGCCTTCAAACCTCCTGTTTTTGCGGACTTTGGTTTTGCTGGCCTTAGGGGTCTGCACAACCAGTGCTAAAGTGCTTGTGCTCTCAGCTCAAAACATTGTAACACTGGCTTATACCCAGTTGGCACATTTAGTTTATTTACTTATACGTCTCTAGTAAAGTGTGCTACATGTTACCAGGGATTGTAAATTAAATGCTACCAATGGGCCTGCAACACTGATTGTGCCACCCACTTAAGCATCCCTTTAAACATGTCTCAGGTGTGCCATTGCAGAGCCGATGTGTATAGTTTCAACCTGCCATGTTGACGTGAAAAAATAACCCTTTTGCCAGACCCAAACCTTCCTTTTTAATACATATAAGCCACCTGTAAGGTAGGCCCTGGACATCTCCAAGGGCAGGATGCAAGGAATATACAAATTTAGACATGTACTTTTACATTTTACAGGTCCTGGTAGTGAAAAATTCTTAAAATAATTTTTCACTACTGCAAGGCCTATCTCTCCTATAGGATAACATTGGAATTAACTCATTACATTTTATAAGTTTAGTTTCCAAATGGGAAGAGATAATTGATTCATGTTTAGTGTCTCTTGAATTCTAATTTAACATCCTAACTGTAAGAAAGTACCCTCTTTCTTGGCATGGTTACCCCCATTTTCTGCCTGTTGTCAGTGTTTTTGACTGTGCTCACTGGGATCCTACTAACCAGGACCCCAGTGATTATGCTCTCTCCCTTCTAACTTGGTAACATACCATTTTGACCCCACATTTTGTATACTGGTGCCCCCATAGTACACAGGTACCCAGGGCACTGGTGTACCAGGGGATCCCCGTGGGCTGCAGCATGCATTATGCCACCCATGGGGAGCCCATGCAAAGGGTTCTGCAGGCTTGCCATTGCAGCCTGCGTGAAAAGGTGCATGCACCCTTTTTCACCATATGTCACTGCACCAGGTCACTATAAGTCACCGCTATGGCGGGCCCTCCTAGCCCAGAGGGCAGGGTGCAAGTACCTGGGTGTGAGAGCACCCCCGCACTAGCAGAGGTGCCCCCACAAACTCCAGTGCTATTTTCATGGACTTCGTGAGTGCAGTGACGCCATTTTGCACCTGTACTGGATATCGGGCACTACCTATGTCTAGCTACATAATAGTAACTCCGAATTTAGGAATGTTTGGTATCAAACATGTCAGAATCATACCCCAATACTGTTACCAGTATTGGAAGTATGATTCCATGTATTCTGGGGGCTCCTTAGAGGACCCCCATCATTGCTCCTACCAGTCTTCCAGGGCTTTCCAGGCAGCCCAAGCTGCTTCCACCCTTCAGACAGATTTCTGCCCTCCTGCCGCTTGAACAGCTCAAGCCCAAGAAGGCAGAACAAAGGTTTTCCTCTGGGAGAGGGGGGGAACACCCTCTCCCTTTCGAAATAGGCGTTACATGGCTTGAAAGGGGTAGCCTCCCCAAGCCACTGGTATGCTTTGAAGGGCAGATTTGGTGCCTCTGTGCATAAACCAGTCTACACTGGTTCAGGGACCTGCAGTCCCTGGTCTGGCGCGAAACTGCACAATGGGAAGGGGAGTGACCACTCCCCTATTCATTACCACCCCAGGGGTTGTGCCCAGCACTCCTCCACAGGGTCCCTGGGTTCTGCCATCTTGAAGCCAAGGTTGCCAGGGATCTTTGGGAGCATCTGAGTGGCCAGGCCAGGCAGGTGATGTCAGAGCCCCCTCCTGACAGGTGGTTGCCTGGCTAGGTGACCAATCCCCCTTTCAGGGCTATTTTGGGTCTCTCTCTTGGGTGGATCCTTAGATTTGACTTGCAAGATTTTACATCTAGCCACTAGCCGTGACTGGACCCTTCGGGAACCGACAATCTGCATCCATGAAGAAGACTCTTCTTACAACATTGTTTCCACGGCTCCTTCCAGCTTCTGCAACATTTCCCCGGCTGTGCATCCTCTGACGGCGGTATGACTTCAGTCTGCATGAAAAGGAATCTCCCTTGGAATGAAGGAGTCACTCCCCTGCATCCGCAGGCACCTACTGCAACTACAACCCGCTGCCTGGATCTCCTCTCATCCTAAGCTGCGTGGATCCTTCATTACTGGTGGAGGTCCAGAGGAGTCCTCTTGGTCCTCTCTAACAGCTATCCAACTTTGGTGAAGGTAAACCCTTGCCTTCCCACGCAGGACAGTGCCCCCGTGCACCACGTCTCTGGCAGCTGCAAAGGCTTGTTTGCATCTCTTCCAAGGGATCTTCAGGCAATGTGTAGCCCCAGCACTCCTTCCTGCGACGCACAGCCCTCTGCCTGGTTCTCCTGCGGCGTGGGATCCCTTTCTGTAGTGCTGCGTGGGCTCTTTCTGCAACTTCTGTGTCCCCATCCTGTGGGACTCCTGTAGGTACTGCCTCTGCTCCTGTGGGCTCTCTGTGTTGCTGAGGGCCCCCTCTGACTCACCGTCCTGAGTTGAGTCCTCCTGGGTCTTGCTAGTCCCTGGCAGCACCACTTTTCCACAAAATGCAAATTTGCCTTTGCCAAGGCTTGTTGGTGGAATTCCTATACCGACACCCATCTGCAATCTTCATTCCAGCGTGGGACATCTTCTGCATCCCTCATGAACTCTTCTCCGGCTCCAGGGCTGCATTGCCGACCTGATCTTCATCACAATCAACCAACTCCCGCAAGTACAGCTGGGTGGGTAGTAGCTCCTACTCCTCCTGGACTCCACTGTGACTCTTGGACCTGGTCCTCTCTCTCCACAGGTCTTTCTCTCCAGGAACCCACTGCTGGTTTCTTGCAGTCTTGTCTGGGTGTCTTCTTTTTCTTCCTTTTGGGTTGTTTAGGGAAATTCCAGTGATTTACTCCTGCTTTCCTGGTCGCTGGGGGGTACTGTGTTACTCACCTCTGTGGTTTTCTGGTACTCCCAGCTCCCCTCTACACATTCCATTCACCTAGGTGGGGGTCCTGTGTTCGCATTCCATTGTTTTAGTATATGGTTTGTGCTCCCCTAGGGTCACTATTGTCTAACTGCATTTGCACTGTTTTCTAACATTTTCTATGCCTATTGCTGTTTATTATTGTATATAATTAGTGTATTACCTACCTCCTATTGGAGGGTTTCCTTTCTAGTACGCTGCGATTTTGTGAGACCAAAAATAAAGTACCTTTATTTTTGTACAACTGCGTATTTTCTTTCGCGTGTAAGTGCTGTGTGACTACAGTGGTTTTGCATCAGCTTTGCATGTCTCCTAGATAAGCCTTGGCTGCTCATCCACAGCTACCTCTAGAGAGCCTGGCCTCTAGACACTGCCTACACTTCACTAAGAGGGGATACCTGGTATAAGATGTAAGAACCTTAGGTACCCACTACACATCAGGCCAGCTTCCTACACTAAGTTATGGTGAAGTCTGATTTAAATTTAAATTCTGAAATACCACTTTCAGAAAGTTGGCATTTTCTTGCCTTAGCAATTTGTTGCCTCCAACCTATCGCTGGGCACATGACTGGGTACAATATGCATTTGGGCTTTGTGTATTCCTCCTAGACAGCCCCGCACAATGGGAGATTTGGTGTGACTGAGTGCGCCATCACTGGCAAGATGGAGGGGGAGCTGGGCACAGCCACTCTTACATTTGAATGGGGTGTGTCTTGTCTCCCCCAAAAGAGTTGCATATCCCCTGTAGTTAGCCAGGATCCAGGGTATGGAAGGCAGGGCATCTGTGCACATCAAATGTATGTCTCTAGAGGTTTCTCCTCACTTCAGAGGCACAACTGTGTATAAAAGAAGGACCTCATACACCATCACTTAAGTACACTTCTGGACCAGTGGATATTGTACCAGGAAGAAGGCCAGCTGAGCTGCTACAGAGACAGCCACTCTTCTGGACTACACCCTGCTGTACTTCTGCTTTGCTGTGCTGACCTGCTGCCTTCTTGCCTGGGACTGGACTTGCATTTCTTATTTCTTGAACCCAGAGTGACTCCAAAGGGTAGTTGACTGGCCTCCTGATCTGAAGCCTCAGGGACATAACAGGCTTCCAACAAACAGTACATGTCTGGACCTGGGCAAAACCAACTAGACCTGCAACTCAATCTTGAACCCAGTGTGACTCAAAGGGCTAGTCTGCTGGCGTCCTGATTGGAACCTCAGGAACATAAAAGGTCCCCCAACAGCAACTGGACCTTTCTTCAACAAGTTCCTGACTCCCAAGTGGTGCCTCTCAGATCCTGCACTCTTAGTGTGGCTCCCAAGCTCTTGAAATCAAGTTATGTTCCTCTTCACGACCGTGAAATGGCCCGTTTGCACGGGAACCATGCCGCTTGTGCCGAACATCAGCACGAGCCACCACCAGCCCGTCTCTTCTCATAGCAGCTTCGTCAACCCAAGGGGTACAGCCAACATGAAGCTCCAGCCTGCCTGTCTGCAACATTCGGCCTGCTCTTCACGCCACACTGACTGCTGCCCGCAACGCTCTCATTGCTCTTTGTGACAGTCTCCAACACGAACGCGACTCAAACAAAACTTGAGAAGGTAGACCTTCAGTGAGACTAATCTGGGACTGTATCTGACCCGGACTCCATTGTGGTCAGCCTGAACATTTGTCTTTGGTACAGTCCAGCGGGACCAGGTAGCCTCGGTTGGTTCTTTATGCTTTTAAGCGCTATGTTTCAGTTTATTCTTTGAAAATTCATAACTGTGGCTCTACTGATTGGATGTTTGTCATTTTGGTCTTGTTTTATTTATTTTGTTTTGCTGTATTGTTCTAATCTGGTGTGGGAACTTTGACTGTGGTGTTTTCACTATCTTACTGTTTGAAGTGTTGCACAAATACAGTACACATTGCCTTTAAGTTAAGCCTGACTGCTCTGTGCCAAGCTACCAGGGTTGAGCATGGGTTAATTTGGGATTTGCATGTGCCTTACCCTGACTAGGATTGCGGTTGCTGCTTGACCAAGGCTCTCACCCCAGTCAACCTACAACCCAGTTCCTAACACCAGGGTGTACCCGATTATATTGCAAACTTGAGGGGAAATGTTGTGAATGACCAACAGAGCGTTAAACAGGATGTGACGGCACAAGGACGTAAAGTGGACAGTCTGGATGGGACTCAAAATACATGTGAAGATGGACTTGTAGCAATGGGACAAGAATTGATCAGGCTTTTGAGAACAGAACTTAAACCTTCAAGCGCAACTTGAAAACCTCAAGAATTACTTGAGGTACCAGCACAATAAAATGAGGAGTGTACCGAGAAGTGCAGAAGGGAGCAACATTGAGACTTTTGTTAAACAGCTGTTGAGACATGTTACCAAGCTTAGTGGAGGAAGACATCACACTGAACCGTACACGTAGAATGGGGCCCCTAACATCTAGAGAAGAATGCCCTGCACAAATTAACACGTGTTCACTATTTTCACCAGAAGGAAACTATTATGACAGAGTAGATGTAGTCTCGTTCGAAGGACACTCGCTCCGCTTTTATCAGTATTTGTCTGACATCACCCCACAGAGAGTTAAAGGAAGTTATTACACTTTTGAGGGGCAGGGAAGTATAATACTGGTGGATCCAATCCTTTAAGATCATCTTTTAATGGGAAGAAGTTCAGCATCACATGCAGTCGGCTTTGGAAGCTAGGCAGATCTTGAAGCTGGAGAATTTGGTAGATGAAGTAAGGTTTTCATCAAATATGCCAAGGAGCTCAGAGTCTAAAGAAACAAGTCCTTTTTGAGAACAGTTGAATGTAAGAAGAATAAAGCCAAGCTTATTGCGAAGATGATGGTATCGCAAAGGGGGCGGTGATGTTGCAACTCTGTGGAGAGAGCTCCATGGTTTTGTCCCAAGAAACTTGACTTGGCTGTCCGGCATGCCATCATGAGTTTGGCTGTTCTCGGGGATGGGAGTTCTTGGATCCTGGTGATATCAGGATTAAAGCTAGGCAAGGTGGAGAAGCAGTCTGTGTGTGGGTAGATGGGACAGAAAGGAGAGAGAGTTAAAATAGTATGAAACATTTTTTTCTCATGGACTGAGGACTTGGATGTCTATGTTACCCATGAAATCCTCCTGGAGGGAATGAGTCTGGTGTTCTTGGTTGTTATGTTGTGTAGGGAGTTTTGATGGGAGGGTGGAATGCTCCATGTGGGGGACAATTCTGTTGCCATTGATAGTGCTAGAGCTGACACCCCTGACTGCATAAGTATCTCAGGGCTATTGATATTAGCTCATGCCATGTCCACACCACAGAAGGGTACAGCTTCAAATGTACTTGAGATAATGAGTCTAAACATCAGAGGCCTTTACCCATCAGCTAAATGGCTTGTAGTATTGTCATCCTTGTGTGATATTGACAGGAATGTTTGTCTGTTGCAAGAGACACATTTGTTAAGAGAGATTGGCCCTGGTTGCAGTCTAGATGGTTCCCAATGCAGTGGGGTTTTTCAGATTGATAGAAGAAGGGAGGGCTGGCTATGTTATCTTCTAGTAATTTCACAGAAACAATCAAGGAAACAGTGGCAGAAGTAGATGAGAGTGTATTAGTACTCTGAATTGCAATTGAAAATTGTACATTTAAAGTGGTGCCCTTATATGTCCCCAGTAAGGGACAAGAGAGGTTTTTGAGGTTAATAACACCACTGATCATGCAGTCCCCAGACAGATGTATAATTCGTAGGAGAAGATTTTAATCCAGACGTGGATAGTGTAATAGACTGCTCTGGTCATTTGTTGGAGGGACTCCGCCCTTCCCCCATGCACTCCCCCAGTGCCTTGAGACCCTCAAGCGTGAGTTGCCGTGCTCTACAAAAACTAATTAATTGTTGGAGGCACACCAACAGAAAAAGGATGTTTCCTGTTTTTCAGTTGCACGCAGAATATATGACAGACTCGATTACAAACTGGATACATTTAGTGTGCAGGAACAGAAGTTGAACATGGAAGCAGTGACCAGGGCACTTTTTTGATCATGCTCATTTCTATATGACTGTCTGGTCTCTGTGGACTCGGGCAGCAGTGAGGAGGTGGAGGCTTAAAGAAATGTTACTATGTCAAAAAGTTATTAGAGATCAGATTGCGGATGCTATAGCATTGTATCTGAAGGAAAATGACATGAAGGGTATTAGTGGGCAGATGCAGTGGGGCACCCTAAAGGCTGTTATTCAAGGGCATCTGATCTCATCAGCTAAATGTAATACAGATAGGAAGACCAAGAGGAGCGAGTTTGAGACAGAGGTTAGAGAACTACAAAAGATTTATAGGCGGACTAAGGAACTGCAGACATGGCACCTCTTGGAAGAGGTGCAGGCTCAGCTGTGAGCACTGGATACAGACATGCCTTTATATGCACTACGTAGATTAAAACAAATTTACTATGAGGAGGGAATAGGGCCGGGAGACTTTTGGTTTGAAAACCTAGGGGCAAGGTTGCATGGCATCGGGTAACATCTGTTAAAACAAAGGGGGGCATGATGATCCACAATGAGGAAGAAATTGGACAGACGTTCAAGGTCTTTTATAAGGACTTGTATACTGCAAACATGGGTACAATGAGGAAATCAATGGGTATGTCCAGCACGCAATGGTAACCCAACTTGTGGAGACAGAGGCTGCATTGGTAGATAGGCATATTGTGCTGAAAGATGTGATAAGCGTCATCTCCAAAGTAAAGCTCAACATGGCATTTGGCCTTGATGGGCTCACAGCCCAGTTCTAGAAGTCAGTTTGCTCCTATAATAGCTCCTGTCCTGTGCCTGTTTTATTCCTCTGGGGAGACCCAGATACTGGTAGACTTTATGAAAGAGGTTTCTATAGTAGTCTTGCCTAAGCCAGGAAGAGGCTTGAGTTTGTGCTCTTCTTTACATCCAATACCATTACTAAATACAGATGCCTCTTTACTGGAATTTTGGCCGATAGACTCTGTCCCCATATGCTGAGTGCTGAGCCTTATTGATCTAGATCAAGCAGGGTTTATCCCAGGGAGGAAATCATGTGTTAGCAGTAAGAGAATCCTACATTTGGTGGAAAATGTGAAGAGAATAAATAAAGAAGTTTTGCTCTTATCAGTCCGTGCATAGAAAGCATTCAATAGAGTACATCGGCCGTTCCTACTGCGAGCACTTGAGGCATATGGTTTTGGCCTCAGGTTCCATATGTGGGTATTTAGCTGCTACAAAAAATCAGTAGCCGAGCTGTTGGTTAATGACTTGACCTCTCCAGTGTCCTCAATGGAAAGAGGTAGCTGGTAGGGGTGTTCAGTGTCTTGTATGTGCACTCTATATGGAACCATAAATAAGTAGATTTTGGGCGATGAGGGATATTAAAGGGATCTGAGCAGGAGGGGACGGACATAAGATCTACTCGTATGAGGACAATGTGTGTGGGTTTTGACAGAACTGAGCACTTCTACTGAACAAAATCAACAGATTCAAGTGGGTATCAGGGTTTACAATTAATTTACAAAGAACTCCGATTTTAAGCCTGCCTATTCCCTTGGCTCAGAAAATGGATTTACAATCAAGGTTTCCACTGACGTGCGTAGAGTAAAGTTGCCTATCTGGGGATCAGGATTTATGCCACTCCCAATAAAATGGCAAATGTAAACTACAGATAACTGCTGTGCTACCTGAAGGTAGACGTACAATCATGGCACATGGGAGGTCTCCCACTATTACAATGACTATCCTGCCTAGATTCCTTTATATGGCACTGTCTGTACAATCAGCCACCGCAGGAAGTGTTGAGAGAGATTCAGTGAGTCTGGAATAACTTTGTGTGGGAAGGGGGTGTCTAGGCTGGCTATGAAGACTATGGTGGTCATTATGAACATGGCAGTAAACACCGTTCCCCGCCGTGGCAACGGTGAACAGAATACCGCCATTGGCGGTGAACACAAACCCGCCATATAAAGATGCAAAAATCCAAATCCTCCAACAATTTTCCTGCCCCCAGTCACTGCCAGGACCTTGTCGACGAAAATGCTGGACATCCAACCCTGCCACCGCCGAGCACACAAATTCCCCGCCTTCCAAATAATGAAGCACAAATCATCGCAGCAGTCAGTGGAAGTCAAACGACCATTGGCGGTACAGACCGCCACGGCCAGCAATGGGACCCAACAGTAAGAAATGCACACATTGGCAAGTTTGAAACCCACACACCTGACACACATCCACAACACTATAAAACACTCACAGACACACCTCACAATCCTTTGCATCGCCAATAGGACAACTGAGACTGAGAACTTCACAAGCAGACCCTGAACGCCACAACACACGAATCACACATCCAACCACACAACAACACCTTCACTTAGATCCACACAACACAACACACCACCCACAGCACACACCATGGCACCCCCCAAGGACCCACGCTTCACAGAAAGGGAGCTAAGGACCATGGCGGATGAGATAGTGAAGGTCGAGCCACAATTGTTCGGGGCACAGGTCCAGCACACACCCATTGCCAGGAGGATGGAGTTATGGCAGACCATTGTCAACAAGGTCAACGCAGTGGGAAACTATCCACGCACGAGGGACGACATCCGCAAGAGATAGAACGACCTGTGCGGGAAGGTGAAGTCCATGGTATCCCGGCACAAAATTGCGGTCCAGAAGACTGGGGGAGGACCTCCACCAACACCACCCGACTACACTGACTGGGACGAAAAGGTACTGGCCATCCTGCACCCTGAGGGCCTCACTGAACTCACTAGAGGAATGGACTCGGGTAAGTCGTCTACAATTACTCCATATCCATCACACCTGTAATGCATGCACCACCCAACCCCTCCAACAGCCACCAGGGCCACTACCCCACCCAGGCCACAATCACAACATCCAGTCAACCTGCATGCCCACAACTCCACCAACAGACCCACATCCCTCCCCCTGTGCACAGCCACCTACCCCCGCAAGAAATCACAATGGCACTACACCACCCACAATGCACTTCCCAAGCTAAATGCAATGGCAACCTCACAAAAGCACCCTGCATGGCCCAACAGTGGAAAACCTGCACAAAATAGCCCTGCCCTGTGCAACCCATCCGATTTTGCAATTGTAACAGACATGTCCATTTCCCCCAACAGGCACCGCCACCCATTCCATCCTGACAGACAGGACAAGGAGTGGCAGCGCCCCACCTGGAGACAGAGGCACCATCCAGGACACTGGAGAGGGAACTCAGGACAGTGAGGAATACCCTGGTCCCTCACACAGTCCTGGACTGTCACCATCCAGCAGCCCCACCCAGGACACCACTGACACCCCTACCACCCAGCCACCAACATCATCCCAGGGCAACCAGCCCCACACCTGTGTATCCAGGCCACAGACTGGTGGAACACAAAGACAGAGGCCACAGTCACCACCTACCAGCAGGCAGGAAGACGATAGCCTCAGTACAAGTAGTACTGCCAGACCTGTGCAGGGGACACAGGCACACGGGCTAGGCATATTGGGAGGGCATCAGTGGCCCAAGGGGGAGGCCACAGGATGGATGCTGCAGCCCAGGATGTGATCTATGAGGTCCTGGGAGCATACCACCATACCCAGGACAGGATGGGCCAGATTGTGGCCACCCTGGAGCAGAGTCAAAGGCTGCAGATAGCCCAACATCAAGAGACCATGGAGCAGTGGAAACTGCTCAATGCCACCATGGCCACCATAGCAGATGCACTGCTGCACCATGTCCCAACCCAGCCTGAGACCCCCACAGACCAGGAAGCCCCTACCACAGACCAAGATACAGACCAATATAAGTGCACTGTTCCATACAAGAGAAAAATAAGGCAACCAATGTTCATACTGAGTATACTCAGGAGAGCCCTCAAGCACCCACTTGGGTGACCGGTATCATCATCGGGCTTACTCCTCGCCAGACTGGTGCTGCAATGCCTGGCGGGCAACCCAGCATTCTGGGTGGCACTCAACCGTAGTAAGATTGCTAACAACACGGGTCTGGAAAAACGAAATAAGAAATGGAGAGTGTAGAAAACAAGACAGAATGTTTAAAATTAGCTCTGAACCTAAGCCATTATTTTAATGTGATAGAGAAAGGGTTCAGGCCAAGATTAAAAACAGAGATTTAAGAATGTTAACTGGAAATAATGTACCAGAACGTTCTATAATTAGGGAAGGTAGTTAACCTAATCCTACATGGTCAACATGTTTCGCGTCTGAGGTTGGTCACAAAGTGATCCCGTGACGCTTCTTCAGGACCCACGAAAAACAGTCTTTGATTATTGAACTACTTCTCCTATGTGTCAGACATTAATCGGGTGCATTAATAGTCACTTACAGAGTAGAAGACAAAATATGTCTAAGTCAGTTGGTCAGTACAGTCGCCCATCCCTTATTAGAGATTGGGCTCCCTAGGTCTGCGCTAGCATCAACCAAGGAGAATGAACTCGTAACTTCCTTAGTTCGTCCCGGTTCGTCCTGTTTACAGGCGCGCGGCAGGGGTAGGTCCCGGGACGAACTAAGGAAGTTACGAGTTCATTCTCCTTGGTTGATGCTAGCGCAGACCTAGGGAGCCCAATCTCTAATAAGGGATGGGCGACTGTACTGACCAACTGACTTAGACATATTTTGTCTTCTACTCTGTAAGTGACTATTAATGCACCCGATTAATGTCTGACACATAGTAGAAGTAGTTCAATAATCAAAGACTGTTTTTCGTGGGTCCTGAAGAAGCGTCACGGGATCACTTTGTGACCAACCTCAGACGCGAAACATGTTGACCATGTAGGATTAGGTTAACTACCTTCCCTAATTATAGAACGTTCTGGTACATTATTTCCAGTTAACATTCTTAAATCTCTGTTTTTAATCTTGGCCTGAACCCTTTCTCTATCACATTAAAATAATGGCTTAGGTTCAGAGCTAATTTTAAACATTCTGTCTTGTTTTCTACACTCTCCATTTCTTATTTAGTTTTTCCAGACCCGTGTTGTTAGCAATCTTACTACGGTTGAGTGCCACCCAGAATGCTGGGTTGCCCGCCAGGCATTGCAGCACCAGTCTGGCGAGGAGTAAGCCCGATGATGATACCGGTCACCCAAGTGGGTGCTTGAGGGCTCTCCTGAGTATACTCAGTATGAACATTGGTTGCCTTATTTTTCTCTTGTATGGAACAGTGCACTTATATTGATATTATAGGTTAAACTAGGGAGACTGTGCACTGGACCAGAAAATCTCCCAGTCCCTACTTTGTTTATAGAGTACAAGATACAGACCAGACAGCAACTGCAGCAGCAGCAACTGGACTGGTGCCACCATCTGAGGACACACAGGAGACCAGCACTTCAACCCGTACAGGCCAACACCAGGCACCCAAACGGTCCCTTAGGCCCAGATATGGCTTTGGAACACCTGCCAAGACCAAGGCCCCCTCTAAGAAGTGACTCTGACAAGATCCGTCCCCCAAGTGTGACACTAAACCACCATCCCCACCGTGCAATAGCAACCCAAAAACTTGTAAATAACAGATGGACATATTACCACTGCCAACAATCGCTGAGACGATGGAGCCAATATGGACATCCACCAGTATCCCACTCCCATCACTGTAAAGAGCACCATGGCATCCCTGACACCAAATAAAACACATGTTCACCAATGTTAATGTCCCCTGTCACTTTGAATCAAATCGAAGTGTGCATGCAATTGTCATTGAAATCATTTATTCATACCTTTATTGCAGGAATGGCACCCCAAGCTTAACATGAGGTGGTGTCAACAGAAATGTCTAACAAGTTGTCCATCATGTCACATGTCACTTGCAATCCTGGTCACAGTGACAATGTCTATAGACCCAACATCCCCATAGAGGATAAGGCATACCAAGAGTATGCTGCACAGACAACAACAGCATCAAATAGTACCTCTAAGTCACTGGAAGTACAGTTGGATCAGTTGGTTCCTGGAGTGTACATCTTCCCCCTCCTCATCATCACCATCACTCTCATTCCCTCTCCGAGGAAGCTGGTCTGGACATACAGCACCCTCCTCCTCCAAAAGGGGAATAGATTTCCTCACAGCCACGTTGTGCAGCATGCAGCAGGCCACCACTATTCTACACACCTTCTCGGGGTAATAGGCCAGGGATCCCCCAGATATATGGAGGCAACGAAATCTACCCTTCAGGAGACCTATAGTGTGCTCTATCACACTCCTAGTACGTCCATGGGCCTCATTGTAATTCCTCTCAGCATCTGTCCTAGGATTCCTCACTGGTGTCAGGAGCCAATGCATGTTGGGGTAGCCAGAATCACCTGCAGAAGTGGGCAAAACAGAACTGTCACTGACAACCCCCAGTTGCAGACAGCCTGGCTGTCAGCTATGTGCCAAAAAGTGTCAGACACACTTACCTATGAACCATCCTCTGTCCCCTTGTAGTTGTTCCATCATTTGTGGCACACTGCTGTTCCTCAGCACAAAGGAATCATGGACTGATCCAGGGAACATGGCATTCACACTGGTCTGCAGTACACACCAATTAAATGTTCATGGAGTTAAAGTTCTTCCTGTTTCTGTACACCCTCTTGGGGGACGAGAGCTATGTGGGTGCCATTGATGGCACCTATCACATGGGGAATATTGGCAAAGTCACAAAGGTCTAACTTGATGGCAGGGAGTTCAGCACTTTGGGGAAACCTCACATAGGACTGCAGGTGTCATACAAATGCATTCTAGAATCTGGAAAGTATGAGGCCAAACATTGGCTGTGAAAAACCTGCACCCATGCCCACAGTCACCTGAAATGAGCCCGTGGCCAGGAAATGGAGTGCGGAGAGCACTTGCACTTCAGTAGGGGTGGCATGCTGATTCTGATTAGCCGGTCTCAGTGCTGGATCCAGTAATGCGCAAAGTTCATGAATAGTAGCACAAGTGAGTCTGTAATTGATAATGATGTGACGCTCCACAATGGTCCCCAAATCAACAAGTGGTCTGTACACCGATGGGGCCCTCCCTTGCCACATGGGTCTCTACCTAGGAGGAGTGGAGAACACATGTGAGGAACACACATTCATCTGCTCAACATGTTGAATATACAGCACTGCTGGCATACAAGTTGATGACACATATGCATAGTAGGATGTTAAACTGGAGTGACATGTCCTCAATGATACATCTGGACTGTTGTGGTGAGCAAATGTATATTTGTTCATGTGTTTGGGGGCTGGGGACAATAGGGCCTGCATGGGGCCAATGACAAATTAATAACTGCGTAGTAATGTACAAAATGTCTGCTCCCTGTAATCAAGATATGTTGTAGTGGAAGTGACCTCATACCGCTAGCAGTTGTCGTAATGGCGTAAGGCGGTGTTCACCGCCGTGCAACCAATCATTGGTTAACCTTGTTGTCAATGGGGAATATGAGCCTATCATGATCACCACTGCGGAGTGTACGCCATCTCGTCACCCTAACTTCACTTGACTCCTGGATTACGTGCGTGCAGGTACTCCACTGAGTGTGCTGCTGTGTCCTGACTCTGGTCCTGGAAATGGCACATGTGGCAGGGGAAAGGGCCCCAGCCTTCACCACGGAGGAACTGGACAAGCTGGTGGATGGGGTCCTACCCCTGTATGCCAAGCTCTATGGTCGACCAGAGGTACAGGTGAGTAGGCGGTTTGGGCGGCATGGATGTGTGTAATGGCGGTAGATGGCTGTACATGTGTGCACGATTTGACACTGTACAGTTGTGGAATTCATGACATGCTGCGTGTGTGAGGTTGTGTTATGCTGTTGTAAGTGTCCGTCCCATAGGGGACGTATAGGCAGCTGTATCTAATTTGCATTGTCTGACCTCTATGTTACTTTTTCTGTGTGTCCCATATAGGTCCGCGCCCATCAGAAGAGGGGACTCTGGCAGGCCTTCGCCAGAGAAGTGCGGACCCTGGGGGTCTACAACCGGTGGAGCACCTACTGCAGGAAGCAGTGGGAGGACCTGCGGCGCTGAGCGAGGAAGACCTGTGAGGCAGAGCTGGGAAAGTCTTCCCAACAAGGAAGGGGTGCCCGTCGGGCACTGAACCCCCTAATGCGCCGCATCCTGACTGTGGCGTATCAGGACTTAGATGGGCACTTGAAGGCTGCATAGTAGACACAAGGGGGTGAGTACAGAAACTATTGTATGCCTCCTTGATGGATGTGTGAGGGTGCTGTAGTATGTATGCTGTCTAGTGGCGGGGACTCTGACTGTTGTCATTTTACATATTGGCCCCCATGGGAAGTTAGATTGTAAGGGACAGGTCTGCAGTACGTCAGGTCCTTCTGTGATGTTGGAAATGGCTGTAGAGCAGGGTTGTGGCCACAAGTCAGGGGCATAGCTATGTGTATAGCAGTAGGTACTGCACGGTGGTATATTTGCAGGGTGGGAGTATGTGTGAACCAGTTATGTACCTCCATTCAGCTATTTACAAGTGTCTGTCCTATTTTGTCTCCCCATCCCTGTTCTCTTGTGTTGTCTGTGTACATCAGCATCATCTGGCGAGGGAGCAATGGCACCGGCGAGTGGGGATGCAGCGGCCCACAGTTCCACGGAGGCAGAGTCGAGCGACGCCAAGGGGACCAGTGGGTTGGAGGGCAAGGGGAGTACCACGGGGGAGGCAACTACCACTGGAGGTAGTGACTCTGATATCTCCTCTGATGGGAGCTCTCTGGTGGTGGCGGACCCTAGTGGGCCCACCCATTCTGTGTCATCTTCCACCACCCCCATACCATCACCACCCTCCCAGTTGCTCCCCACCCAGTTGCCTGTGCCCGCTCACCCAGAAGGATGGGTGTCTCCTTCGCCCCAGGCACCTCATCCCCTACCCCAGTCAGCCCTGCTGCCCTCACGGAGGAGGCTATTGACCTTCTGAGGACCATCTCTGTAGGGCAGCCAACCATCTTCAATGCCATCCAGGGGCTAACAGGCCTGGTGCAGCAAACCAATGCATACATGGATGGCATTCACTGTGCCTTGTCTGTCCTACAGAGATGTTTTCGGCACTGGCCTCCTCTTTGATGGCAGCCAATGTCCCTGGTCATTCCGTCCCCCTCCAACCACCTCTACCCCTTCCAGCACCCCACTCCCTTCACCCGTCCCAAGCACACATTCTGACAGCCATGCACACACCTCAACACACAAGAAGCACACTGAAAAACACAAGCACCACACTTCCCACCACAGGTATACACACAGCCAACATACAAAGGCACACACACCAACATCCACTTCCCCCAGTGTGTCCACCTCTTCTGCCTCCCTGTCTGTCACCTCTACATGCACACTCACAAGCACTGCACCCTCATTCACTGTTGCTGACCCCATTCTGGCAGTCACCACAACATCAGACATCCAGTCATGCACCCGAAACACCACACCTGCACTCACCACAACGTCTTTGAGTAACACATGCAGCACACTCATTAAACTTGTAGACACCCAGACAACATCCATTTACACTGGCAGCCTGCCTTGTCCCACTCTGTCCACCCCTCCTCCTCCCAAGACACTCAAACGTTCCCAGACACCCACCCAACACACATCCACCACACCTCAGCATACTGTACAGTCACTTGCATCCATGTCACGCACACCTACACCTGTCACGACCACTCCCTCTACCTCCACTCCCACACCTACCTCCAGGTCCACCCCGACTGCACCTAAAAAACCTATCATATCCCATGTTGACCTATTCGAACCCACTGGCCCACCCTGTCTCATGCCTAAACGTGCCCACCTCCTTCCCCTGTTTACTCCTCCCACGTCACAGCCCGCCCCTGTCCGCCCTTCCCATTCCCGTGCTACCTCCCCTTTGAGCAAGAGACCCCGTGCTGGCCCAGGTACATCTGCCGCACCCCAGTCCAAGGCTGCTCCGCCACCTTCAAAGGCCAGACCCAAGTCCCCTTCACCTCCGAAACGTAAACCCAAGCCCCCCCAGACATAAGTCCCCACCCCCACCACCCCTGCCCCTGTTCCCTGAGGTGCCTGGATTCCCCATTGATGCCTCTTTATGGTGGAGTACCATTTGCACTTGTGGGAGTCAAGTTGGGGCCATTTGGGCCCATCAGACTTTGGACTATGGACTGGCCATTGGCCTTCTTTTGGACTTCTGTTGCTCCTGGAGCTTAATAAAAGTTTGTGTGGCCAGTGTTGGTTTTGGCACACTTTGGATCCATGGTTCATTGTTTCTTTGTGGGGGGGTGTTGTGCACATGTGTATACTTTGGGCAGGTTGTTTTGGGCTTGTGTCGGGTAAGTACCTCTTGTTCAGGTGTGTATGGCTTGTGCTGTTGTGAGGGGTTGTGGGTGCATTGCGGGGTGGGTGGAGTGGGTGGGTATGTAACAGTGACCTTTCTTCCATTGTTCAGTAGGTTGCGGTACTTACCGTTGTCATCTTCATCGGCGGTCTCAGTCGTGGAGTTATATGGCAACGAGCAGGACTGGCAAGGTCCCTCGCACACATAAAGCCAAATGGGGAGACAAAGCTTTTACAGTAGCTGCAGCCAGAGGATGGAACTCTCTCCCACAGAATATTAGGCAAGAATCAGGTTATATGAAATTTAGGAAAATACTGAAAACTTGGCTCTTTCCTCGTTAATTTTTTTGGTACATCAAGATCAGGGTCTTTGATTTAGTTCGTTTCTGTTTCTTCTATTGGATGTTTTTCTATCTTCATTATTTCTGTTATTTTTCTTATCCTCTGTCTATTTTTTACTACGTGCTTTCTTCCCAGCGCTTCAATGCTCTTTGAGTAGGAACGCGCATTATAAATCTCGAATTCCATTACATTTCCAACTCTCTCGCCATGTCTGCTTCGGCGTGTTGTGTGAGTCTACGGTGAATGTTTCCTTTTATTTGGCTTATTTCTGCCTGGCTTTGCGTGGCCGTGGGTCCCGCCCCGGAACTGACAGCGGTCTAGTGCTTCATTATTTGATGGGCGGGCAGGGCCTTTACGTCGACCTGTGGGCGGCCTCTTCCGTTGTTGTCAGCACTCCTCTGCTGGCGGTGTGTGGTTTTCAGGCTGCCTGTTTTTCATGTGCTTCATAATTTGGCGGCCCAGACTGCCTGACTGTTGGCGGTAGTTACCGCCACCACCGGCGATGCAGTCTTTACCGCCGTGTTCATAATAAGGGCCTATGTATCTACCTCCCAAGGAGGGGGTATTAAGGTTGCCACGTATTATAGTCTACTATCATGTAGCACACCTATGATATGTGGCTGTGTGGAATAGGCAATAGAGTGAGAAATATTAGTGCTTTATGAACCAGGCAGTGGGAGGTGACAATATTTGGGAAATCTAGCTGGCTGCCAGAAACCCTTGATCTTATACTCATTGCGGTTCGCAAGAACCATGTTGGTCTAGTGGGATCCTGCGATGAATACCATCAGGTTGTCTACATCCCCTTAGCCTCTTACTCAGATTATAGGTAATTAAGAGTTTAAACAAACTTTGGACCCAGGGCAATATTTAGTACAGCTAATGGCAGGAAGCACAACAGTGAGCAATTTTACAATGTTAATGGACTTAAAGTATTCAAACAAATTAGAATAGACTTTGGGGTTCCCGAGACACAACGTCTGTGTTACTTTCAGATGAGGCACCGGGTCTCTCATAAAGAGGTTAAAACTATGGCAGGGAGACAAGTGACACCATTTGGGAGACAACTCATGGCCATGTATGATGGTAAATGCATTTTTCCAAGATATATAGCTTTCTCAGGTTGGATCCCCTCTCCAATAAAATGGCTGTCCAGAAAAGGTGGCTAATTGGGAGAAAATTTGACCAACGAAGAATGGAAGGAGTTCTTCACTAGGCTGAGGACAAGATCCTCCAGCTCGGCTGCTGAAGAGACGCTCACTAAAATAGCTTTGTATTGGTACTACACACCACAGGATATATGATTAGAATAAGTCATGATTGCTGGAGGAGGAGGAGTAGGGTTTGCTGTAAGTCCTTATTGGAATAGATTTGATGTTCAATATCATGCTCTTTAGATTTCTGGCTTAATTTACCTTGGGGATAGCGGATAGATTATCATACCTGTTACGCCCTCAGCAGGCACGGTTGATTGCTTTGTTTTTCTGTGCAGCTAAGCCGGTGTTATTGTGTTTGTGTGGCAACGAAGAGACCCTCAGCTATAGACTGGGCCACCCTATTTATTTGATTTTGCGGCCACACCATTTTTTGCATAATTATGGACTTGCCGCGTTTGCCATATAATCTATAATCTTTCTCATAATCTGCACATTTTAACATAAAGAAATTTGTTTTCTTGCTTAAACAGATCAAAAGTTACTAAAATCGTTGTGACCTGTGTTGACGCCCAGTGAAACTCCCTTTGTAATGATCAGTGGTCATCTCTCAGTCGCTTACTGCTATATTTAGATGTTACACTGTTTCTAACGAGGTGAAACCTTTGCTGAAACTGTGCTATCATGGAAAAAAATACAAAATTATGCAGTAATGGTACCACAAAATATGCCACATTCTGCTACATAATTTGTAATTACTTGCTGCATAATTTTGTAAAACCTGCTGCATAATTTGGCCCTTCCCTGCAGCCCTTTCCTGCTCCATAATTCTAGTAGCCCTTGGCATAGGGCATGGTTGCATAAGATATGGAAACTAATTGGAATAGAGAAGATATCCATGACTATGAAAAGAAACTGCAAGCAGTTAGCAAAAATGTGGAAACTGTTTTTTGCCCCTTGGTGGACCAAACAAAGCTTCCACATTTAGGGAGGTTGCATGTCCTAGATTTTTGAGGGTTCTTTGAATTTTTGGAGCCAAGTGAAGTCTTCAGGCACAAAAAAGGCATAGTTGAGAGCACAAATGAATGGACACAGAGGTGAGGGACACCAAGAGTGCATCTTAGATTAGATGTGTAAGTCAAGCAGCTATGCACAAGAACAGGTGACTGGGTGGTTGTGGGGGCATACAAGGTTTTGGTGTTGGTATATGTCAAAATAATAGGCACAGGTGAGAACAAAAGGTGGAGTTTAAGATGGCATCCCTGCCATCCTTTGGATGTTGCTGGGTATATGCGTATGTTAAAAACATAAATGTCTCTCAATCTAGCCAATTGAAAATCAGACTTGCCAAATAGGGGAGCAAAGGGGGATGGGTAACTGGTTAGTGCCCTCTTCAGATTAACTGCATCTCAAATGTTCAACGTAGTGTTGAAGACCACAGGGCTTGCCATCTTTTCAGCCCTTTCGCCCTTATCAGCGCACAAGTCCTAAAAAAAAAAAGAAGTAGGGGGGACTTACCAAGTGAGTATGCAAGTGACATCATAGCACATGACATCATAGTGTGTGCCATTGCACATGGCTTCACAAGAAGTGGCATCACAGCCCATTATCTCACAGCAAGAGACATAACAAGAAGCGTTTAGATCTTAAGCCCTCACGCATATGTTTAGCAGGCCTATCATGAATACGTTTGAGTGCATTACAGTATTTAACAAATTAGATTTTGTGTCAGGGATGTGCCAATAAAGTGACGCAACCCTGACGCAAAATCTGGCCTTCAACTTTTACATTTATTTTTTAAAACCCTGCCACAAAGAAATTGACAACAAGGAGACAGGTGGCAGTAAATCTGCTATGCTTATTTGTTTGCATAGTCTGCATTTTAAAATATCTTGTAGGGTTAAGACACCTGTTGTAGAGATCTTCGTCTGGCCGGTAAATCTCAGGGAATAATAATAAAGGTAGGATAACTCTAGACGTAAAAGTATTTTCTAGAGAAATGTGTGTTTTGTCTAGTACCAGTTTTGAATCAAAGCATCCTAGAGGATTAATATGTCTCCTGCAAAGGGCATTATATAACACACACATAACAGATTTTCAATGTATGTAAATTGGTAAATTTGTTACTGCTTTTAACACAGAGATCCTTTTGTTACTTGCAGTGCATACATTGTAAACCTTCTAATACTGCACAGTGAGGTATGAAAGACGTGGCTCCTCACCCTTATTACCCTCACTGTCATATGTAACATCATGTGCATTGACTTACACTCATATGAGTTATTGTCAATGTATAATGAGTACGCATGATTTAAAGTGCTGTGACACCCTGAATTTGAATGAGTAGCGCTAGGGCTCTACAAAAGAAATAAAACTAAATATGGTACTTCAATTATTTGTGTAAATAGTGGTATTTATATTGTAATTTGTGCAAATACTGGGACAGACCAAAACATCTGACATTTTTACAGCACATGCATCTGTCTTACATGCTGCAGGGACTGAAAGTCAAAAGCTTGTCTCTCTTACCTACCTGTGAAGTGAGAAACTGTGTGACTTTACTTCCCTTCCCTTCCATTGCATTTGGATGTGAGGCTCCAGATGGCTCTCAGCCAGGATACTCCAACAAAAGGAAGCCTGATGGCCCCTTAATTTCAGCCTTTGTTATGGGCCTAGCTGAAATCTGATAAACACCCCACCTGCACGTTGCTGCTCGTAATGAAAACAGACAATGTGCAGGCACTGCTGAATGTGTCCCTTCCCTAAATATTACAGTAGGTCAAGTTTATGATAATTCTGTGGAGCCTGTGAAATAAAGTGGGTAGATGCCATCTATCCACGTCTATGCTCTACTTGTGTGTCCCTTATCCACGAGAGCTCCTAAAGAGAGCAACCCACCAACATATGACCCAGGAAGCACCATCTGTGTTCAGACTTCTCTCTAGACCACTCCCACATGTATCTTAGCTGGGCTGCCCTATAAGAACTTGCCAGATTTGTGATAACAGGCTCTCATGGCTTTTATCAACTTGAATGCTGCCTTGATAAAGAAGTAGGGGCCAGATGTAGCAAAGGTTTTTACCCATTCTGTGTCTATGGGAAAAAGTGTTCGTACATATGGCCCTTAATGTTTTGCAACCTACACAATGTCAACTTATTACACCTAGCTACAGGGTAACCACGTCATGGCAATCCGACTAGACGGGCAACATAGGAGAGCAATTCTCATTCTGGAAGTATTTCACATTCTCACCCGACCCTAGTAGCCAACTTGCTAAGATTTCTTGAGGCACTGCCTCACCTGGTTGTGTGAATTTCCAGTTGGGATTGGGGCACCTTTAAACTCCGAAGCAGCTTCTTGGGTTGGAGCTCAATTCACCCAGAGGGGTGCAAAACAATAAGCATAAAACAAATTGTAGATTGGTTAGCGGGTGTAAGAGATATAGGCCCTCATTCTGACCCTGGCGGTCGGTGATAAAGCGGCGGCCAAGCCGCCAACAGGCCGGCGGTCTAAAATATGCAATTCTGACCCTGGCGGGAACCGCCAACACAGCCCGCCAACTTAACACTCCGCCCGCCACAGCGGTACAAACAAACAGCGCGGCGGTTCCCGCCAACAGCCAGGCGGAAGACAATGTACCGCCCACCCTATTACGACCCACCAATCTGCCACCTTTTCCGGGGCGGGAGCACCGCCGATAAGAACACGGCGGAGACAGACTACGAACGGGAAAACGCTCACCTCTACGCACTCCACGCGAGATTTCGGCAGCATGGAACCAGAGTTGCAGGTCATCCCCGCACTCCTATTCCTGCTCATATACCAGGAGCACGCCCGGCGGCGCGGAAGACATCGGTGAGTACTGCACCTACGACACAGGGGAGGGAAAAGATTACCGGCACACACCCACCCACCCACACCCACTACAACACACACATCAATGCATTCCCACAGATCACTGTCACAACCCACAAACCACCCCCCTCCGAAATAATGCAAAGACCAAAAGAAGAGATCATAAACGGGCAGATATATTGAAATATGGACACCAGTAATCCCAATAAATAAATAAACTATATACAAAATATATACATCTACTAAATGTAGTCCAACCACTGTCCGTGGATCACAGGGTTCCTGTGCAAAGGGGCAAGGCCCAGTCCCACGACAAGAACTCCACGGAGAGAACACTGCAGGGGCATCAGAAAGAAAATCGGACAGGCACCTCAGGGGGAAGGGAAGGGGGGGCACCTCAGCCACTTGAGTACACGACGCCAGATCCACGAGGGGACTCCATGACCACTGGGCCATCCTGGGGAGAGCAAAGCCACAGTCCAAACAGTCCATACAGTGGGTGGCCTGCCCACTGGGCCATCCTGGGGAGAGCAAAGCCACAGTCCATACAGTCCATACAGTGGGTGGCCTGCCCACTGGGCCATCCTGGGGAGAGCAAAGCCACAGTCCATACAGTCCATACAGTGGGTGGCCTGCCCACTGGGCCATCCTGGGGAGAGCAAACCCACAGTCCATACAGTCCATACAGTGGGTGGCCTGCCCACTGGGCCATCCTGGGGAGAGCAAAGCCACAGTCCAAACAGTCCATACAGTGGGTGGCCTGCCCACTGGGCCATCCTGGGGAGAGCAAAGCCACAGTCCAAACAGTCCATACAGTGGGTGGCCTGCCCACTGGGCCATCCTGGGGAGAGCAAAGCCACAGTCCATACAGTCCATACAGTGGGTGGCCTGCCCACTGGGCCATCCTGGGGAGAGCAAAGCCACAGTCCATACAGTCCATACAGTGGGTGGCCTGCCCACTGGGCCATCCTGGGGAGAGCAAAGCCACAGTCCAAACAGTCCATACAGTGGGTGGCCTGCCCACTGGGCCATCCTGGGGAGAGCAAAGCCACAGTCCATACAGTCCATACAGTGGGTGGCCTGCCCACTGGGCCATCCTGGGGAGAGCAAAGCCACAGTCCATACAGTCCAGTTCAGCGGTTCTTGAGACGGCGGGGCCCAGTTCAGCGGTTCTTGAGACGGCGGGGCCCAGTTCAGCGGTTCTTGAGACGGTGGGGCCCAGGTCAGCGCTACTTGCCTTGAAGGGCCCAGTTCAGCGGTTCTTGAGACGGCGGGGCCTAGTTCAGCGGTTCTTGAGACGGTGGGGCCCAGTTCAGCGCTCCTTGCCTTGAGGGGCCCAGTTCAGCGGTTCTTGAGACGGCGGGGCCCAGTTCAGCGGTTCTTGAGACGGCGGGGCCCAGTTCAGCGGTTCTTGAGACGGTGGGGCCCAGGTCAGCGCTACTTGCCTTGAAGGGCCCAGTTCAGCGGTTCTTGAGACGGCGGGGCCCAGTTCAGCGGTTCTTGAGACGGTGGGGCCCAGTTCAGCGCTCCTTGCCTTGAAGGGCCCAGTTCAGCGGTTCTTGAGACGGCGGGGCCCAGTTCAGCGCTCCTTGCCTTGAAGGGCCCAGTTCAGCGGTTCTTGAGACGGCGGGCCCAGTTCAGCGGTTCTTGAGACGGCGGGCCCAGTTCAGCGGTTCTTGAGACGGCGGGGCCCAGTTCAGCGGTTCTTGAGACGGTGGGGCCCAGGTCAGCGCTACTTGCCTTGAAGGGCCCAGTTCAGCGGTTCTTGAGACGGCGGGGCCCAGTTCAGCGGTTCTTGAGACGGTGGGGCCCAGTTCAGCGCTCCTTGCCTTGAAGGGCCCAGTTCAGCGGTTCTTGAGACGGCGGGGCCCAGTTCAGCGCTCCTTGCCTTGAAGGGCCCAGTTCAGCGGTTCTTGAGACGGCGGGGCCCAGTTCAGCGGTTCTTGAGACGGCGGGGCCCAGTTCAGCGGTTCTTGAGCCGGCGGGGCCCAGTTCAGCGGTTCTTGAGACGGCGGCCGGTCTATGGCCAACTGCTAATTGCCTGGTGGTGCCCTCCTGGGCAGCGGGGATGGTGCTCCTTCAATGCCCACCTGGGCTGTGGGTGGTGGGGCCCTCCTGGCCAGCTGGGCTGGGTCCTCCCTGGGCAGCGGCTATGGGGGTGGTGGGCTCTCCCGGGGCAGCTGTGCCGGTTCCTCCCTGGGCAGCGGCTATGGGGGTTGTGGGCTCCTCCTGGGCAGCAGGCCTGCTGCCTGACCTCTCCGACTTGCTGCCCTTGCCCTCCTTAGTCGTCGGCCTGTGGCCCTTTCCTCCCTTTGGAGCTGTGGCTGGTGACTGTCTCTGGGTGGTGTCCGGGGGGGATGTAGAAGGCGGGCTCCTGCGGCGCCCCTTCCGCCTTCTGCTCCTCTTCCCAGGGGGTGGGCTGCCTGTCCCCTTGCTGCTGGGCGAAGATCCAGACATGCGGGCTGGCGGGCTCCAATACCCCTGCACCCTTGTCAAGGGGGCTGCAGGGCTGGTGGTGGCTGAGGTGCTCTTCTTACCCCGACGAGAAGGAGGGGGGGTCTCAGGGTCAGGAAAGAAGTTAGTAGTGGCGAGGAAGAGCTTCTTGGGACAATGGAGAGTGGTAGGTACAGTGGGAATGGGAGTGGAGGGAGAGGATGTGGTTGTAGGTGAGTCACGTTTGCTGTCTTTGGGTGCAGGTGCAGGAGGGATAGGCTGTCGTGAGGTGGATGGCTGTTGGGTGGGTGGGTGGCTGCGTTTGTGTGGTGTGGAAGAGGGGGTGACAGACACAGTGGGAGAGGACACAGGGGACGTGTAAATGGCAGTGGGGGTGGTGACTGCACGTGTGCGGACTGGAGTGGAGGGTGTGCTGGTGATGGAAACACTGGCTGATGGTGAGGTGAATGGAGGTGTGAGTGTAGACGTCACAGGGAGGGAGGAGGGAGACGAGGAGGTGGGGGTCACAGAGGTGGTAGTGACTGTTGGCATGTCTGCATCGGAATGTTGCGTGTGTGAATGTCTGCGTGATCTGTGGTGCTTATGTTTGGATGAGCTTCTCTTGGGTGTTGAGGTGTGTGCAGGCTGGTCTGATGGTGTGGGGGGGACAGGCAGAGGAACAGGAGACTGGGAGGAGGGAGTTAGTAGAGGCAGGCAGGAGACAGGGACAATGGCTGCCGTCAGTGCTGAGGCCAGAGCCTGGAACGATCGCTGATGGGCAGCCTGACCCGAATGAATGCCCTCCAGGTACGCATTGCTGCGATGAACCTCCCTCTCCACCCCCTGGATGGCATTCAAAAGTTTAGTCTGCCCAACAATGAGCGTTCGGAGGAGGTCAATGACCTCCTCACTGAGGGCAGCGGGGGTAACAGGGGCAGGGCCTGAGGTGCCTGGGGCGAAGGAGATGCCCGGCTTCCTGGCAGAGCGGGCACGGGGCGAACGCTGAGGGGCTGCTGGGAGGGCGGAGATGGTGCGCTGGGTGGCGGCCGTACCTGTAATGGCGGGGGGCACGGATGGTGCCACCCCCGCAAGGGAGCCCCCTTCCGAGGACGTGTCCGTGTCGCTGCAGGCTCCAGTCGTCCCCGTCGTGGAGCTCCCCTCGCCCTCCGTCTCACTGGTCCAGTCTGACTCTGTGGCATGGCCCTCCTAGGCCATGTGAGATGCAGCTCCCTCCTGCCCCGATGCCACTTCTCCTCCGCCTGATGATGCTGATGCACACAAGCACAGAAAGACAAACAAAAAGGGGGGGGGAGAGAGAAATAAAGGGATATTGAGTACATGGATCTCCGGTACAGTTAGCGGACATGACAGACACAGATGCCCCCTGCACTAAGTTGCGCACTTGGGGTCCGCTACGCATTCCGTGGAACATGCCCTACACGCCTAGAGTTGACAACTGCACCCATGGATGACACGGCCCAGGGATGGCTGTACCGACAAACTACTGAGGGTGGTGGCTGGGGACACAGGGGCTTACGGGGGTGCCCAGCCTACAGATATCGCCCTGGCCTAGGGGGACCCCCAGCCATCCTCCCCCAACCAGACACCTCCACTGCGCAACAACAGAGTAGATAATGCTTGTACTCACCCCCTTGTGTCTGCTGTGCTGCCCTCACGCGCCCATCCAATTCAGGGTAGGCCACCGCCAGGATCCGGAACATCAGGGGGCTCAGTTGACGGCAGGCACCCCGCCTACGTTGGGAGGCCATCCCCAGCAGAGACTCGGCGGTCTTCTTGGTCCCGCGGCGGATGTCCTCCCACCTCTTGCGGCAGTGGGTGCCCCGTCGATGGTGGACCCCCAGGGTCCGGACTTCCTTGGCGATGG
Organism: Pleurodeles waltl; assembly: GCF_031143425.1. Lineage (NCBI taxonomy): Eukaryota > Metazoa > Chordata > Amphibia > Caudata > Salamandridae > Pleurodeles > Pleurodeles waltl. The sequence continues at coordinate 517,159,399 of NC_090444.1, read as the reverse complement.
CACGCCAAATCCCGATCTTCTCATGGGCGCGGACCTATGTGACACGTACAGGGAGGGAGAAATACCACGTTCAAGTTTGTCAGCATTTTCCTTTCCAGTGGCCCAACGCCCCCCATCCCCGCCAGGCCCAACATGCCCCCCATCCCCGCCAGGCCCCCCGCCAGGCCCAACATGCCCCCCATCCCCGCCAGGCCCCCCGCCATGCCCCCCGCCAGGCCCAACATGCCCCCCATCCCCGCCAGGCCCCCCGCCACGCCCCCAAGCCAGCCAGTGTCCCCAAATCCAGATTGAATTAAACTCACTTGTTGGTCTGGAGGACCGTAGAGTAGCGCATACTGGGGGAGGACCCCATCCACGAGTTTCTCCAACTCCTCTCCAGTGAAGGCAGGGGCCCTTTCCCCAGGTGCAGCAGCCATTGTCCCTTCCAGACCGAGGTCACAGCAACACTTGCAGTATAGGTCCTCTCCTGTGAAAGTTCAAGTCGCAAGTGGATAAGTAGATAGAAAATGGCGGTCACGTCCGCGGCGGTGCGTACCGCGGCGGTGCGTCCCGCCACCGCCGGCGCCCTTCGCCATTGGCTCCTGAAACCCATAGGCTTCAATGTTAACCAATGCGGCTTTGCGCCGCGGTCTTGGCCCGCCGCCCGCCGCGGTGTGCCACGCCAGCGCATTGACCTCACATCCCATTGTCACACTTCACAGGTCAGGCAGCCGCCATTTCCAGGGCCCACATGGCTCAATTTCAACTGCGTCACACAGGCCTAGGCCTTGCATAGCCACTCAGACACGCCATTCACTGCATAGAGAATCGTATACTGTGCTAGCTGTGAGTACGTACCTGTGGGTTGCTTGACTGTGTGCTCCATGTTGTCCTTCCTAGGCACCGTCCGCTGGGTTGGGCGAGGAGACGGATGAATCCTCCCGTGTACCGACCGCTGGTGGACCTGTCGACAATGGAAGAACGCCACATTATCCTGACCTACCGTCTTAACCGTGCCACTATCCATGAACTGTGTGCCCAGCTGGAGCCCGACCTGATGTCCCCCATCCGCCAACCCACAGGGATTCCCCCTCTGGTGCAGGTCATGTCAGTACTCCATTTCTTGGCAAGTGGGTCATTTCAGACAACCGTGGGAATTGCTTCTGGGATGTCTCAGCCCATGTTTTCGAAGGTGTTATCCAGAGTGTTGTCTGCCCTGATGAAATCCGTGAGGAGCTACATCATTTTCCCTGAGGTGGGCGAATTGGCTACAGTGAAGGGTGATTTCTACACCCTTGGACATATTCCCAACGTAATTGGTGCCATTGATGGGACCCATGTGGCTTTGGTTCCCCCAAGAGACAGGGAGCAGGTGTACAGGAACAGAAAAAGTTACCATTCAATGAACATCCAGGTGGTGTGTTTGGCTGACCAGTACATCTCGCATGTAAATGCCAAATTCCCAGGGTCAGTGCATGACGCCTACATCCTCAGGAATAGCAGCATCCCTTACGTGATGGAACAGCTACAGAGACACCGTGTATGGCTAGTGGGGGACTCTGGGTACCCCAACCTGTCGTGGCTACTGACCCCAGTAAGGAATCCACGGACCAGGGCAGAGGAACGGTACAATGAGGCCCATGGGCGTACTAGGAGGGTGATCGAATGCACCTTTGGCCTCCTAAAGGCCAGGTTTAGGTGCCTGCATATGACAGGTGGATCCCTAATGTACTCACCTAAGAAGGTGTGTCACATCATCGTGGCCTGCTGCATGCTTCACAACCTGGCTTTGCGCCGCCAGGTGCCTTTCCTGCAGGAGGATGGTCGAGACGGTGGTGTTGTGGCAGCGGTGGAACCTGAGGAGAGTGACGAGGAGGAAGACGACGGGGCTGAAACAGACAACAGGGACAGAATCATTGAACAGTACTTCCAATAGGACACAGGTAACATTTCAAAGATAATTTAGTAAATGTTAACTACTCTCCAGCATCTCTGCTGCCTGTCTATTTGCCCCAGTGTATGATGACTGAGTTTTGGCTTTTCCCTCCCTATTTCAGATCTGGGGTCCCCACTACGAGTCCTGTGCTTCGTTTCCCCATGGACTACAGCTTTGTGGCAGCTGTTTGTTGACTTCACCATGTACAAGGACATATTTGCACTGTCATGTCAATTACAATCTATTGAAATCACAGCCAGACTCCAGATATTTTGGTGCAAAATAGGTGTTTATTGAAGTGCTCAAAATGGGATGGGTGGTTTCAAGTGGGTGGGGGCTATGGTGTCGGAATGTCCATGGCAGAGTCCAGAGTAACAGTCACACAGGTGCATTGTCCAGAGGCCTGTGGAGAGATGGAGCATGGGCAGTTCAAGGATGGACAGGGTGACAATGTGGGACAGTGGGATGACATCAGGTGGTATCCATTGCTGGCGGGGGTCTTGACATCCTACTCTGTCTTCTTGCGAGATCTCAGGGCCTTCTTGCGGGGTGGTTCTTCTCCTGCAGGAGGTGGGGGTCTGGTGGGCTGCTGCTGTGCGGGGGCCTCCTGTCCACTAGCGCCGGCGGAGGTGGTTGGCTGTTCTTGGTCCAGGCTAGTGGCAGGGGCCCTTGGGTGTTGTTGAGTGTCCGCCCTGGTGTTTACGAGGTCCTGCAGCAGCCCTACCATGGTAACCAGGGTGGTGTTGATGGCTCTGATGTCCTCCCTGTACCCCGATAGTGTTCCTCCTGCAGTGCCTGGATCTCCTGGAACCGGGCCAGTACCGTCGCCATCGTCTCCTGGGAGCGGTTGTATGCTCCCATGATGGTGGTGAGGACCTCGTGGAGAGTGGGTTCCCTGGGCCTCTCCTCCCCCCCCTGTCGCACAGCTGCCCTCCGAGTTCCCCTGTTTCCCTGGGCCTCTGCCCCCTGGCCGGTGTGCCCACTACCACTGCCCCCAGGTCCCTGTTGTTGTTGGGGTGGTGGGTTATCCTGGGTGCCCTGTAGTGGTAGACACACCGCAGATTGACGCGCCCTGGAGACAGAGGCATGGGCCCGCTGGGTGGGAGCTGTGCTGGTGTTCCCAGAGGGGTTAGGGTCTGTAGTGGCCTGTGCCTGTGTGAGGGGAACCGACTGTCCAGAGGTCCCCGATGGTCCGGGCTGGTCATCGGTGTCCAGGTCGACAGAGCTGCTGTCATCGCTGACGGCCTCTTGGGTGGGGGGGGTGGATAATTCTGGCCCCTCCGCCGCGGTGTGTTGACGGTCGGGTCCTGCAGGGGTATAGAGGTATGGTTATAGTTTCAATGTGTGGCATATGGGTGTATCTGTGGGTTCTCGTGTCCCCAAGTGCTGGCATTC